>NC_067138.1:56880157-57180157 GCF_903995435.1 Acomys russatus
CCATCCACTCAGACCTTCATCTGGAGCCTGGAACCCACTTACCTCCATCCAAGACTACCAACATTTCAAACAAGAACCCTCCCCGCTAAACCATACTTGTGCCATTTTCTCAGCCTGTGAATCCTTCTGTCCCTACCAGTTTTTCTTGTCCGTGCCCTTCCTGACCTACCTGGATGACCATGAAACCTTCCCTGGTGCCTCTTCTGCTCCACTGTGCCTTGTTCTTGGTTTTTGTTTGTTGTTTTTGTCTCAAAAAAGAAAAAAAATCTAGCTATGTAGTCCGGGCTAGCTTCAAACTTGAGAGCCTCCTGCTTCCAAGGTTCTGGGATTATACCAGGCCTAGCTCTCCAGTGTGGTTTGAGCATGCCTCTCCTGATGCCCTAGTCTCACTGTGCCATAAGAGTACACAGCTAGCTAGTTATCTGTCCCAGACATCTCACGTAGGACAGATCCTAGCATCTCCTTTCACGTAACTGCTTCTCATGAACAGATAAGCCTTGAATTGTTATACTGTCTGATAACATGCAAACAGTCCCCACACCCGCCTTTGCTGATTGCTGGCTAACCTTGTGAGGTCACTGCATTATGGAATCAGAAGAGGATGCACCATTTTAGCTTTTGTAACTGTTGCACGATTACTTCCCGTGTCGTCCCCACAGACTGACATTGTGGACAGGTCGGCATGTGCATGCTGCATTCCTGGTGGACAGGTAGATGGGCAAATGGATGTTTTTGTAAGCTTTAGCTATAGTTTGGATGAGGCAGAGAAGCCCTAGGCTAAGGGCAAAGCACTGGAGTAAACACACTGAAGACATCTTGAAGTTCTCAGAACAGTACAAAACCCAGGTGGTGGTGGCACATGCCTTTAACAGAGGTGGGCGGATCTCTGAGTTCAAGGCCAGCCTGGTCTACAGTGTGAGTTCCAGAGCTACACAGAGAAACCATATCTAGAAAAAAAAAAGAGTGCTTGTTGCATATGAATATTAGAATAGACAGCATAGATACGGCAGGCATGGGAGCAAGCCAAGTCAGGCCTAAGGATGGTGCGCCTTACCCAGTCTGAGTAGAAGATGAGAGTCTGGAAAAGCATACTGCATTGGAGCTACTAGACTGCTGGGAAGGTGCTCATAGGCTATTGGAAAACTGAAGTGAGTGGGCTTCAGGGGAGAAAACCAGGCTGGAGCCAAACTTTCTTAAAAATCACTTGGTTTTATTTAAGAAAATCTAGGGAAAACAATAATAGAAAAGGAAAAGACCAGGTTTTAATCATAAACGTGTAAAAAAAAATTCTAGTTTAAAAAATGTATTTAAAATTAACAAAAATTGTTTATTATGAAGTAAAAATTCTTCTGAAATAGCAAGATTAAAAAATAATTACCAGTTATTAAAGTAATTGTGATGAAGTAAGAGTGCTTTCTAGAACATAAATGTTCCTTTTTGGTTGGTTGGTTGGTGGTGGTTTTTTCCTTTTCTTTTCTTTTCTTTTTTCTTTTCTTTTTTTTTTTTTTTTTTTTTTTTTTTTTTTTTTTTTTTTTTTTGGTATGTTTTTTGTTTGTTTTGGTTTTTTGGAGACAGAGTTTCTCTGTGTAGCCCTGACTGTCCTGGACCCACTTTGTAGACCAGGCTGGCTTCAAACTCACAGAGATCCACCTGCCTCTGCCTCCTGAGTGCTGGATTACAGGCAAACGCCACCATGCCCAGCTAGAACATAAATGTTTAAGTGAAATAAGGCAGTGTTAGTTTTTATAGTGATCTTTTTCTGACAACAGAAAGGGCAACACAAATCCTTGAATTGTACGAAACCAAAGGAAGACTTTTCTATTTCATTGACTTAAGAAACATTTCCATTCTTAAAGCAGTTATGTTTGTTGACGTAAGGATAAAATTAATGCGATGTGTGGTAGCTTCACACACAGGTGAATCTGGCCCTTGCTCTGTTTTGAAGTCCAAAGTCAGTTCCAGGTGGCCTAGAGACCTGAGTGTGAGAGGCTAGGTAGGAGAGTGATACACAGAGCTGGCAGAGCACCTGGGAGCCGCACCTGGGAGGACAGCTGTTCTTAAAAGACTGGAAGTGGAGGAATGCACACTGTTGTATATTACATGTGTGGTATATGACATGTAACCATACAGTGTTGATGTATTGAATATATTCAGTAAAAAAAAAGGGGGGGGCAAGAAACGTGAACAAACATTTCACAAAAAAGATCCAGCTGACCAATAAACGAAAAGGTCAGCAAATGTGGACGCCAGGCAGTGCAAATCAGAACCGCAATGGATGCCGTTACTCTTTACCAGGTTGACTACAATGTAGCAATTCTTGTGGATGGGAACCGCTTGCAAGTAGCATTGAGGCCACTGTTCATCTGTCCTAGAGCTGAGCTTGGGCACTCTGACCTGCTGCACTTCCTGCAGCCGGGTGTGCACCTGTGCGGGACACTGAGAAAGAACGTTCTCAGCCACACTACAATATCCCAAATTCCCACTAATAGCAGACTTTTCAAATAGGATGTATTCATATGGCACTACCATATTATGTTCTCATGGTAAATTTACCCAGTATGAAGCCCATAAATTGAATAGTGAGAAAGCATGGTGCGTGAGCAATAGACATGACAGTAAGGGCATGACTCCTGGAAGGGTGCATCCATAAAGCAGGCCGGGTGACTCGGAGGGGGCAGCCTGGTGGCTGTCATGCACAGGTGTTCTTACTGTAAAAATCCAGGAAGCTACGCACTAAGGTGTGCCCTGGAAGCGTTTACAACAGCAACAAAAATGCTTAAAAGTAAGTCATTGGAAATGTTAAGAGCCCATGCCATTTATCCCTTGAAACGAGAATTCTCAGTAGAGCAAGGGCTTTATAATACAGAAATACACTGGGAAATTACTTTCGGTACTTTCCAGCGTTTCTCCTTAGGCAGCTACAGGAGAATTAGGGTTCTCCTCACCAAAACATCGGGATAATCCAACTGAGACGTTTCCCTGGGTCTGTTTGGATTCTTTGGCATGAGCCATTTGTTTATTGAAACACTTAGGGCTTCGGTTTGGGTTTAAGTGGTTTGTTCTGGAGAACACATTAGCCTTTTAAGAAAGCAGAACTTTTGTTCCGGTTATTTTAAGTGGTAATTTCGTATGCTCAGCACTCTGTGGAGAGAAGGCGTTCGATTTTGCGCTGGAATTGCGAGTCCACAGATGATGGTTATTAAGACCTGGGCGCATGCCAGTTCTGGCGGGCCTGCTTGAGAGAAGGGGCAGGTTACCTCTCCAAAGGAAGCAAGGTGTAGCTGGGCTGACTTTACTGGAACATTCTAGACCCCGTGAGAATAAAGATCTGTCCATCTTTGTCCAGATACCCCCAACGTAGTTTAAAATCTTCCCGAACGGCGCGTTCACCTGGCTCCGGGCTCAGGGTGGCCAGGCGCGTGGCCCGCGATTCTCCCAGCCAGTATCTTTCCCCCGCCAGGGACCGCACAGCACCCAGGCGCCCTTGATGGAGCGGGAGGGCGGGGAGGGCCCCGGGGTGGGGCGGGGCGCGGTGACAGCAGAGCAGGGCCCGCCCCCAGCTCCCACCCGCGGCCGCCAGGGAACTCACCCAGCCCCGCGTTTCGCTCGCTGCCACCGTCCGTGCTCGCGCCGCCCCACATCCCGGTAAGACCCCCTGCCAGCCAGCCCTAGGTCCCTCACGGCCTCGCCGGGCTCCCTGCCGCCGCGCTGGGGCGCAGCCATATCTGGGCAAAATATTCAGCTGTCGCCGCCGAGAAGGGACTGAGCATGGTTCCCTCTATAAATAGCCGCCGCCTCGGGTGTCCTTCGGGGCTAGGGGGCCCGGGGATCCAGTCCCCCAGACTGGAGATCAGGTCGCTGGAGCTCGCGTCCTCGCAGCCTGACGCGCGCGGTTCTAGTCCGGGCGCCCTGGGGCTCTAGACCTAGTCGCCTAGGGACCTTGGGAACCGCCCGGGGTTCCCTCCCGCGGGCATCATCACAGTGCGAAGCTGGGGTGCGAGCCCGCCCGGGAATCTGGGGAGGAAGAGGGTCCTTTGCTCACTCTGGGGACGGTGTGTCAGGATCATACCGATCTGGCCCGTGCAAGGGGAAAAGTTTCCCAAACTGCTGGAGCTAGCGAGGTTTAAAGCACCAGCAAGTAGCACTTGGGTTGCGCAGCCAGGTGGGAAAGGAAAGAGCCTGGAGGCAGGAGGCCACTGGTTGTCGCCAACTAGACGGTGGCCCAGGCAGTCCTTTCTTCTCTGGACCTCAGTTTCCCATTGTAGGGTCCTTCGAGGGGTTGCAGTCCCCCCATCCCCCCACCCCCACCCCCAGGCCAAGAGAGCAGCCAGGCATGTTCTGTCTGAACTGCCCACACCTGTTCTCCAGTTTCGGGTTAAGGATGCTGGGGACACAGCTGCAGAAGTCAGAGACTTTGGTGCCTCTCAGAACTGAGGGTCCTGGCCTAGGACCCACTAGGGCCCTCGGAATAGCCTGGGAAGTATGCCTGGGCTGCTTTAGGACATCTCTAGACTGGGTAGCTAGCAGCACCTTGGCAAAACAAGTGACCAACTGAACTGGGCAGGCGTTGGGGGGAAGTGAGTTCCCTGACTGTATGGCACCTTATGCACAAAGCCCCACTCTCTCCTTAGCTACCCTCTCAGCTGGTGCTCACCTTTCCCAGTGAGACTCCTGAAGACCACCTGGCCCCCTAGGACCCAGACCGTAAACCCACATTCTGGGTTCTTTCTTAATGGGGCCACCCATACAGCTGACCTTCCTCAGTAGGTCCCATTGTTGCCCATGAAGGACCTCAGAGCCCCTTGCTCAAGGTCATGCCTGCCCCAACGCAGTCCGCCTGTGTCTCCTGTCTCTTACTGGCCCTCCTTCGCTGGCAGGTCTGGGGACTCTTGGAGCCCTTCTTTTTGTGGTCTGGGACTTTCCCAGGCCGGAGCAACAGTGTGAAGATTCTATAATAGATCCTGCATTCCTCCGTTTTCTCTAAAGCTAGCTCCGTGTTTCACAGATAAAGGATTAAAGGGGCAAGTGAGCCAAACAGGAAGGTTCCCACCGGCTTCTGACAACAAACGGGCAGAGTGAAGACAAGTCTCCTGTCACTCTGGCGTCTTATCTCTAATGAGCTAAGCTCAGAGTCCACTGTTTAGACAGCCATTGGCCCTTGGGTGCCTCGCATCCTAAGTGGGAAGCTAGAGCCCCTTAAAATAGCCCCAGCCCTACCTTATCAGAGCCTTGCACCTTTCCCCTCTTCTCTGGGCGGGACTCTTTGCTACAATTTAACTGCACAAAATGGACTAGGTGGTGTCCACCCTAACTAATAAAGGAATGGCCAGAGATCAGGCCCCTGGCTCCAGCCTCAGCTCTGTGACCCACCCTGTACGGCCTTGAGAAATGACCTTAGTGGACAAGATGGTCTTTAGTGGAGCTGGAGTGCAGAGGGCTGGAGGATTTCCAGGAAGCCCTCTAACATGAGAAAAAGAAAGGGCAGGGAGGAGATGGGGCACCCATCCAGTGCTGAGGTGTGTGGGGAGGGGCCTTTCCAAGAGTCAAGTGGAGAGGTGGCCACCGACAGTTACTGTACAGGGGATAGAGTAAAGTTGAGAAGTGGGAGAAGCCGTCAGACTTGGCGACTTGGTTGCAGCAAGGCAGAGCGTTCAAAAATTGGACTTGCTGGAAACCCATTTTGTCTCTGTACAACAGGGGCTAACAAGAGTTAAGTAGCCACCTCTTCCAGGTTGTGGTAGGGACTGATGACCTACCAATGTGAGCTTAGTTAGAACCTGCCTGGGACCTTGTGAGGGTGTGATTAGGGAGACAGGGGTGGGAGGTGGGGGTGGGAGCTTAAGTAGAGACAGCTCCCAGCTCCCAACTCTATGTCTCTTTGTCTGTCTATCTGTCTGTCTGTCTCTCTCTCTGTCTCTCTCTCTCTGTCTCTCTGTCTCTGTCTCTCTTGTCTATCTCAAAGCTAAGATGAGAAAAGAGAGGGGATAGAAGGTGGAAGGAACCCAGGCAGAAGGGAGGCCTGTGTCTATGAGATGGCAAATATGACAAGAGGTAGAGGTAAATCCAGGAGCGGCCACCGTGTGTAAAAGAATCTGAAGGGTGTACCCATAGCAGGTCCTTCCTTAAGGACATGCCACATGTCACCAGCTCTGCATGTGGGTTTCAACCCTCAGGGCCTTTGCTGAGAAAAAAAGAAAGAAAGAAAGAAAGAAAGAAAGAAAGAAAGAAAGAAAGAAAGAAAAGAAAATGGGTGAAAGGAAACAGGCCCTGGTCTGGGCCCCTGTGTCCCCTGGCTGACTTCAGAATCTGTAAAGGGTGGTGGCAGTGAGCCCTGAGGGGTGAACTGACCCTGCTCTGGGGCCCCATGACTTTGGCTTGCTAATTTCTGAGATGATGTCATCTATCGATGACTTCTGCTGAGCCTAGTCATATGGCCTCTTCCGGACAGTGTTTTGATTTTTTTTTTTTTTTTAACTAATGGACCAGCCCAGGCCGCCAACATTTCTAGAGGCCAGTTCACTTACTTTCCCCTAAGGCCAGAACACCAGCTAGATCAATTATTTGGCTGCAGGGAATCACTATTAGTTTAAAGTGGGGGGGGGGGGGCTGCTTGGGATTAACGGAAGTTCAGTCACACAGCGCTGGGGCCATCGCTCTCTCTGTTCCTTTTGTAATTGGGGCCATCACTCTCTCTGTTCCTTTTGTAACACCCTCTGGTTTATTATGGTGACAACAGACTCTCAGTTGCTCTCAATAATGAAAGAATGAACTCATTGGAATCAACCTAGAACGTGGTCTGGAGTCTCCTGGGCTGAGGTGCTAGGTCCTTGTCTGATACAAAAAAACAAACAAACTCAAGCATTTTGCTGTGCCCTTGTGTCATTTCATGGAGCTAAGCTTTGGGATCAGCTCAACATCACAGTGCCTGAGGGAGGTGGAAGGGAGGGGAAGAGACAGGCTCCACCCCAGGCCTCTGTCTTTTTTATACTCCCAGGCTCCTTAGCCCCAGCCGCCTTCTACTCTGGGGTATTAGAGTAGTGGAGCAAGGCTGTTCCTAGAGACACCTGTAGTAGATGGTGGCAGTGACCTTTGGACATTTCCTCTCATGCCCAGACGAGCCACAGGAAGCAGAGGCACCTCTTGCCTCACTCTGCCTTCTTCCTGGACTCTTCCGCCTGGCTGAATTGCCTCTGACATATCTTATAGCCACAATAAAGCGATGCTGACTGACGGACATCCTACCCATACCCACACACGCACTTTCTCCCTCGGCTGACTTTAAGACTACAGATGAGTGCTTTTGCACCCTGGCTCAAAGTCAAGGGCCCTTTCCGGTCAGCACACTGCTCACAAGTCTGGTATCGATGAGCTTTTGGTCTGTGTAGGAGTGGGAACCTGAGACAGTTGTGGTGCTGAAACATCAGACACCCAGGGGTATGCAGATTGAAAAGTGAGTGGGGAAGAGATGAAGACAGACTTCCCCCGTGCACACTCAGGCAGATTACAGAACTCTGGATAGCAGTGCTGTGTACGTTTGTGCCTGGGCTTTGTGCATCAAGTTCTGCTTGTTTGCTTAAAAGTGTCAGATGGCTCAAGATAAAACTAGATGGACAAGGAAACTAATAAAGACAGACATTGTTGAAGACAGCCGAGACCCAGAAAATTACGATTATGATACTCTTTGAGAGTCTGGTTAATGCTCTGGACCCTTGCTGTAGAGTGTGTTTATCCATATGGCAGTTCACATAGCATTTCGGACAGTGCAGAGACCCTTGAGGCCCATTCAGATGCGCGAATGCTTCTGCACAGGAGAGCGTGCCGTGCGAGGGGTCTGGTTGGAGATGGCAACCATTTCTTGACACTCAGCTCAGCTCTGGGTCAGTTCAGGCAGCTGAGGAGGTGAGGGCAGCCTTCTCCCATGTGAGGCAAGGAAGGGCACAGGTCTCTCTAGAGATTAAAAAGCTTCATGAGCTCTGGTTCTCAGCATGTTGCCATGACAACATACCACACATGAGCAGCAGCTTAAGAAGCTTAGCACAGTGGCTAAGAACTTGGACTCTGGGACCAACTCCTTGACTTCATATCTCAAGTCTTAACAGTTGTAGACTATGTAATCCCAGGTAACTTTTACCCCCTCCGTGTCTTGGTTTCCTCATCTATAAAGTGAGTTGTTGTCGGGACTGAGTCAGTTATATGTAGCAGGGTGATGGCAATGCACACCTTTAATCCCAGCACTCAGGAGGCAGAGGCAGGAGAATCTCTATGTTTGAGGCCAGCCTGCTTTACAGAGTTCCAGGACAGCCAGAGATACACAGAGAGACACTCTCTTGAAGGAAAAAAAAAAAATAAAAAAAACAACAAAGAAATCCATTATATATACAGTGCTAAAGATAGCACCTGGGTCATGGTCCGGGCTAGGTAACTATGAGCTCTCATGCTATAGGAAGGCTAGGGGGAGGGGCAGGGATGGTAAGCACCACCTGACTGCTCGCTGGATCTGAGACCTGCCTCTATGACCTTGCTTAGCACACTGGCCTAGTATGCCTACCCTAGCTGTGCCCAGAATGGCACCTTACTTGGAAACAGGGTCTTTGGAGATGCCATTAGTTAAGGTGAGGTCCTACCAGATAGAGTGATCCTCTGGCCAGTGGCTGGTATCCTTACAAGGAGCCAGGTGGCAAGGTGACTGGAAACTAGGAGACCAGGGATTGCCCACAGTCACCAGAAGTAAATGGAAAGGTGGGGACAACTGCACCCTGCCCACCCCCAGATTCTCCCAGAAGGAGCCAACCTCACTGATGCCTTGATTTAGGGCATCTGCCCTTCTGAACTGGGACAGAATCGGTCCTTTGTGGTGGCAGCCCTTACAAGCTGATGTAGTTAGGTTACTTCACTTCATCTGTAAAATGGGACTGATAAAAGCTCCTTCCTCGGCATTAGCAAGACTGTGGGAAATGAGCCACATAGGAAGCGTGGTGTACCGGTGCTTCTGTGCACTGAGTACGGAATAAAATTGCCAGGCAACGTGTCGCTGGTGGAGTGCTTGCCTGGCATTCTCTGGGCCCCAGGCTTCATCCTCAACCTCAAAAAGACGAAAGAAAGAAAAACAGTCTGTCCCTGGCACGGGCCTTTTATCTCAGCTACGTGAGAAGCTGAGGCTGGAGAGTGACAGGTTCAAAGGCTGCAGTGTGAGTTCAGAGCCCTGTCTCAAAATAAAGCCAGAAGTGACTGGGAAGATGCTTGGCAGATGAGTGCCTGCTGCTCTTTCAAGGTACCCAAGTTTGGTTCCTAACACAGGCATTGGGTGGTTCACAAGCACTGTAACTCCAGCCCCAGGGGATCCCTGGCATCTGTGGGAACCGGCATGTACGTGCACACACATGTACACATGCACACATCATCATCCTTTCTGTGAGAAGCTACCATTTGAGGCAATAACAGCCTCAGTGATATGTCACCAGGTTTCTATTGTGTTTCAATACAATTTATTTACCCAGAGTCCTGCTCGTGAGCTCTCATGGGGTTTGCAGTATCGGGGCCGAGATAGATTACAAGACAGGCTATACACAGATCTTTGTAAAATTGTACGAGTCAGTGCCTAGAAATGGAAGCGCTGTCAAAGGGTGTGTGCGCTTTGTCAGCGGGGCTTACCTGGCTTTGGAAGAGGCCTCACAGTCTCCCCTATCTTGTGAGGGTGCCTCTCATTAGGGTGTACACATGGGTGGCTCTCCAGGTGAGCACTAATCACCGTGGGATTTCGCCACATACACGGATGTTGATGAACCATCTATTTCTTTTTATGTGAATTCCCTATTCCTTTCCTAGTACCATGTTTTTTGTTGTGTGTGTGTGTTTTTGTTGTTGTTGTTTTGTTTTTTGGGATTTTTTTTTTTTTTTTTTTTTGCTTGTTGCTGTAAGAACTCTTTGTTAGGCAAGTTAGCCTTTTGTTTAAGGAGCAGTAGATAATATTCCTCTCGATTTGCCTCTTGTCATTGTTTGTGATAATTTTCATATTTTCAAAAATATAGCCGGGCGTGGTGGCACACACCTGTAAACCCAGCACTTAGGAGGCAGAGGCAGGGAGATATTTGTGAGTTCAAGGCCAGCCTGGTCTACAAATCAAGTCCAGGACAGCCAGGACTACAAGAGAAACAAACAAACAAAAATATATAAAATGTGCTTCCTAAAGGTCTACTTTCTGTGAATACCCACCTCGAGGCCAGGCAGGGACAAGTAGTCCCCAGGGAGTGTCTCCTCCAGTTCATTTTCATCCCTCTGTGATTCAGAGCCATCAAATTCAACAGGCGCACCTCACACAGGCCCTCATGTAGCCCAGGCCAGCCCTGAGTTTGGTGTATCTGAGGGTGACTCACACAGGCCCTCACGTAGCCCAGGCTGGCCCTGAGTTTGCTCTGTATCTGAGGGTGACTTACACAGGCCCTCACGTAGCCCAGGCTGGCCCTGAGTTTGCTCTGTATCTGAGGATGACTGGGAACTTCTGATCATTCTGCCTCCAGTTCTGAGTGCTGGGATTACAGGCGTGAGTGTGACAGTGTGACACACACTGCTCCGTGTTCGTGAGGTGCTGGGGATAAAACCAAGGCTTTGTCTATGCTGGGCAAGTGACCAGCTGAGTCACACTCCAGCTAGCCTGCCTGCAGCATTCTCTTTCTGTATTCTCTCTCTCTCTCTCTCTCTCTCTCTCTCTCTCTCTCTCTCTCTCTCTCTCTGTCCCTCCCTCTCTCCCTCTCTCCCTCTCTCCTTTCCTCTCTCTGCAGCACTTAAAAAGTACGAGGTCCAAAGCTTGAGACTTGCCTTTGTGTGGACAGCGCCATAAACTTGTGCAGTTATTTTCACAAACTCTGCCAGCCTCTCCTGTTATGTTATAAGATTTGGCTTCCAGAACCTTCCTGAACAGGTGCATAGAGCCTGGCAAAAGCCATGGTGGTCAGAACTAGGGAAGTTGTAGAAAGACAAGGAGGGAAACAGTCCGAGGCTGCTTGAGCGAGCTAATGAGTTTACTCGTGTGGACTCTGACACTGCGATGTTCCTGAGAGATGTAAAGTGAGATTGTGTGTGTGTGTACACCTTTCTCTGTGTGTGTGTACCTCTGTGTGTGTGTACCTCTGTGTGTGTATAGCTGTGTGTGTATTACCTCTCCTGTATGTGTGTGATCTCTCATCCATCTCTCTCTCTGTGTGTGTGTGTGTGTGTGTGTGTGTGTGTGCATGTGTAGATGTGTGTGTATTACCTCCCATGTATGTGTGTGTGTCTGTGCAGACACACATGTGCGTATTTCTTATTTAAACCACCCAGTATGGCTGTGTGAACCTTTGAAGCTCAGCGTGCTCTGGGTTGGGATTCACAGCAGCTGCAGAAAGTGACAGGCAAACCCTGTATTTACTGTCCCTGCTTTTTTAGAAGGTGCTTTCCCACATGACTAACAGAAGGAGCTCAGCGCGAGAAAAGAAAAGCACCCAAGCCAGCAGACAAGACTCTAATGATAGCTGAGCCTCCTCCTCCTCCAGCCATTGCTGCAAGCACATCTTTCATAACAGAACCAGACTCCAAAGGGCCTTCAGCTCTATCAGCTCCACACAGCACCAGGAACAGAGATGTCACCCCCTCTAGAAGGCCTCTTCTAGAGCTGTCACCTCGGCTCGCATACATACCTGCAGTAACCTAACCGTGAGGTGCTCCTAACCTCAGGATTAGCCCATGACTTCTTAGGCATCGTATAGTGTTGAGGTGGTCCTTGTGTTGGTTGGAGATGCATACCTTGGTGGCCTCTCTTCACCAGTCAGCACTCTACAGTGCCTGAGGTGTGGCATCTGAGACTGTCCTGTGACCTTCCTCATCCTGGTCCATTGGCTGTTCTACACATGCTCACCTTCTCTGGACTCAGTACCACATGAAAGAAGACTTAGTTCAGAGGGAGGCCATCCACATAGCCATTGGGCTTTTAAATAAATATTTATCTTATTGTTCACATGTGCATGTGCGTGCGTATGTGCATGCGTGCATGCGTGTTTGTATGTGTGTGTGTGTGTGTGTGTGTGTGTGTGTGTGTGTGTGTGTGTGAGATTGTGCATGCAGCACATGTGTATGGCCATCCAAGGAGGCCAGAAAGGGGAATGGATCCCCTGGATTTGGAGTTACAGATCATGAGCCATCCTAACGTGGGTGCTGGGATCCAAACTCAAGTCTCCTGGGATCACAGCAAGCCCTCTTCGCCGCTGAGCCATCTCTGCGGCCCCACAATGAGCTTTTGAAATTCACTCAGCATCATCAAGCACCAGGGAAATGCACGGTGAGGTGCTTCTGCCATCTACTGAGTGGCCGGACTAATAAGCACCGACAGTAACAAGTGTTGGCAAGGATCTGGAACAAAGTGAAGGCACATGCGTTGCTGGTGGGAATGAAGAAATATATAATCACTTCAGAAAACAGCGGTTACAGGTTGGCAGCAACTGTTGAAACTCAGTGTACATCCACCCCATACCCAGTCAGCCAAAAAGTAAGTAGTTCTTTCTCCCAGAAGCCATGGCACTATTTATAATTCTCACGTAATAGAAACAACTTACGTCTCCTTGACAAGTAAATCACTCTGTTGCGGTGTGTTTTGCATAGTAGAATACCACACAACACCGAAGAGAACAAACTGTTGCTTCAGGCAGCAGCGCTGATGAGCTCATCGGTGGGATGAAAGAAACCAGTTCTGGGACTGAGGAGATGGCTCAGTTGATAAAGTGCTTGCGTTGCAAGCGTGCGGACTGAGTTGGATCGCCTGAACCCAAGCGTGTTGGTGCCTCCCTGTAATCTCAGAGCTAGGAGGCTGAGGCAGCCAGCCCAGTTTCACAAGTTCCAGGTCTCAAAAACCAGTGAACAATGCCTGAGGAACGATAGACTTGCAGTTGTACTCTGGCCCCTACACATGTGCACCATACGTACCTGCATACACATGAACATGTGCGCCTTTGCGCGCGCGCGCACACACACACACACACACACAAAAGAAACCAAACCCAAGAGCCTTTCTGCTACATGTTTCAATGTTTATGGCATTCAAAATGCAGTCATAGCTAGTTTGGAGTTTTGAAGGTCAGAAGATTGCTGTATCTTAGGGAAACTAAAGAGGGTCTCAGAATAAACCTTCAGGGGGAGGGGCAAGCTGGGTATTTACATAGTTGTATATATTTGGGGAAATTCAGTGAATTCTACACTTAAGACTTGTGTAACCTGTGCCTTGTTGAGAAGGGAGGAAAATCATCTTCCTACTGACATAATGGTGGCTGAGCATTCTTCTCCATCCCAAGGCTGAGATGTCACCACCCTTGTTTGGGCCACTACCCTTTTATTAACATGACTCTCAGCCTTCACCCTGGTTTGGAGTTCCGCATCCCACACTGCTGACTCCTGTTGGGTGCGTTGTCACTGGGAGGGTCCCCCATACTCCTCACAGTTGCTCAACTGTCACTACCCAGGACTGGCAGAGTTGGCTGTTGGGCCTCTCAGGAGGTGGAGGAAGGAGAATGAAACAGCCACCTGAGCTGTGACATCCTGATCTAATGGCCCCATGAAGGAACACAGTACATGCCATGTTCTCACTTTCAACAGGACCTGCGGTCTTGGGTGCTGGGTGCTGCATACTTAAGGCTGCCAGCTAGCCAGGGCAGGGCAGGGCAGGGCTAGGCTAGTTCTTTATTCTCTTCTCTAAGGAATGGTCTGAGCTCAGGCCTCATCTGTTAAGGTCTGATGGCTTACCTCATCTCTCCCGAGATGGGTGGACCAAGAACTGTAATGTGTGATCTCACTCCAGGGACCTCCGTGTGAGTCTCCGTTTTAGTTCTTAATCTCTACCGCAAAGTCCCAGAGTGTCCTGCATGTAATAAGTGAGCTGTCACTGCTCACACTGGGATCCAGAGGAACACACTACACACCTGCAACTCACGCTGGGACCTGTAACCAGGCCCCTGACTCCTGGTCCAGTGCCCCTTCTGCTACAGCACAATGGCCCCAATAGACCAGACAGGTTGCAAAGAGTTAGCAGTCACCAGGGAGGAAAATGAACATTATCTCAAGTGGGGAAGGGCAAGCTGGCCCTGGGGCCTCCAGGGTATGTAGCCTGGAAAAGGGAATGAGGGTGAGGGTGGGGGTGGGAGTCTGTATCCTTGCTGGTGCACAGAACCTTGTTCTGTAAAGACCTTGTATTTGGTCAAATGCTCTACAGTCACCATCCAGAGATTTTTTTTTTTTTCAGGACAATGTCTCTCTGTGTAGCCCTGGCTGTCCTGGACTCACTTTGTAGACCAGGCTAGCCTCGAACTCACAGAGATCTGCCTGTCTCTTCCTCCCAAGTGCTAGGATTATAGGCATGTGCCTCTGCACCCAGCCCATCCAGAGATTTTTAATCCTTTCATCATTGAACATGTGTGTGTGTCCATCCATGCACATGTGTGCATGTGCATATGAAGGCCAAAAGTAAACTGTAGCTGTTGTTCCCCAGGGGCCTTCCACCTTGATTTTGAGACAGGATCTCTCACTGGAACGTGGGGATTTGCTTATTATGATAGGCTGGCTGTCAGGTCAACAGTCCCAGCGATCCACCTGTCTTCGTGTCCCCCAGCCTAGGACTGCCAGTGACACTACCATACCTGGCTTTTTATATAAATGTTAGGCATCAAACTCAAGTCCACATGCTTGCATGACAGGTGCTTTATTGCAGGGGGTGACTCTCTCGCCCGCTGAAAAAAAATTTTTTTTCATATTCAGTCGGAACCTTAGTTCACATAGACCGTCCTTCTTCCTCTCTGCTTCCCGGGTGGGATTCTTGGAATCCAACTGCCCTGTGCCTGCATTGCATCCCCAGGCCCTCTCATGCATGCCCAGATACCAACCACCTGGACCCTCTGCTCACCCATTCCAGTGCATTCAGCTGGGAATGTTGAAGGGGAAAAAAAAATGACCTCACCGCCGTTAGCCCAGCCAAGTAGTAAAATACCCACAAGGCATGGCATGGAAAGCTGTCGGTCAGGACAGTAGGAACCCAGATGAGGGTATAGGGTGGAATTATGTGTTGGAGCGGTCAAAGGGATTGCCTTCCTACCCTATGCCACCAGAACAGTGTGTTCATCCTATGTGTGAAAGGAGAGGGGACTGAGAGGCCAGTAGCTTTCTCACACATTACACAGAGAAACCATGATGGATCAAGAGAGAAAAAGGAAAGACATCAGTACCTTTAATTGTACTTTTTAACTTTTTTCCTTACCTTTTAAAAAAGGACTGGTTTTATGTTTAATTCTCTCTTCCTCCCCTGACCCCGTGTGTGTGTGTGTGTGTGTGTGTGTGTGTTTGTGTGTGTGTGCGCGCGCGCGCGCGCTTGTGCATCTGTTTGTGTGTATGTATGTGTGTCTGTCTGTCTGTGTGTGTCTCTGTGTCTGCGTCTGTTTGGCTGTGTGCACCCAGTGGAGGTACTTGGAACAGACCTCAGGTCCTATGCAAGAGCAGCATGTGGCCTTAACTGCTGAGCCATCTCTCTAGCCCTCTTTCCTGCCTTCCAAAGCTCCTGTGGTTTTATCTCACAAGGAACCCATTAAATTCCGTAGGTGGTTGTCTTTGCTGTGAAGAGACGCCATGACCACGGCAACTTTTTATAAAAGAAAGCATTTACTTGGGTGCTTGCTTACAGGTTCAGAGGGTCACTCCGTTATCACCATGCTAGGAGAGCACGATGGCAAGTGTGGCACTGAGAGCCGTGAAACCGCAAGGCACACCTCCAGGGACACCAACAAGGCCACACCTCCTAGTCCTTGTATTCCTTTCCCACAGCCCTGCTCCCTAGTGACTAAGCATTCAAATATATGACCCGTCACAACTCTTAGGATTAGTTATTTGTCTCATTGCAGTGACAAGAGACCAGACAAAAAGCAACTTGAAGGAAGGAAGGAAGCAAGCAAGCAAGCAAGCAAGCAAGGGCTGTTGTAGGCTTAAGGTTTTCAGGTGGGGCGCCATGGCAGCAGGAGCAGGAGACAGATGGCACATTGTGTCACAGTCAAGAGGAGATAAATACTTCTCCTTCTTATGCAGTCCAGGATGCTCTTCCAGCCTCTATGAGTCCAGTCTAGTCAGTCCCTTACAGACACACGCAGAGCTTTCTCTAGGTGACAGTCCTGCCTAGGAGCCTCCTGCAGCATGGCAGGTAGAACCTGACCACCTTGGCTGAGGGTGTGTGTGGTGCTTCTGGGAAATGTGGGAAGGCTAGGAACCTGAACCTTGCTTACTGGGAGGACTTCCCCCACTTCCTATGTCCTCCCCAGGTCACAAGGGACAATACTCCCAGGGACAGGAAACTCATGCCTAAAAGTGGTTGTTTCTCAGGTGCCCCCAGAGACCTCTGTACAGTGGAGAAGTGACTGTTGTCACAATCCTCCTCTCATTTCATGACCTTGAACTCACTCCTAAACGTGAGAAAGTTCCACTCCCACAATTGTCCATCACTGAGTACTGGCAGACTGTCTTCCCTAGCAGGCTGCTGACCTGAGGTGGGACTCACTTGTGCACTGTGCTTCCGGGGGAGGGGCTGTATCCCTCCCTCACAAACCTACCTGCAGCTGCTCTGATCTGCCTCTGAGCCAGGCTGGGACTGAGCACGGAGATGAGAGAGATGAGATGCCTCTGCTCTCTTCTCTGGCCCTGCCTGAGATGCAGTGTCTTCCAGGAGTTATGGGGGACCATTAATTACATAACCACCCTCCCCAGGTTAGGGGGGCAGGGGGCATCAAAGGCCCTGGAGCATCCTTAGAGAATTGCGTGTTGTGCGCTGAGCACTTCCTTAGACCTTGAGGGTGTGGGTGGGAAGGGACATTCCAGGCTGCAGAAAAGAGAGCTGACCTAGGGCTGAAATTTCAGGAGTAAGGAGGTCAGTTCAGCTAGAAGAGGAAGTCTTGACACAGGATTAGGAGTTGGGAAGGTGCCTGGGACACTATGTCTTGACAACATCAGCTCCTAGATGTGATTTTGCTTTGTCTTCAATGGGGAGCTCCTTAGGGATAATTGCAGGCCCACAGGCAGCAGGAAAATGGTTTTTGTAGGTGTTTGGATGTGGCCTGAGGAAAGAGAAGCTGAGGCAGCGGGGTGGGCCAAGCTGTTGGGATAACACAGATATCAAAGGGTAAAGGCCCTGAGAAGAGAAAGGAGGACAGATAAATGAATGGTTGAAGAAACAGGATTCCAGTCACACAGAGACAATAGTGTCCAGTTCCACCCATGTGAGCTACAAAGTGCAGCCAAACTCACAGGCCAGGCAGGGCCACTGAGAATAGTCACAAACCGACAGGAGCATGGCAGAGGGAAGAGAGGGCTAGTGTTATATTGCCAAGTTTCGGCTGAGACCAATGACAGAAGGTGGATGGTGGTGATGGCTACATGAGAGTTACCGAATTGTCCTGGATGCCACAGAACTGGACACTTCAAATGGTGATGGGCTGGGATGTGGCTCATTGCAGGGAGGGTGTACCTAGCATTCATGGAGCCCTAGGTTCCATTGTCCAAAAACTGCACGTCATGTGATATGTGTTTTCCACAGCGTGAAAAGAAAAATATAACAATAGAAAGAGAAAGACTGGGCTGGAGAGATGGCTCAGAGGTTAAGAGCACTGACTTGTGGAGGTCCTGAGTTCAGTTCCCAGGAACCACATGGTGGCTCACGACCATCTATAATGTGATATGATGCCCTCTTCTGGCCTGTGGTGTACATGCAGGTAGAGCACTGTATACATAATAATAAATAAATAAATCTTAAAGAAAGGAAAGAGAAAGAAAGAGAGAAAGAAAGAGAGAAAGACTGTTAAGCATTGGGGTTGATAGAGCTGGAGTAGCAGGAAGCTCTGGCTGGGCTGGCCCCAGGTACTTGGCCCCTGGAGGCTGACAGCCACCACAGAAGCTCCCACCCCTCTGCCATGTCTTCTTTCTCCTCGTCTATCATATGCCATGTCATAGGCCATTGACCACTCAGTCTTCAAGTCTGGGCACTCAGTTGGCAGATGATATAAACATCACTGCTTCAGGTTCTACTGAAGAAGGGCTCTGGGGCTGCACAAGGACACTGCAGATGCTTTCATGTCTTTGAAGCTAGACGGGGGAGGGAGGGAGAGAGGGGGGGAGACAGAGAGAGAGAGAGAGAGAGAGAGAGAGAGAGAGAGAGAACAGACAGACAGACAGACACGTAGACACGTGATTTTGTTCATGAAGGACCATGGCATTGAATCCTACATCTGATGTGTCCCCCAAAAGAGAGGCTGGCATGTCAAAGATCAAGAGCAGATGGCATTTCGCTTTATCTTCAAGACTCCCTGCCTCAGCCCTTCTAGAACTTGGGAAGATGCTGCCATAAGTCAGTGCCACCTAGTGCCTCTTTCCTAAGTGTCTCTACATAGACACTGGAGGATCCCTTGCCCCAGAGTGGCCAGCCCCTCCATCGTGATGGGCAGACAAGCATTCGTGTCCCTGGAGCCACACTGCCTGAAGCTCTCAGGTTCTGCAGCTTTCCTGATGGGTAGGTAGCCTTAGCTTTGACCTGATAATTTTATTTTACTGGGCAACCTGCGGAATTGCATTTCCTGCCACAGCTTGCAAATTCGATGGTTTCATGTTTAGCAGCTGCTCAAGTTTTAATGCTATAGAGAACCAAGGTGGCTAGCTAGATCTGTAATCTACACACCAGATTGTAAAGGCTTGAGCATGTGAGGGCGGTTTCAAGTTTCCTCAGCCTCCTGTCTTCTTCTTCATTCCCACACTTAAAGCAGGACCCAATTTATAAGGCAGGTAAAATAGCAGAGCTGTTCTGCTTCAGGGGGGACCATGTCAGAAGCTAGGGCTGGGGCAGAATCACACCCTGCCCATCCCCCAAGCGCGGACTCCAGAATTCCAGTCCTCTCACCCGGGGCCAGACTTTCCGTATAAAGATACATACACAGCGGCTCTAGGGAGACAGGGCACTTGCTGGAGTTTTCAGGGATGCCCAGGCTTAGCTGTGAGGACACAGACTGATAAACACAGGTCTCCTGTGGTGGAGGGTGGGTGGGAGGTGGGGGAGGGGCTGGTAGAAAAGAATTGTGGAGTCCAGCAGCAGCAGCAGCAGCAGCCGCCCTTCATTGTAGTGCCTGGCTCTGTGTGAGCGACTACACCCTTATCTGCCTGACAATACTCATCCTACGGGGTGAGTCCTGGCATTCTGACCATATTATACTGACTATACACACAGTCCAGTGAGTCTCAGCTTTGTATTTGATCTTTCATTTCAGGGAGTTCTTCAATAACCCCAAGCAAACACATCAAGCCGGGGCAGCATGAGCCCTCTTTCAGCCTTTGGTCCTCTCCAGGCACCTGGAGACACTTTCTCAGAGATCACCTCTGGGCACGGTTTCCAAGCCACTTGTGCAATCCAGTTCTGTCATTGCACATTTGAGTAAACAGAAGCCTCAAGATTTTAACGATGGTCATTCTGACAGTTAACATTAAAACTAGCTCCCCAACTGGGTGTCCCCATCCCGACACCTTTTCTGCTAGGAAACAGGGGCCCTGCATTAACAATTATAAATTCGATCTCTCCTAAGCCCTGTCTTAAGGCTGAGGCTGCTTGCGGATCTGTTAACGGCTCACATTCCCATACCCTACCCCCTCCCCACCAGTTTCCCCTGGCCCCACACTCGGAGGGGAACCCTTCCTTGTAGAAGCCACTCCTAGGAGCCAACCAGAGGAGTGTGGCTTGCAGCTGGCAGCTTCGTGGTTTACCTTGGGAGTTCTTGGTTCTTCTTGGCTTATTTAAAGTTAGTGCCTCGTCACACTGTGCTTGACATTCAAAAGGGGTTTAACCCCTGTGGATCAGCGCTTTTGAACTTAGCAGCGATTCTGGTGGATGCAGAGTAAAACTTCTCTGGATGCGGCAAGAGGAGGCCTCCTTGGGAAGTTTGAAGATGTCCGCTCTTCAAGTGGCATCATGGGGGTAGCCTGTTGCCAGGCCCCAAATTTCTCCTTCAGCAGGCCCCAGAGTTGCCACCTAACCACGTTTTCTTGAGACAGGGTTTCCCTTGCCTGTCCTGGATTCGCTTTGTAGACCAGGCTGGCCTCGAAATCACAGAGGTCAGCCTGCCCCTTCCTCCTGAGTGCTGGGATTAAAGGCGTGCACCAACACCACTCAGCTGCCACTCTTTTTTTATTTAATTAATTTATTTAGATTACATCTCAGTTGTTTTCCCCTCACTTGTAGCCACCCGTTCTCCCTCCCTCCCACTTTCACCCTATTCCCCTCCCCTAGGTCTATGATAAGGGGAACTTCCTCCCCCACTATATGGTCACAGCCTATCATGTCTCATCTTGGTAGCCTGCTTATCCTTTCTCTGAGTGCCACCAGGCCTCCGCACCACAGGGAAGTGGTCAAATATGGGGCACCAGAGTTCAAGTCAGAGTCAGTCCCCACTCTCCACACAACTGTGGAGAATGTCCTGTCCATTGCCTAGATCTGAGTAGGGGATCAATGTTTACTGCACGTATTATCCTTGGTTGGTGCAGTAGTTTGAGCAGAACCCCCTGGGTCCAGATCTGCCCATCATGATATTCTTGTAGGTTTCTAGGACCCTCTGGATCCTTCTATTTCCCCATTCTCCCATACTTCTCTCACTAAAGTCCCAATAGGATGTCCTCACATCTATCCCAATCTCCTGGTAAGTGAAGACTTTCATGGGACATCCCTTTTAGGTTAGTGTCCAATTATAAGTAAGTCTGCTTCTGGGTTAACTCACTCAGTATGATCGTTTCTAGTTCCATCCATTTGTCCACAAATTTCAGGATTTCCTTGTTTTTAATAGCTCAGTAGTATTCCATAGTGTAAGTGTACCACAGTTTCTTTATCCATTCTTCAACTGGGGGACATTTAGGTTGTTTACAAGGTCTGGCTATTATGAATAAGGCCTAATGTCACAACAAAAGAATTGGATTCTATTGCACTCTATTCGTGGAGACATCTGGCTAACTGTAAAATAAACCTTTAAAGAAGTCCTGTAAAGCTGGGTATGGTGATGCACGCCTTTAATCCCAGCCCTGGGGAGGCAGAGGCAGGCGGATCACTGTGAGTTCAAGGTCACTCTGGTCTACAGAGTGAGTCCAGGACAGCCAAGGCTACATGGAGAAACCCTGTCTCAAAAAACAAAACAACAACAGTGTCCTGTAGTCCAGTCCTTGTGGAACCAATACAATCTAAAATGTGTAAGGACTGTCTTTTCCCCCACTTTTTATTGCTAAGCCAAATACTCGAGGCTGGGTACTTTTCAAAGTAAACAGCGTTATTTAGCTCACAGTTCTGGAGGTGAAAATCCTGTCAGACAGCCCCTCTTCCCCTACAGTGAGGAGAGGCCTCTTGACTGCATCATCACATGACCACGGCCACATGGAGGGAAGACGCACCAGAAGTAAAAAAATCACATGGCAAGACCATGACCCAGACAGCAAGGGAAGGGGATTCTGGGTCTAGCTTTTGTTAACTTGACACAAGTTAGAGCCATCTGGAACGAGGAGCCTCAGTTGAGAAAATGCCTCCGTCAGCCTGGCCTGTGGGCAAGCCTGTGAGGTATTTTATTGATTGATGACTATTGACTGGTATAGGAGGGCCCAGTCCACTGTGGGCAGTGCCACCCATGGGCCTGGGTGGTATTAAAAAACAAACAGTACTGCCACACTGGAGACCAAGACCCTCCAGGGAGCAAGCCATGCGGAGCAAGCAAGCCAGTAAAACCAGCATTCCTCTATGGCCTCTGCTTCAGTTCCTGCTTCCAGGTCCCTGCCCTGACTTCCCTCAGTGATGGAGCTTGACCTGAGAGTTGTAAGATGAAATAAACCCTTTCTCCCCATGCTGCTTTTAGTCAGGGAATTTCATCATAGCAAAAGGAACTCTTAAGAGAAAGGACCAATCTTTTTATAACAACTCCTTCAGGTAATAAATAAGCCATTCCATGAGACCAGAATTGGTCCCTCCAGAGGGCAACACCTGCAACGACCTAACTACCTCCAACTAATACAGTTTTGTCACATCCACCTCTCTGCTCTTCCTGGGTCTACCCCACCCTGCTACCTGCCCCCAACTTCATGGCATTTAAAAAAAAAATAACCCCTTGAGTCTACTTTGTGTAGCATGTATACTCCCGGATGCGGGGGGCCATCCATTGGCATGCAGTGGGTCTTACCTCTGCACTGCCACACTGGAGAGCAGGTTCTAGCGCGAGAACCTCTGGGGAAGCAAACTGCAGCACGGCGGACACCAGGCTGCTCTTTTGAAGCCCATCTCAGAGGTGGGAGTTTGGCGGGCATGCTGGACGTCCTTGTGACTTCATTCTGGAGTCGTTATTTGAGTCCCTCTGGGCCCTGTAAGGGAGGCCATGGATGCTCTTGTTTCCTGGCTTCATGTAGGACAAACCAAGTTAGGCTGCTGCTCAAGGGCAGCATCCAGCTGTTGCACCTACAAGCAGCCCCTGCCCCTCCAAAGCAAAAGGAAATGAGCAGGGCTATGCATTTATGGTATGAACATGGCATGCTTGGTGGGCCTGGTCAAAGGAGGACTTCAGACCAAGTGAGGTTCTCTTGGAAAATAGGATAGTGCTGGGGTTCTGCGTTTAGGAAGCTTTTTTTTTTTTTTTTTTTTTTCTCGAGACAGGGTTTCTCTGTGTAGCCTTGGTTATCCTGGACTCACTTTGTAGACCAGGCTAGCCTCGAACTCACAGTGATCCACCTACCTCTGCCTCCCGAGTGCTGGGATTAAAGGCGTGTGCCACGCCTGCCGGGCAAGCCCGTCCTTCTTATTGAGGAGGCTATCACACTGCCTTCCCTGCAGCTATGTCCATGCATGCAGATTTACATTAATGCAGTGTGAACCTGCTCCCCAGAGCGGATGCTTTTTCTGGTAGTTAGTGAACCCTGGCTTTAATTTGTTTTAAATCACTCCAATTGCCCTTAATTTAAAAACAACAACAACAAAAAAAACTGCAGGTTTTAAATGGATTGATTGTGTTCTTTCAGTTCTCATTTTTCTCTGCTGTGGAAAATTCCATTCATTATTTCACAAATGAACCATGGGTGTATTCTTGTTTGTTTGTTTGTTTGTTTGTTTGTTTGGGAGTCTAAAGAGAATTGCTGTGACGAGGGGTGGTAACCATACAAGTGTGCTGGGGTGCTGGAACAATGTACCCCAAACCAGGACGCTAACAGCTTAAACAAATGCCTGTCTGAAGATTGGAAGCAAAGATCAATGTGTCAACTGAGTTAGTTCTTCTGTAGACCAGGCTGGCCTTGAACTCACAGAGTTCCACCTGCCTCTGCTCTCCCCTGCACCCCACCCCATTGCCTGGATTAAAGGTGTGTGCCACCATGCCCAGCTGCTCTTGATCCTTCTGAAAATTAAATGGAAGAACAGGCCCAGGTGTCTCCCTTGGCTTCGGACATTTGCTGGCAAGCCTTGCCCTGCAAAAGGCTCGTCCTGCTGCCTGTTGCACCAGTGACTGGCACTACTACTCTTGTGTGGACACTGTGCCCAAATGTCCCCTTTCTGTAGGAACAGCAGCCATATTTGGTAGCAGCCCATTCCATTCTTGTCTAACCTTGTCTAAACCTAGTTAGATCTCAGCGGCCCTTCAAGAGACATTTCCAAGCGAGGCCTCATTTTAACACGCAGTGTGCCCCTGTGTGGCTGAGGTGCTGGGGCTTAGAACGGCCACAGAGGAAGCCCAAGGCATAGGTTGATTCTTTACACGGACTGCCTGCACAGGACTAGATTGTACTCTGCCACATTCAAGGCATCCCTCGGCTGCTTGCTCATCAGCTTCTGAAAGGATGGAGGGTGGAGAGGCTCAGGCAGTGAAGAGGCCTGGGACAGGGGACAGTCTCACAGGCAGAGGTGCCTCCTCCTCAGGAACACCAGAGGCAAGTAGACAACCAGAACTGGGCTGGTCTAGTGAGAAGTTTCCTCCTGTGAGCTGGGCCCTGGGAGTAAGAAACAAGGGCCGGGCAGTGGTGGCGCACACCTTTAATCCCAGTACTCGGGAGGCAGAGGCAGGTGGATCGCTGTAAGTTTGAGGCCATCCTGGTCTACAAAGGGAGTCCAAGACAGCCAAGGCTACATAGAGAAACCCTGTCTCGAAAAACCAACAAAACAAAACAAAACCAGAAACAAGGTGCTCATGGGTAAGACACTGCTCAAAGAGGTGTGGACCCAGGACTGGAGCCACAGTGAGGTCAAATTCATGAGAAGTTGCCAGAACTTCTCAGGGAGGTGACAGATAGGCCAGCTTATCACCTTACTGTTTCAGTCAGGCTAAAGGGCAGAAAGGCTCACAGCCTTACGGTCCCTCTCAGACTAGAGAGAGGTTATGCAGCCCGGTGAAGGAGCAACAAAGCTGTGAGGGATCCCGAGCCAAGTTCAAGGCCATCTTTCAATTTCTTCATTGACAGCCCCAGCTGGAAGGAGTTCACATGTGTGAAGGGTTGTGTGAGGGGTGTTGGGTAGCACCCAACAGGAGAAAGCAGCCTGGAAGTGGCAGGCACAGACTGTTCCCCTGCATAAATCACTTCTTTTGAAGCAAGCGGCTCCCTGGAGGGTCCGGTCCGTGGCTTTCTCAACTATGGTGTCCTGTGATTCTATCAAAAGGCTTCTACGACCCAGACGCTAGATTCTCCCCGAAGACCTGAGTTCAAATTTGAGATGTCCTCACCTGAGAAAGGTGGATAACACTAAACACGCATGCGCAGGTTAAATTGGAGACTCCTGCGTGCAGGGCTTAGCAGATGGCTCTGTGTTTGTATCAAAGCCATCACTGCTTTCTAAAAGAATTGATTGAGATATGGTAGGTGAGGCGCTTCATGCAGCAGATGTTCACTTAACCCTCCCCTTAAAAGGGTGAACCTGACAGTTGCTGGCACTGATGGTTCCCACTGGGACATTGGGAAGATTGTCCAGAAAATATTTAACTATGTAAGAATAAAATTATCATCAAGTACTCAAACCATTTATAGCCACCCATTTACTTCCAGTTACTGGCAGTGCCCATTGCAACCAAGTAATGTTTGTTAAATTGGACTGAGGAAATGGTACCTGGGTGAGGTGAGGCACCTGCACACAAGCATGAGGACCCGAGTTCAAGTCCTCCGATCCCTTGTAGTGAGAGCACACCTGCAACCTCAGGCTTCCTATGGTGAGATTCTAGGCAGAGGCAGGAGATACCCTGGAATCTTGAAGGCCAGCTAGGCTAGTTTTCCAAGGTGGCAGGAAGCAAGGGCTGATACCCGAGGGAGGTCATCCTCTGACCATCATGTGTGTACACCCACACTCATACACACAGATGCAGTCACATATCACACACAGATCAAAGGAAGAAAATACAAATCATTAAATCACACACCTTCAGGACTTGCCATTTATTGGGAAGTGGACAGACTACTAATTCAAATTGGCCACTATTAAACACGTCACACTTGTTGCTAGAGACAAACTCTGACAAGGGTCTATCTTAAGAGTTTTCCCTCTTTCTGACAGCTCACCAGTCAGCACAGAAGTTCAGCAGACAAGGACATACCCTCCCACAATGTCCTACAGACGAGAGCTGGAGAAATACCGTGACCTGGATGAAGATGAAATCCTGGGGGCCCTGACAGAGGAAGAGCTCAGGACGCTGGAGAACGAGCTGGACGAGCTGGACCCAGATGTGAGTGTCAGGGAAGAACAGCGCTGGTCTCGGGTTGGGGTGGAAGGGCAGTGTGGTGGCCACACTGTGGAGGACCAGGTAGGTGCTTCCCGAAGCCACCAGTGTCTTTCTCCTTATATGACAATGTGTTGGGATGATGTGGCCTTGTCAGGGCTATTTTTAAAATGTTGGATTACTCATGATTCTCCAGAAAAACATGACCAGTAAGATGTGTGTGCAAGTGTGTGTGTGTGTGTGTGTGTGTGTGTGCATGTGTGTACATGTGTGTGCAAGTGTGTGTGTGTGAGAGAGACAAAGACAGAGACACACAGAGAAAGAGAGAGACAGAGACACAGAGAAAGAAGATACACACACACACACACAGAGAGAGAGAGAGAGAGAGAGAATGTATATCCCACTGAGAGAAAGATTTATAAGCAGTTGGCTCATATGGAGTTAGAGGCTGACAAGCCCTGAGATGTGCAATTGTCAAGCTGGAAACCAGGAGGGCTGGTGATTCCAAACTGGTCTAAATGCTTGTAGGCCCAAGACCTAGGCACAGCTCATGCTTTTAGTCCAAAACACAGGGAGGGAGATGACGACGACGACAACAACAACAAAAATGGTGGTCCATTGCAGCAGTTGTTTAGGTAAAAGGCAGTCCTCTATCTTGGAGGAGCCTCCGCTGTTCTGTTCTGTTGAGGCCTGTAACAGGTGGGATGGACCCTCCTCCCACGTCACTGAGGCCATCTGCCTGACTCAGTCTACAGAGGCAAATGCAGCTCCCACAGAGACAACTAGAATAACATCCGACCAAATGCCTGGCACCCCGTGGCTCGGGCAAACCGACTCATACAATTACCCATCACAAGTCTGCCTCTGTTAAGCTGGCACTTGCATGTATCACTTCAAACCACAGGCGCTTATTAGCAAACAAAGACAACCGCGTGTCATAACTGTGCCCAACACGATGCTATGTACGACAGAAAAATTCCTCCCTCTTCTCCAGGAGGGAAGGTAAGATCTCCAGGGAGGTTTACTCAAACCCCGCGGTGGAGGAGTATTGCTTACGTAGGTACCGGCAAATGTCAGCACAGCTTAGGCTGCGTGCTGGGACTGGGTGGGGGATGGTGAGCTTTGCTGTCCACATACACGTTCAACAAGCTGGAGAAACTCGTGTCAGCTGTAGCCCTGCTCTCTGGCCAGACAGATGGAGATGGCCTGTATTTGTTACCACCTTCTTCCACTGCTGCTGAGGCACAGGGACCAAGGCCACCCTGGTCCTGGCTTTGACACAGGGTCTTAGGCTGCTTTCTGTCCTCCTTGCCTCGGTGTGTCCCACCCATAGAATTTTGGACTTGATTGTTCCCTTTCAGGGCCCAGTTTCCAGGGGCCTTTTTTTTTTTAATCTATAGACTAGGTTTCTTCCTGGATAGCTCAGCCAGTCTGCTTGTTCAAGGGCTGACCCTAGCCCCACAGAATGACACTCATCTAAGTAGCATGTCCTCATCTTGCCGTTCCCAACTGTCCCAACCATCAGATGGTTCCTTGGTGGTGCTGCTCGTTAATTGTCAAGAGGCCTTTGGTGGAGAGTCTTAGGTCCCTCCTACCATGCCTCCTCCATTCAGAGTAAACAGCAAAGGAAAGACTGAGCTTTTCTGTTCCAACTGTTCTAGATAGTTCCACAGACTTACAAGAGGGAAGTGCTTTTGAGAGTGAGAATAAAAGCCACATGGATGTCCACAGTTAGCTTAGTGCTGGGTACTGTCACGCCATTGGATGGTGTGGTACGGATACTGCTTCCGGTTAGCTCAGGGTACGCCAGGAGGGCAGAGACTGAGCTCAGACTGGTGATTATTTCCTCCTGGTGGAAAGTTCCTCAGAGCCGCTGAGGTTGGAACCAAGCCCTAGGTTTTCTAAGTCAAGACTAAAAGCAAAGAATTCCAATTGAGTGTGGGTGCCTGGGTCAGGGTTCACTCGCTGGGGGTCGGGGGTGGGGTGGGGGGAATCTCAGGGAGGTTTCTTTGGACACTTGGATGTGATCGGAAAAGGGAAGGAGGAACATAATGGAGTTGTAGCGGCAAAGTTGGGGTGGGGGTGGGGCTCTCAGTGGTGATTCGGTGTGGCTTAGTGCTAGAGGTGAGAGGGGTTTGCCCTGGGAACCTTGCCTTCTGGGAGCTCATGCAGGCAGATGCTTTCCCTAAAGATAAGGAAGGATTGCTGCTGGCCCTCTCCACAGGGCGGGCCTTCTAGGGCACTGAGTCTGTACTATTCCCCTGAAGAAGTGTGACCATCCACTCCACCCCAGACTCCTGCATGCCTGCTATGACTGGCCCTGTGCTCTTTTAGCGTCACCCTGAGCTGCAGTGTTGGGATGAGGTCAGATAAGGCAGTGGCTGCAAATAGGACAGTGATGACAGGGGTCACAATCCTGTGTCAGCCCCAGGAGGATGGAGCCTCTCAGAACCAAGATTTTAGTTTCCAATGACTGTGCTGAGGCGCTGGCTGGGTTCCCACTTTACCCCACCAATAAAGAACCCTAAAAGAGCCCCTTACTCAAACACCAGGCTGTATGGCCTCAGCAGATATCCCCAGGGGCCTCGGTACCATTCAGCCTGCTTCACCTGGAAGGTAGTGGGAGAGGCCACTCTGTGGGTGCCCACGGGAGGGAGGAAGAAGACACAGGAGGTTCAGATCTCTGCTTAGCTTGCCAGGGCACAGAACAGGGTGCCAGGAGTCAAATTGCAAGCTGACTGGAGAGACGCATAGATCTCAGAGCAGGATCTCCGCCACCTGAGACCCACTATTTTCAACTGCTGTGGTTTCAAAAGTGGCGTTTTCAAAGGCTCTCTTCTTCTCTGCTTCAGTCCAGGGAGACGAAAAGAGAAACCAGAGAGGAGGGCCGATGATGGGGGTGGCAGGGCCAGTGTGCCAGCCACACAAGCGACCCCTTCACTGAGATGCTCTCCCTTACCTGATTTACAAGACAGTTGAGTTTTGAAAGACAAGCGGGCCTCCCGTCACCCCAGAACAGAACATTGCAGCTCCAGTTTCACTGGGCCCCGGGCCCAGCTCTGTAATCAGGACTCTGGGAGAGGCCGGAGGTATGCAGGCCCAGAGGAGGGGAGCCCAACAGGTGTCTAGTCTCCCTGTTACAGACCAGGATCAGAGCCCAGAGAGGGGAAGGAAGCTGCCCCTGCAGCTGACGTCCAACGTCCAGACCAAACCAGAGCAGACTCCTCAGGGCCCAGGCACTGCCCCTTGGCAGCCTCCACGCTCCTGCACTTATTTTTGTGTCCCGGTGCTGATGTGGCACATATTACATGCACAAGCTGTTCTAAGGACTTGGAAGACGTGGCTCGATTAACTTCACCATGATCCTGGGAGGCAGGTACTCTTGGCATCTCAGCTTTGCCGATGAAGTAGCTGAGAGGCAAGGGGACTAACTTGTCCACCATCTCACAAGCAGGCAGTGGCAGAGCCCAACTGTGGTCCAGGAGGTCACACCCTAGCCAGAGGAAGTAATCCCCCAGTGAGCTCCATCTGTCCCTTGGATGTAATTTGTACTGCCCACCTGGTGTACCCAAGGCCTCATGGGAATTTGGAGGGAAGGGAGCTGCCCCCCCTCCCCGCCCCATGTGCTCTGGCTCTGTGGTTCCAGGGGCAGCACATAAAAATCATCCTTTTCTTTCTGGAAGGAGGTGGGCCACAGATAGTGGGGTCTGGTCTACTCAGGCCTGTGTCCTTTCCTGTTTGCATCTCAGTTCCCCTCTCAGTACACCCAGTTGGTCCAGATGGCTTGGAAGCCTCCTAGGGCTCTATCCACTTACAATTTTCTGAGCCCCTCCTAGCTGTCTTGGCACCTGATGGCAGCAAACACTTCAGAGGGTAGCCTGTGCGATTGTGCAACTGTTAAGCCTGAGTGTCCTGTGAAGAGTGGAGCAGAACACTTGAAAAGCAGCTTTGCCACAGAGGATTCCAAACTTGTACACATTCAAAAAAAAGGTACTCAAAATTCAGTGTCTCGCGCTCTGGAAAATCTCGAGCTTATCATGAGATTGCTGCCCTCGGACTCCCTCGGGAAAGGAATGCCTCATGCGCTAAAAGTATCTGCTGTTGACTGACTCCCCAGCCCTGCCCTTTCTCTCTCTGCACTTAAGTGGGTGCTGCACTGAAGCCCAGCCAACTCCTCACTCAGATCACCTTTGAGCTGGGCAGTGGGAGAAATGAGCACAGGGGATGGCGAGCCGTGCAAGGGACGTGAGCCAGCAACAGTGGGCAGGTTCTTATGCCACTCACATGGGTCAGGTGGACAGGGACTGGCTAGTCCTCCGAGTGGGTTCAGCTGCACCTAGCTGTACCTTAAGATGGGGAAACTGAGGCCTAGAGGAATGAGACCTGGGTCACGATAGCTCAGTGCCTCATGACCACAAGGACTTGATTTTGATTCCCCAGAGCCCAAATAAAAATACCAGGGGAGGGGGAGGCTCTTCCCTGAATTCCTAGTGCTTGAGGGTGAGAAGAAAGAAACAGATAGATTCTCAGAGCTCATAGGCCAGGCAGTCTAACCAATCAGTGAGCTTCATGTTTAGTGAGAGATGCTGTGTCAATAAATAACTTTGGCTTCCACATACACGGGAACAGACAGGCCAGGGTGCCAACACAGGAGTGCTTACACACACACACACACACACACACACACACACACACACACACACACACACATACACACACACAATTAAGCATATGAAGAAAAACTTAAGAGGCTACCAACAAATAATTTATTAATAGCATTTGTTAATGACGCTTAGAGGGGAAAATGACTATTTTTAAGAATCTAAACAGTTTGAAGGAGAGAAGGGAGATTAATCCTAACCTTATAAAGGAATTGGAGCCTAAGAGCTAATTTTTAAGTCAGCTGTTGGGAATTTGTGACACAGTATCACCACAGAAACGCTAATGGAAGCAGGCTGTCTGCAAGGCTCGAGGTAATGTGATTCTGTGCAGACATGCTCTCACATGTTGAGGGCTCCATTTCGTGGGGGATTGTCTCATAATATCTCCACAAAGATCCTGTGGTTGAGCCTCATGGTGGCAGGAGTCTATGCTATTCCCCCCCACACACACATACACTACCATATGCATACAAAATATAGGAGTAAGACCCTGTCTATGGCAACCTCCTGAACACACTGCTTGGTTGCTGTCTTTGACCAAGCCGCCATTGTACCAGTCCCATGAGTCTCACGACCATAGTGATGGGCCTGAGAGAGGGGAAAAGCTTATGAATCACATCGCTTGGGTGGCGGTCGTGTCATGAGGACCTGGGCCTACCTCTCGCACCTTAGGTCTGACTCTGCAGAATGGCTTCCAGCTCAGGTCCTGTAGGGATCAGGGCTCGCCTGGCCATCCCAGGAGCAGCCAGGTTTGGTCCATGGCCTGTAGTGCTTTCTTGTAACACAAACCGGCAGAATTGCAAGGCCAGGACAGAAGTAAACAGTTGGAATGGAAAGAAATAAATCTCTCCTCTAAAAATAGACTCTCATCCTTAGAAACACTGCCCGGCAGTGTGTGCAGAACTGAGGATGAAAGTCAGGCCAGGCTGCAGTGTCCCCACCCCAACCCTTGTCCTGATACCTCCCCTCGCCCTTTCTCCATGGTCCTGTGCTCTCAGTGTCTACTCTTTTCTGCCTCTAGAACCAAAGCCTTCCATTCCTTAAGTTCAAAATCCTCCCATTCTGCCGCCTCAACACTTGGAGCCTTGCTGCCCTCAGCATAGCGCCTCCTCTACAGGAAACAGGACATTTGTTTTCTATTTTAACATATTTACTAGCAGAGGAGGATGCGCCCCTACTTCCCCACTGTCCACACTGACCAGCTCTTTACATCTTGTCTTCTTTGACTTATGCCATCCTTAAAAATACACCTCTGTGGCTAATCCTGGAGCCAACATCTTACCCTTTGCCTGTTCTCTATCTCCCCGCCCCTCCAGCACTTTCCACCCCTCAGGCAGTAACCCTGGTACCCACAGCATCAGGCTGGGGATGCAGATGAAAGAGAGGAATCCGTGGCCACCGTAGTTCATCCTATTTTTCCCACCTTTGGAAAGACTTGTGTTCAATGAAATCCACAGTGTATAAAGAGACTCACTGTACAGAAAAAAGAAATGTCATGTGCCACAGTCTTTGAGGAAGAAAAGCAACAACCAAAATAGTTACACAGAGTAGCTGGCTTTGGCCTAGACAGTGGGGAATTGTGGGGACTGAGGTAAGCAGGAGTTTGCCTAACGGACACCTGCTGTTGGCTCTGCCAGTTGGTGCCAGTGCGAGCGTGCAGGTTCAGTATTGCCGTGCCAGGTCATATTTTGAGAGGTTTGGGGAGCTTTTGTTTTGTTTGGGTTTTTTGTTTGTTTGTTTGTTTGTTTTTATGTGCAGATTCCTCATTTTAAAACAGTGGCAATTTATTGAAACACTTAAAACCAACCCCCCAAAATCTAAACTTCTGTGTTTCGTGGGGTCATAGATTTCTCCATTTGCAGGTGTATCTTTTTCGGCTGCTTTGTACAACAAGGTTTGGGTTTTTTTTTGTTTGTTTGTTTAATGAGCATATGCACAAACATACATACATGTAAATGTGTGTGTGTGTGTATATGTGTGTATGTATATATATATTTATGTCAAAGGGACCCTGGGCGCCGGGAAGATGGCTCGGCAGATAAAGTGCTTCCTGTGTAAGTCCAAGGATCTGAGCTCAGATCCCCAGCACCCACAGATCTGAACATGGATTCTTGTAATCCTGGTACTGTGGGTTGGGAAACAGATATGGGTGGGTCCTGGAACTTGCTGGAAGCTAGTTTAGGTGACCAGGTGAACTCTAAGTTCAATGAGAAGCCCTGTCTCAAAAAGTATAGTGAAGTGACTGAGGAAGACATCCCAGAATCAATCAGCCTCTGGCCTCTTACACACACACACACACACACACACACACACACACACACACACACACACACACACACACACACACCCATACAGCAACACATATACAAGAAAAAGAACAAAAGAGAACCCTGGACACTGCCTGGCACCCAGTTGGGCCTAATAAACATTTGTTACACCGGAATATTTGATTCATTAAATCACTAAAATCTAAGCTTTCCAAGACTCAGGACACACGGTAAGGCCTCCCTAGAGTTTGCCTGAAACGGAGCCTGACTTCCGGTGTTCAGATCTAGCTCCTGGCTCCCAGGATCTACTCCTCGGGCACAACGAGGAAGGATGGTCTGTTTGTCAGGCGAAGCCTAGGCTTGTTCCCTAGCACTGCACCCCTTGCCCTGGCCTCTAATGTGGGGGGCTGTGGGGCTTAGTAGCAGAGCAGTACTGAAACCAATGGAGGCACGCTGTGCACCCCCAGCCCTGGCTTTTTGTGTTTTGGTTTGGTTTTGGACATAACTGATTTCTTTGGCAAAAGAAATTCAGTAGTTTATTTTTGTTACCGTGGAGAATCGGGTTAAGGGCCATTCTGTGTGCGTGGCTAACCATCCATCGCAGGAGCATCTGCAGATCCCCAGCACACTCATTATAAACAGTGTCATTTGTATGCAAACTTGGGCCTCCAACCCTGTGGCTTTTAAGCCTGAAACCATTAGTGCAGAGGATCTTTTTAGGTTCCCTAACGGAGTTTTCAGGAGCCTGTGGCCCTTTGTTACATTGTGCCCCAGGCCAGCTGTGCACATGCTCATATCTTAAACCCACCGTGGTCTGGCCTGGGAGGCTTCTAACACAACCCTGACTGTGTATAGCAGGTTCATGTGCCTGTCTGCAGGCTATGAGAGCTGCTATCCTCCCAGGTAAAGGCTCTGTGGATCTCTGCTGTCCTTTGGGTGACTGGACTCCAGCATGCAGGTGTGAAGGTCAGGGGAAGATGCTGCACAGCTAAGGCTGCTAAGCTGTGTGTTGTGGCACACGCTTGTAATCCCAGGAATTTTGGAGGCAGCAGCAGGAAGATTGCTAGTGAGAGGCCAGCCTGGGCTATATAGCAAGTTGAAGACTTTGTATTGGAAATAAGTAAATCTTTTAAAAGGTACCATAGGAAATGTGGTTAGTTTTCCTTCCAGGATTATTTCCAATAATATATTAAAGTTTGTGCATCTAAAGCTGGGTGTGGTGGCACGCACCTTTAATCCCAGCACTTGAGAGGCAGAGGCAGGCAGATGGCTGTGAGTTCGAGGCCAGCCTGGTCTACAAAGTGAGTCTAGGACAGCCAAGGCTACACAGAGAGACCCTGTCTCAAAAAACAAAAAAACAAAACCAAAAAAAAAAAAAGAAAAGAAAAGAAAAGAAGAAAAAAAAGTTTGTGCATCTATAATTTAAGAACATTCTTTGTGTTTTTTGCTTTTTAAAAAATATTTATTGAAACCGGGTGTGGTGGCGCACGCCTTTAATCCCAGCACTTGGGAGGCAGAGGCAGGCGGATCGCTGTGAGTTCGAGGCCAGCCTGGTCTACAAAGTGAGTCCAGGATGGCCAAGGCTACACAGAGAAACCCTGTCTCGAAAAACCAAAAAAAAAAAAATTTATTTATTATTTATTATTTATACATATCTGCTTGCCTGTGTGCCTGCCTGCCAGAAGAGGGCACCAGATCTCATTATAGATGGTTATGAGCCACGATGTGGTTGCTGGGAATTGAACTCAGGACCTTTGGAAGAACAGACAGTGCTCTTAACCTCTGAGCCACCTCTCCAGCCCCCATTCTTTGTTTTTTAGCTTGTGGGTTTTTTTTTTTTTTTTTTGTTTATTTGAAACAAGGTCTCACTAAGTAGCCCTAGCTATGTAGACCAGGCTAGCCTCAAGCAGACAAGAGACCTACCTGCCTCTGCCTCCCAAATGTTGCCATTGAAGATGTGCACCACCATTTCCAGACTCAAAACATTCTTAGTTAAAAGCACGTGGGTGTACCTCTTTCTATAGCCAGTGCAAGGAGTGGGCAGAACACTACGTGAGGGGATGCTCTGACTTCCTCTCTGTGGAATTTCAGTCTGATGACAAACTTAGAGCAGGCATGGTAACCTGGCAGCCATGGCCAAGGCCTCCTTAAGTATGTATGTTTTATTTCTTCTAAATGTTGTTTTGCAGATGTTTAGGTTACATGTCGATGATTTAAAATCAGAAGCGTTCCCATAAAAATAAACAGGTTTAACCAGCCTGTCCGCATTTGTACTTGTCATCAGTTTACAAAGGTGTGGGCAATAGAGGGCTTAAAAACCATGTGCCAGTCAGCATTTCTCTCAAGGGTCCCAGAGGTGTCATTTTAAGCTGATATCACAGAGTGCCTATAAACCCATTACTTAAACCCACATGGACTTTCCCTTCTAATACCAAAGGATGACACCAGAGTGCTTGTGCGCTAGACTTAGTGTAGGCACACTTACAGGAGGATGGGATTCAGGTCCCTTAGAGGACAGCGGGCTCCCCTTGCCTGCAGGTGTCATAGAGCCCACCACTACAGGTGACTTACAGCCCGGCAACGGGTTATGCTTTACTGTTCAGTGGCGTGCCCCCTTTAGCACCTTGACCAAGATGTCTTCAGGGAAGGACCACGAGTGGTTGAGACGTCGTCTCCTCATTGTCTGCTCCACCTTCGTCAACTCCCAGTGTCTTTGCTCAGCGTGGCTGGACCATGGCTCTAGCTCCTCGCACATTGCCTGGACACATACTAATAGCACTCACTCAGTAGATGTTCATTGAGTCACGTTTTAAAAAGGTAATGAAAGATACATTCTACATATCCATGGCCATGACGTCTTCTCCTGGCCACCAAGATCGTGATGGGGACTCTTCCTGTGTGAGAGTCAGGTTTGGGTTCTAAGCACTGTAGATGACCCAAACCCAGTGTATCCTTTCGTGGCTCATGTCTGCTTACGGCCCATCGCACCGTAGGATACAGCTGCGTTTTGCATCCAGCTGGCTCCCTCACTGCTGCCTGCTACCCCGCGACCACCCTCACTCCTCAGCATCCCAAGACTTCTTGAGTTAGTGACTGTTGTTTTGGATATTTTGATAATATTTTCTCATGTGGCGGCAGGGGGGGGGAAGCGGTGGGGGGAAACAGCTTTCTTTTAGATATAACTCACACGCCATCCAATTTATTCATTTAAAGTAGACAATTCAGTTTTCAAAGTCTATTCACAGTTGTCCGACCTCCACCACAGTCGATTTAAGAACATTTTCATCACCTCTTGAAAGGGACTTCTTCCTGACATGCTGTCGCTGCTCAGCCGTCCTAGCTCAGGCTGGTGTGACGAAGCACTGCAGATTGCGGCACCAGAACCATATTTGCTAAGTTCTGGAGCCTCAGAAACCCCAGAATGGAGTCTGGCAGCATAGACTTTTTATGGAAGACCCCTTTCTGGTTTGGGATCAGCTGCTTCTCACTATGACCTCTTGTGACAGGTGGCTGAAGAGGGGCACACAGCAAGTGTGTCTCTTCTTGGAAGGCCACTAATCCTATTGGATCAGGGCTCTAGCCTCCTGATCCCATTTGACCTATCACTTCCACCCAGATCCTGTCTCCAGATACAGTCATGTAGGGAGTTTGGAGCTTACGTGTGTGGTTGGTTTGGGGATTGGGGGACACAGTTCAGCCTGTAGCTACAGCTCTGGAACCTTTTATCTTTATAGACCGGACTATTTTGGACGTCACATTGCAGGGAGTCATGGAGTCTAGCTGCCTTGCGAGGCATGCGTCATAGGTTTCTCATGTTAGCATCCGTGACTGCTGGGGCGCTGTGTGCCTTTCAGTTCCTGAGAAACTGACACACTCCCTCAGGTGCGTTCAGGCTGCTGTGTTTCCCTACATCCCCTAGAAGTCAGTGGAGCAAATAGAGGCTTGACAAACAATTAGTCTCAGACATTAATCTTATATAATCTAGATAGCTTGCAAACAGCATTGTATTCTGACAACAACCATTGTATTGATCCTGGCAACCACCATTATATTCTATTTCTTATAAGGAGATAAGAAGTCCAATTTCTTGCAATAAACTTATCTCAGCCTCAGTCTTGATGAGACCTGGTTTTGACTTCCACCAACCATGTTAGGAGACCCTGGCTTGATAAGTAAGTGCTGGCACTGACATCACATAAATTACAACACATAGTAATGGCTTTTGTTTCTAGCTTCTTTCACTTAGCATGTTTTCTGGCTCACTCATATTACAGTGCTCTATTCCTTTTCATGACTCAACAATATTCAGTAACATAGATCTACCATATTTTATTTATCCACCCATCAGTTGATAGAATTTAACATGTTTTGGTACATCCTTTGAACCATTATTAATCATGCTTTTTGGGTTTTTTTGGAGGGTATTCCAAACAGGGTTTGGCTGTCCTGTATAGCCTTGGCTGTCCTGTACTTGCTTTATAGACCTGGCTGGCTTCAAACCCACAGAGATCCGCCTGCTTTTGCCTTCCTGAGTGCTGGGATTAAAGGCAGGCACCACCATGCCTGGCTATATTAATCATGCCTTTATGTACATTTGTGTACAAGTTTGGGGGTTAACCTATGGTTTGAAGTCTTTTCTATCTCTAAGCACAAGTCCTGGGTCATATGGTAATTCTATGTATAGCTTTTCCAGAAACTGCCAGATTGCTTTCCCAGGAGTCCATATCATTTCACGTGCTGCCAGTAGCCAAGTTCCAGCTTCACCACCTTCCTGCCAACACGTGTTATCGTCTGTGCTCTTTATAGTGCCTGTCCAATGTGAGTTGTGTTTCCCTCATGGCCAGTGGTGCTGAGCATCTCCTCGTGTGCTTATTGGGTGTCTTTGAGAGAGGTTTATGGTGTTTGGTTTTTCTTTTATGGGACAGGGTCTTACTATAGAGCCCAGAGTGCTTCAATCTCTCTTTCCCTCAACTTCAGCTGGGATTGAAGGCATGTGCTACACAACTAGCTTATGAGGAATGTCTTATAATTTAAAATTTTATTTTTTTATTTTGTATGTAGGGGGTGTTATGTGTACACATGTTCATGTGTGTGCATGTGGTGACCAGAGCTCAATGTCTGATGTCTTCCTCGTTTGCTTTCCACCTTATTTTTTTTAACAGTATATTTGGTTCTTTGGATGGTCCATACATTATCCAAAGTGTATTAATTATTAACCCACCACTAGTGCCACTCACCCCCCTTGTTTATTTTTGTTATTAATAACCCCCTTAATGTAGCTCATATGCACATCTACCCTACTTGTTTGCAGCAGAGTTCCTTCTGAGTCTGGAACTCTCTCCAGTTAGGGGAGGTGGCCGGCCAGCAAGCTCCAGGGACCGTCCTGTCCCTGCCTCCCAAACACTGGGATTACAGGTGCTCACCAGTTTATGTGTGTGCTGGGCATCAAGCTCAGGGCCTGTGTGGCACGTGTTTTACTGGCTGAGCTGTCTCCTTTGTCCCCTCCTCAGGAATTTTGCATGTTCTTTAGAAAATATATCTATTCAGCTCCTTTGACCATTCCTTAAATTGCTTGGGGGTTTTGTTTTGTCCTCTGTTATTGAGTCCCAAGAGAAATTCATGCATTCTGGATATTGTCCTCTTATCAGATATGTGATTTACAAGCATTTCTCCCAATCTGCCTCTCTGCCAGTCTCCTTTGAAGCACAAATGTTTTTAATTTTGCTGAAGTCCATCCAGTACATTTATTTTTTTTTTCTTCTGTTGCTCATTGTTTGTGTCATATCTAGGAAACCATTGCCTAATTCAGAGTTGAAAGATTTATGTCTACGCTTTCTTCTAAGGATTTTATAGTTTCGGCTTTTACATTGAGGTCTTTAATCTACTCTGAGTTAATATTTATGTACACTGTGAGGTCATATGCTGTTTTTGAAAACAAGATAAAGTGATAAATAACTTGAGAGTTTTAAAAGATGTGACTCTCTTTGATTTTTAACTCAAGATTCTGTGATAGTTTGTCAATGTAGCCTTTAATGGAAAGAAAATTAGCTTTGAGCCCTAATAAGGCTGACATGGTCACAGTTACTTTAGAAAGTTGGTGAGCTAAGAATCACTAGAAAATACTTTTGAAATGTTGGTTAGCTAAGAATCACTAGAAAATACTTTTGAAATGTTGGTTTTTGAAATTCAACTTCTGTCATTAAGTATTTAAGTTAATGGAACCATGTTTTAATATGTTATATAGCTAGTATTCCTACACACATTGAAGGCATCTTTCCATCCATGTTATATGTCCTTGATTTAATGTAATGGCTCTCAGCCACGAGCAGGGTTTCTCCTGGAGAAAATGGGTTTGGTGTCATAGTACAGCTGGCCTCTAATGGGGTAGAAACCAGAACAACTCCTACCAGAGCATTAACACCGTTTCCATGACTCTGTTGTCCAGATTAGTATATCATGACACCAAAGTTGAGAAACTGCTGGGGCTGAGCCGAGGTCCTCTGGCAGCAAGATTTGAAGGTGATGAGAGTTTGAAACTCCTTCCCAACCTCATGGGTTTCTCCCATCACAATACTGAGCCCCACCCACTTTTTGCCATTAAAATCCTCTATGGTACCCTGATGGAATGGCACACATCTGTAATTGCAACATTGAAGAGGTTGAATCATACTTGTGTGTCTAGGTTTCCTGACCCCTAAAACATATTCAAATAACTTATTTCCTATTAACTCACATTTTGAATGGCTGCCCTCCTGCTAAAATGGACCTTGTCTGATGCTAGAACAAGAAGAGTGGGGGAGCTTTCATTTGGGGCCATTTAGTTTATCAATGTTGGGCAATCTTTCACATTACCTAATTTTAACTTCTCCCCAAATATATATGAGACAGCCACCATCATCATTAGTCATGTTTGGTCGCCATAGAAACCGTAGCAGGTGGGAGTCAGGGGGAGCGTGGCTAATGCCATTCAGTTGTACCACCATTAGTCCATGTCAGTTCCTAGGCCTGATGTGACCTCAACTGTATAGTACAGATATGTCACAAAGCAGGTGGGTCACCCACTGTGGATTCTGTGGGTCACCTGCTACAGGTAGCCATAGATAGCCATGGCAGGCACTATGCCACAGGAAGCCCCTGCTGTGGGATAGAAGGACTAATCCCCCACATTTAGCCTTAGGAAGCACCATGTGACCTGTGTACTTGTGCACACATGGTTTAAGCACTGTGTGTACTTGCCTGCAGAAGCATGGCTCTCTTGGGAGCATCATCTGGCCTGCTCATCACAGCAAATACTGTCTAAGAACTGCTGCCGTGGGAAGCTGTGACTCTTATGGCACCATTTGTGCCCCCTTGTCCTTGACCCCAGTTCAGTCCAGGTTTGGTCTTTATGCATACTGGTGTCCTCTTCTCATAAAAATCCCCCAGTTCCCCGTGGCTCTGCTGGCCTCTGATGTTATGTCCCTTTTGCACATATCCCAGCCCCCACCTTTGAGCTCTTTATGCCCCAGCCTTATAATTTGTAGATCCTTGTGACGTAATGTGGGGGCACGCCCAGTTATTATGGCGACAACAGCAGGTGTTAGGCAGTGGGGAGGTGCCATAGCTATCAGCCTGCAGTGCCTCTCACCCAAGCTTCATCCCCGTGGGCATGCAAGTCCCCTGGGTCGTCGCTCATCCTCCCCTCAAGGGGTCTTCAGAAAAGGATTCCGAGAGTGTGGTGAGTAAGAAGAAATAAGCTCTTGGGGAACCCACATTTGAGATCGGAGTGATACCAATTTAGTGGGGTGCAGCAAGCATTACAAGCCTGCCTCTGAGGCGTCCCCTTCTGGCTTTCTGAATGCAAGGGTGGGCACAGAAAGCATGGAGACTAGAAATAAAGGTTACCTCTCCCCTACCTCTGAGGGAATACTCTGGATTTGTTCATAATCGGGCCCTGGACCTCCTTGGGCAATCTTTCTATGCTCTGGGCCTCAGTTTTCCCTTGAAGGGAGGGAGGGCTGCATAATTCTGGTCTCTAAGCATCCTTAAAGCTCTCATTGTCTTTGAGTCTTGAAATGCTAAGGGCTGACTTAAGGTGAAGCCAATTTAAATGGTTGCAGTCCTCCTAACTAGGAATATACTTTGGTAGTGAGCCCATTCCTAGAAGCCTGCCATGTTTGAAGAAGAGAACACAGCGATTGGGTTAATACTATCATTCTTGAGAGACCCTTTTCCAGAGGTGATGTTCAAAATATTTAACAACTGGTTCTCATGAGCACAGACCCACCCGAGCCCAGAAGGCCTGTCAGGCCACAGAGAATGTGGGCTGAGCGTGTCTTGCCTGCTTTGTAGTTCTATTGAGCCTTTCTCGGGCCTGTTGGGGCATCTCCTCTCCATAATTCATCTTTCACCCAAGACCCTACCAAGCTCCCTTCAGCTTCTGTCTCTGACCATTCACCACACTGTATCAAATATAATTTCACATTCAAATACTGGATTATAAGAATCTCTCTATGCTCAGCCTGTGTTGGCTGCCCTGTTGGTTAATGCCCTCGTGTTTTAAAATGTTACCAGTAGGGACACCAGAGGACTGAGCCCCACAGCTCCTCTCTGTCCCTTAAGTGCCATGTGACCTGGGGACAAGCCCCAACCCTTCTCTAGTTTTCTGGTTCCTTGCACAGAAAAGGAAAGGACTTGGCTGGTTTCTCCAGTTCTGAGGCCCCTGCTGGTCTGTGTTGTGTCTCTGGAGAATTGCATACCTATAGCTGCTGACTGCTCTCTCTCTCTCTCTCTCTCTCTCTCTCTCTCTCTCTCTCTCTCTCTCTCTATCTCTTTCTCCTTTTCTCTCTCTCTCCCTCTCATCCATCACCCCCATCTTAGAATGCACTGCTCCCTGCAGGCCTGAGGCAGAAGGATCAGACCACCAAGGCACCCACAGGTCCCTTTAAAAGAGAGGAGCTTTTGGACCACTTGGAAAAGCAAGCGAAGGAATTTAAGGACCGAGAAGACCTGGTTCCCTACACAGGGGAGAAACGAGGTACTAAACAACACAGCTGTCATGAGCATATCCTTCCCGAGGCATCACAGAGGGCCATTTGTGTGTCCTACTCCGTGTTGGGCCAAATGTACCTAGGCCTCTCTTGTGTCCTTCCCACCTGAATAGGAAAAAGTCCCTGCCCCTAAAGCGTCATCTGTGGTGTGTATCCAATCAGCTGGGGGTAGTCTGAAGAAAACAACTCACCCAGACAACCAAATGTCTCTGCCAAATTCCCTCTAACTAGGGTGCGTTGGTTATTTTTCCTTCAAACCTCGACACTTTTGAGGGAAAGAGGAAGCTGTTGCTAATGCCATCAAAACATGAGGCCTAAATATGGACCAATATGTGCAAATGAGGCTGAAGGTACATAGCCCAACTCCCTCTCTCCTAACTCCGCTTTCTCCAAAGCATCTCCTTTTCTGGCAGTGGTAACGTCCTTTTTTCATCCCTTTTTTGCTCTTGCCAAAAACCAGCCATCTAGGAATCTCCAAGAGAGCATAGAAGCTCTCCATCACAATCCACCTTTGCCTTTTAGATTGCCGTCTTACACAGCATGCTCCCTGCTCTCTGCCCTGTTATCAGCAGACTCTGTGGAGCAGAAGGTCAATGAATAGGGTAGACCAGATGTCTGAATTCTGTTCTTCAAACTTTGAAGACTTTCATACACTATAGGAACCTTATACATGTCCCAAAGCATTGAGTACTCTCCGTGAGACCCAGCTCTATGGCCTCATGGCTGTGTCTCCTTCTCTAGTAAGAGATGCGGCTGTTTGAAACAGCCTAGGCCCAGATCCCACTACTTACTAGCTGTGAGAGCTCAATGAATTACTTCTATTTCCTCTTCTAGCAAAGAGAGGTGAAAAGAATTAATATCCACAGCCTCCTGAGGCTGTTAGGAGGACAGAGATACATATAAAGCTCTTACACCCACCTGGCACACAGCAAATACCATGAAAGCATTAGCTCTGACTGCCTTGCCCATCATGTTCCATCTGTACTGACCTCTTTTTCAGTAACATTGCCCCCATCTCCTTTGATAAGATGTAGCACCACTCTCCACTCCCCTCTTGGATATTTTCCATCTCAGAGACCTGATTGTGTCTTTCAAAGCCATGCACATTCTGTCTGCCATCACCTGCTTTATCATCTTTCTCTCTCAGGAGCTAGTCCCTGAGAATAGGGAATGGGCTAACCTGGTGGCCCCAGCTACCACAGGGGCTAGCCTTCAGTAGGGCTGAGCAGAATGGACTGAGTATGAGTTGGAGGTATTGAATGTGCACCACTCCAGTGGCATACTGCCTTAGCACACAGGCTCCGTGAGTGTTCTGTACCTTGTCACATCCCTCAGCACCTGACTAACACCTTACCCAGAAAAGGTGCCTTGTGAATATTTGCTAATCAGAGAATTTGTCTTAATCAATTGTATAGCTGAATTCTCTATCCCCACCCTCAAGAACATAAGCATGCTGAACCCAGGTCTATGCTTAGAGCTGTCCCCTCCGCAGCCCTGTTGTTGTCAGCACAGTGCCTGTTCCTGCTGTGTGGCTGCCCAATAAATGACAGAATGTGGAAACGCAGAGAGGCAGACGTGTGGAGGGATTCCGAGCTTTTCCAGGCTTTCCTGAAAACTGGAAGGTCCAAAAGACTCAAGGAGGCATTCGAACCATGAAACTTGGAAGAGTGCTGCTCTGAGACTCTGCAGAGGGTAGTAAGAGGGGGCAGTGATGATGGGGAGGAAGTTTGCAAAATGGACCCAACAAAGAATGTGAGCTCTAGTGATGTTTTCACCCAAGGATGTGGGCCTGGGGCAGGGCTCTCTGGCTCCCATAGTCCCACCTGCACATTTGAAAGGTAGGGAAACTGAGGCTGTGAGAGAGTCAAGAGCAGACCTGGGGGGGGGGCGGCATTAGAGAAGCTGGAATCCATTATGTTTCCATATGGTACCAAGCTTAAAAGGTCCAACAGCATCATCAAGAGTGTAATTGGGGCTGGAGAGATGACTCAGAGGTTGAGTCTGGCTTTTCTTCTAGAGGACCCAGATTCAATTCCCAGCACCCACATGGTGACTCAGTCTATAGCTCCAGTTCCAGAGGATCCAATGCTCTCTTCTGGCCTCCAGAGCACCAAGCATGCACATGGTACACAGACATCCATTCAGCCAAAACACCCACGCACATAAAATAAAATAATAATGTTTTTTTTTAAAAAGAATGTAATTGATGGTAGTTGAAATTTTTATGGGTTAAATAAGTAGCGATGTCTACAGAGGGGCTAGGGCCAGAGGTCCTCCAGCCTTAGGTGATAATCTCATGCCTTTAGCCCAGGCATTACTGAGAATTTAATCCCCTACACTGGGCCCATAGCTAGTTTAGGGGAAACTGTGGTTTCCCAGTCACCCTCAAGATTCTGCGAGATATGCTAGGAGCCATAGACCTGTGCTTCTGGAGTGCCAACCATTCTGTTTCCATTCCAGTGAGGGAGGGAAAGGGAAGAAAGGAGGTTAAATCCCTCTTTAAAATATCATGGCATTCACGGTCCTCAGGGGAAAGGCCTGTAGCAGGGGGTAATAAACCACAGGCCTTAAATATTTACTGAACGTTCATTCATACATCAGTCATGCTCACAGCTGAACCGCAGCCCCGGCTCTTAGGCATTTTCTTTTTCTCGTATGTTTCTTTCTTTGCCTATGCCTCTGACATCACCATAGAGTTTCTCATGCAGTAAGTGACATTTGATAGACATGCATACACACGCATACATACATGCATACATACATAGACACATACAAACACACATAGGCATGCACACATAACAAACATAGCCAACAAACACAAGAAAAGATGCCCGAGACACCCCGCATCAAGATCAGAAGTGAGGTGTCTCACTGAGTTATTTGGGCTGTCTTTGAACTCATTTGTTCTGTAGCTTAGGCAGGCCTTGACCTTGCAGTCCTCCTGTGTTGGCCTCCTGAAGAGCTCAGATGATACACTTGTACCACCAGGCCTTACTCAAGCATTTGTGTAAAGACCTGTTTCAGTTCTTTGGAGTGTAGACCCAAGGATAGAATTGATGAACTCTTTAGTCTTGGAGGAACGCCAAACTGCTCTTCGATAACAACTGCACAGCTTTTTGCTTTTCCAGCAGCAAATACATAAAGGGTCCAGCTTTCTACATCTTTCCCAACACTGATTTGTCCCATTCCCTCTACAGCAGCATCCTCATGGCCATAAAGTGTGACCAGTTAGGCATCTGTGCACGTGTTTGTTGGCTATGTACATACCCTCTTTGGTGCAATGTCTGCTTGAGTAATTTGCCTGTTTTTAAGTTGGGCCATTTGGCTTTTTGCTGATGAGTTGCCAAAGTTATTTCTGTGTTCCTAAATTTTATTACATGTATTTATTTGGTCATATGCATGCTTGCGTACATGTATAAGTCAGAGTTGCTTCTTCTTCCACTGTACAAGTTTTGTGGCTTGAACTTGGGTTGTCAGGCTTCGTGGCAAGGGCCCTTAACAACTGAGTCATATTGCCAGCCCTGTTTCTCTATTTTTGATTATTGTTTTTAAATTTTATCTGTATTATTAGTGTTATCTGTAGGCCCGGCTAGCAATCAATCAAGACATAGACACTTGTTATATTTTAAGATAGCCTTAGTTAACCTGGGGCAGGGCAGATAGCAGTCCTCTAACTACCTCCCATAGTGAGGCAGGCATGGGATCCCTGTCTCAATCCCATGCCATCTACTTCTAATAACTTCTATCAAGCTATCTCCCATCCATAATCCCAACTACTTGCTCATGTTCTTTATCTGGGCTGGATTCTCCATCCACGCCGTGGGCCATGTGCTTCTCCAGCTAACCCATGGCGGCCGTCCTCTCTTTACTTTAGGTTTTCTTCTCCTGATGGCAGTCCTTCTTCTTCCCAGAATTCCTCTCTCTCTCTCTAAGCCCCACCTATCTCCTTTGCCCTGCCCAGGTGGGATGGCTTTTTAATTAAGCAAAAGGTGGGTCACAGATAGCAGAAATTAACATCAAAATACATCAAGCCATCCCCCAACATTTGATGCTGGGCTTTTATCAGATACATGATTCATGAGCATTTATTTACCCACTCCAGAAATTGTCTTTGTGCTTTCTTGATCATATCCTTTGAGACATAAAACTTTCTACTTTGGCTGAAGTCTAAGATGATCATCATCCTTTGTTACTTGTGGCTCTCACAAGATTCCATTGCTAATTCTAACCATGCTGCCGTTTTCTTTATAATCTCTTTATTTTAGTTCTGATAGTCAGGTCACTGATCCATTGGGTTTCATTTTTGCATATGGTGGGAGGTAGGGGTCTGATTCCGTTCTTCTACCTGTGAATATCTAGTGGCCCCACACTTATTGAATAGACATGGTACCTTGCTGACAATAACTTGGCATATGAGTTTGGCTTCATCTCTGGACTCTCAATGCTGTTGTTTATTGGATCCACCCTTAGACCAGTACATTGTTTAACTTTGTAGTTTTGCTTTGAAATCGGTGAGTATGAGACTCCTAATTTTGCTATTTGGGGGGCTTGTTTTGGCTATTTGTGTGCCTTTGCTTTTCTGTTTCTGTGAAAAAGCCTTCTGGGATTTTGGTGGGGATTGTGGTGAACCTGTAGGTTGCTTTGGGTGGTATTGCTGTCTTAACATTACAAAGTTTTCCAATTCATGAAGTCATTTTTTTCCAGTTATTTCTTTTTATTTCCTTTCATTTATTTTTATCAGTGCATTGTAATTTTGGTGTACAAGTTTTCAAATTTTATTCCCAAGTATTTTGTCCTTTGGTTATTATTATGAACTGCTTTCCTAATTGCCTTCACATTCCCTCTTATTGCTGTTATACAGAAACGCCGCTGATTTTAGCCTCTGCCTCAAACCTTGCTGAGTTTACTAGTTCTAACAGTTTTTTGGAGGTGGGGGTACAGTGGAGTTTTTGTTTATCTGGTTGATTGATTAGATTTTTTTTCCTTTTGGAATGTGAAAGTTTAGACTTTTCTCCATGTGACAGAAACATCTTCTCTTCGAATTCCATATTTCTCTCATCCGCGCCCATTCACTCTGACTAGAACTTCTAATGCCGCGTTGATTAGCAGCATAAAGCTGGGTATCCTTTTCTCGTGTTGATCTCGGGGGCTAGTGTCCTTACATCTGCGAGGCCCTGGCCCTGTAAGCCGCCATCTCACTGATTCCTCTTTGATTGCCCCTCCCCCAAAATAGCACACACGCGTGCACAATCATAAACGACGTGAACTGAATACCACAGGCCAGTTCATTTATAAAGAAAAGAAAGTCCAAAAGCCGAGAAGTGCAAACGCCGGCAGCAGAGGCGGACCTGGAGGGTGGTGCTCCTCGCTGCACGCTAACGTGGTGCAGTGGAGGGCCTCACTCAGTGAGACAGCGAGCATGGAAGCGCATGCTCCTCTTATCCTTATAAAGTGACCAACGCCAACCCAGGAACCCAGCCTCCTGACTTCAGCTAACCCCAGTTACCTCCCCCGAAGCCCAACCCCCACATACCCCTAACATACGAATTCGGGGGTGAGGTTCCCAGTACACAAGCTTGGAGGGAACACATGCAAACCATGCGCAGCTTCTCAGAAATGAAAGGAAATTGTTCGTGATGGTTTTCAAACTTGACTTTTCACATACAATTTCTCTAGGCCGTTTTCCTTCTTAATGCTCTCCATGATAATTTTTTTAAAAAGGATTTCTTTGATTTTTGAATTATGTGTTTGTAAGTAGGAATGTGAGTGTGAGTGCAGGTGTTGACAGAAACCAAAAGAGGGTGTTGCGTCCCCCAGACCGGAGTTACAGGCGGTTTTGATTGCGCCATGTGGGTACTCTGCAAGAGCTGTTGGCACTCTTAACCACTGAGCCATGGCTCTGGCCCCTCCATATCTTTTATAATAACTTCCGGAACTCCCTTGACTTCAACAGTCTCTACTGGCGGACACACAGTGGCCACTCTCGAAGCTGCCTCCCCCCTCCCTCCCTCACTTGTTAGCATGACACTTCAAGAACAGAAGGTCCCGTGAAGCTAGGGTGCTCTCTGCTCACTTTTTTTCTTTTAATAATCTGCGCGTGTTTTATCTAGTTTATTGAAGAATGTTTACAGGTTTTTCTGTTGCATCAGAACCTTTTGTGAAGGGATCTCAGGCTCCCCTGTGGCCACACATCCTGATGGGGCACCCTGTGTGTTTGCAGGAAAGATCTGGGTTCCCAAACAGAAGCCAATGGCTCCCGTGCTGGAGAGTGTTACCCTGGAGCCAGAGCTGGAGGAAGCCTTAGCGAATGCCTCGGATGCGGAACTGTGTGACATTGCAGGTAAGAGACTGTCTCCCTGAGGGCGGCCCAAGCCTCTGTTGGCTTCATTTGAACATGAGCACCCTCTATTTCTAACAGGGAATATAATAATGAGATTAAAGATAGAGTATCAAAAACCGAAATGAGGAAAACAAAGCTACAACCAGTCAAGCGCACCTGGTCATAGAACCACCTGTGGTTGCCAGGAGACCACTCCCCAGAGGAGTAGGCATGTAGCCCATGGGAGGGCCGGGATGAGCCCCGTCCTAGCCATTCCTACCAAATCCCACCCAGGCCACCTCAAAAAGGGCTTGGGGCAAAGGCAGCTGTGCTTCAAGAGTGTCACTCTCACATCTCTTATTTGTCCTATCCTCCCACTCTCACGGGTGCTTGCTTCCTTCCCCATCTTCACAGACAAACTCCGGAGGGTAGTCTGCTATTGCAAACCCCTTCCTTACCACTGCCCCTGCTTTCTGCACCCCATCTCCTGTCTCTCTGAGGCTCACTGCAGGCTGTACCTGGCACCCCACCTGCCTGCCTCAGTGAGTGCATAGTGCGGAGTGTGGGGGGGGACGACACTGCAGACCAGTGACAATGATGGAGAGGTGATGCCAGTGAGTGTGTTGCAGGGAGAAGGGCAAGTTGGCCTCAGGGACCAAATGGGTTCTGTGTCTTTAATGAGGAAGGAGGGCAGTTGGGGGAAGTCGGTGATACTGAGTTCCATTTGGGGGCCTGTGCCATCTGAGTTGTGCATGGGCTACCCAGGCAGAAGCAGCTGCACATGATGGTCTAGCACTTGTAGGCAGTTTCATTTGGACATGGGCAGAGGTGCCAGGCTTCAGGAGAAACACACAGCAGGCAAAGAGCGGGTTTGCGAACGGAGTGGGGCAAGGCTAGCATGGGGGCCCACCAGCCCGTCACAGGCGGGCAAAGGAACAAAGGACAGAGCAAAAGATGAGCAGGCTGGCTGGAAGAGAGCCAAGAAGGCAGAACGGGCTTCAGGCTGCCGGAGACGATGGAGCCGAGGCCAGGGTCAGACAGGGCTGCGTCTGTCCCTGCCTCATCCCACCTGCCAGCCTCTCAGAATGCCGTGCGTGGCTCTTGGTGGCACTGAGGCAGGAGGATGGTTTTCCTCTGTGAGCAGGGCTGTGGGGGCAGTGATTTAAAGTGTGTACTAGTAGTCGCCATGGGCAGTGCAACAGAGATCAGACAGCAGGCAGGCGGTGTCGCAATCCAGACAGCCCTTTCCTCAGCAGGAAGAAACTGCGGTGACGGACAAAGGCGGCAGGACCCGGAGAATGGTTGTCCTTTTGAGCAGCCATGAGGGGTTAATTGGTTCAAACAGGAACCAGAGACGCAGCTCCAGCTCCGGAGCCTAGGGCGGGCTTTGCAAGGCTCAGTGGGTTATGTAAGACCCAGTGGAGTGATACCAGATTCTTCAGTGTGCCCATATATTTCAGCCACCCGTTTTCCCCCACATGCCCCTTGACTTCTGGAGTGGACACCTTGCCTATCTCTGTTTACTCTCCAGGAGCTGTTTTTATCTGGGGCCTGCTCCTCTGAGCCCTGCATGACATCATGGCCCTCATTAGGGCACGCGGGGATTAGTAAATGGCCGCTGTCAGAGCAGGCTCCTGCAGCGGGCGCAGGAACCACAGCAGAGCCACCCTCTGAGCTGAGTGTCTTGGAAACATTTCCCTTATTGTTGTTGGCAGACTGTTGGGATCTGCCTAAGATCCCAAGCCCCTGTGATGTTCAGAAAGGAGCCGTGTGTGCAGCCCAGGGTTCACTGACTGTCTTTCGGTGTCTGCCGTGTGACTTCAGCCACTACAAGGTGGCCATGCCTTTGGGAAAGGAGGCATGGAACATTTGCTAAGCGGCAAACATGTTCCCGGTGCTGTGTGAGTAGCTCCCCACCCAGCACTGTACTTATGGACCGTGACAAACCCTACGAAGTAAATTCTATTGTTGTCGCCAGCTTATACCAAGACACCAGCTGGTCTTAGAGCTGGGTCAGGATCAAGGAGCTGAGATAATGCCAGGCTTTGTGGCCTTGGGTAAAAAGCAGAACCCGGCAGCTGGAAGCAAGCTGTCCTGGATGGACAGAGGTGCTGGCCTGGCCGGCCCACCAAAGGTGGCAGTTTGGTGCGGGAGGAGATAGTTGGACTCTGCAGAATGGGTGACTTCATTAAAGGAGGAAAAGCCTGGAGAGGGAGATGCGGGGTCTGCAGGCTGCCTCTGGTCTCCATCATCTCCCCACGGGATGTTTTCCGTGAACCAAGTCTTCACTAGGTTCCTCACATGTGGTACCCATTACCCAGGGCTTTCCCACCCACTGTGTACCAGGCTATGGACTTGGTGCTGGGGAAAAATACCCTAAGGAAACAACTCTGTCTGCCCTTGTGGAGCCAGCATTAGGCAGGCACGTGAGACATGACCAGTAAGAGTGTCACACTGGATGTGACAAGGACAGGAGTGCAAGAGGGGTGCCTGGATTAAATGGTGGTGGTGGGGGTGGTTAAGGGAAATAAAGACTTGGAAGCCAATTCCAAAGTCAGACACGTTGGGGGAGGGGTGATCTAGAGAAAATGCATCATGGGAGAGGCAGGCCCAGGGTGGGACGCTCAGGCACAGTGGGAGGTGCTCAGGTAGCAGCCTCAATACCTGGAAATGTCAGGCACCTGTAGGAGGCCACAGATGGTGTGACGCACTGACCCAGAGATGACCCAGGAAAGGCGCATTGCTGACAACCCGTGCACTAGCTCACTGAGCTGATGTACCTTATGGAACACCTGTCTTTCCCTGGGAAGAATGAGATCCACCCTCTGCGCTTGGGGGCCCAACAAGTGCAGAGGAGCACAGACCAGAAGTCTGTAGGCTTCTATCTTAAATGCGCCCCACCCAGGGTGCCAAGCAGAGCCTGTGGGACATCGGCGATGCAGAGGTCTTGGCTTGTGGCCCATGAGGGAGTCAGTTGGCTGCAAGCACTTGAGATTATCAATGCCTCCTACATTTGACTCAGGGGTTTGGTCCCAGCTGGGTTTCAGAGCTGCTTGCAGTAGGGCAGGACTAAGGAAAGGTAGGGTCGGAAGCCCCACCCTTTGGAGGGAGCATCCACCCCTTGGCAGCTGACCAGCCCTCCCTAGGTTGCCCCCTGCTCGTTGGTGGCGTCTGTGTCTTGAAACACCCATCCTCCTGAAACTGTCAGGGCACTTGGGGCCGTCTGGGCCAGAGCCAGCTTCTGCGCCAGCGCCTAGGATGCAAGAATACACCTCTCAGCCCTCCATCCAGGCCCGCTCAAGCCTGCGCTGCAGCTGGAGAAGCTGGGATGTGTGCTGTGATCGCGCTGCATCCCGAGTGGACTTACAAAGGGAAGGAGGCCTGCCAAGGCGGAGAAAGGAAACAGAACTCAGTGTTCCTTTTTAGAGTTCAAAAATAGTTCTTTTTGGGTTTTGAGGAAGATCTAGAAAGAAAAAAAAAGACAGAGAGAAAGGGCAAGGAAAAAAGAAAGAAAGATCTCTGGTGCTAGAATCAGCCTAGATCTACAAAGAAGGAAGCATCGCAGGATGTCGGGGGAGGGGGTTTTCTTTGCATCGCTCACTCCTGGTGATAACGTGCATGTGAAAACAAGGCAGAGAAAAAGCCACAACTGTGTCCGTAGGGCCAGTAGGCCTTAGGCTGGTAGTGGCCATTTAACTGAAGCTACACTCTCCCTTCCTTTCCTCCCCGATCCCCACTCCTGCCTCTATCTTTCCTTCCTTCCAGGAACCCTAATTTCCTCTGAGCTGCCAAATGGCACCCTACCTTCTTCAGCCTGTCAGCACATACCAACCATCTCCAAATATGCTGTTGGTCCTCAAATTCTCCTGATGAGAGGCTGTTAGAAGGCTTAGTGGCCCAGTAGACACAGCACTAGGAGCATATCTGCGAGGTCAGATGGCAAGCTGTGTCCTTGTTAAGCGTGGGGAGGGGACTCTGACAGCACCCCAGGGATGCTTATTCAGGATCACTGAACAGGCTAAGCATGTGACTCCTAATTCCATGGGAAGGCAAGGGGTTGGCATTCAGGCACATGCTGTTTTGTGGATGTGAAACCCAGGGATCTCAAAGAGGAAGTGATCTCTACAAGGTCACACATACACACAAAGTAGTTACAATCCACAGCTCTTTGCTCACGCACCTCTGCGCCCCTGTCTAACTCATCACAAAATTCAAGCACAAAATACATTTTCCATTTTTACTTTTATTTATTTCCTTACCTCTCTCTGTATGCTCTGAGCTGAAGCAGGCATCAAAAAAAAAGTAGTGAATTTCATGATTCCAGCCTTGGCAAACCTGATAACTCTGCTGTGTGGGGTTGGGCAGAAGCACCTCTCTGACTCACCTGCTGCTGACTCAGCCTCCTCCGCTCCCTCAGCCCACAGGGACACAGCCTAAATTAAAACCTCGAGAGCTGGAAAGGCAGCAGCTGTCTCTCTCCCCAACCCTCCTCAGTGATGAGCTGGCAAGGCTAATTTTAGCTGAGAAGATTCCTAGGGGAGAGAAACAGAAGGGACTTTGAGATTACTGCTTCGTGTGGTTCCCAGTTCCCACTAGGGAACCAAAATCACCTCAAGGAACCAGGCATAGTTGTACACTCCTGTGATCCAACACTTAGAGATCCAGGCAGGATGATCAGCCTAGGCTACATAACAAGACCCCATCAAAAAGAGAAAAAAAAAAGTAACCCAAAGAAATTACACCCCTGAGGCTGGGCGTGGTGGCGCATGCCTTTAATCCCAGCACTCAGGAGGCAGAGGCAGGCTGATCACTGTGAATTCGAGGACAGCCTGATCTACAAAGCTAGTCCAGTACAGCCAGGGCTACACAGAGAAACCCTGTCTCGAAAAACCAAAAAAAAGAAAAAAAAAAGAAAAAAGAAAAGGAAAGGAAAGAAAAAGAAAAAAATAAATAAAGGAAGGAAGGAAGGAAGAAAGAAATTGTACCCCTCAGTCTAGAACACTGACACTGTTTTACATGCAGCCCCACCCCAAGATGGTCTGTATATGCGGCTGTGATTAGGGGTCTTACATCACCCTTGGCTGGACACAGGAGACTGAAGCCCAGATAGAAGGGTAACTTCCACAGGGTGACACAGGAGGACATGGTCAGGACCAGAACTGGATCTCCCAAGTCTTTAAAACTTGCATGCTCTTTCTCTACCTAGAAAGCATATCTATTGAAATGTCTTAGAAATTTAAAAAGAAAACCACCAAATATTTATCATATGCCTACTATATTCTAGAAGAGATAGAATAGTAATAACCCCCTGCCCCACCTCTGGAACCCCACAGCCCAGCAGAGAAAGCACACAGGTGTCCTGGCACCACCTTCGTCCTGAGGTACACTATAGCATAGAAAGAATAAGCTGGGCATGGTGGCACATGCCTTTAATCCCAGCACTTGGGAGACAGAGGCAGGCAGATGGCTGTGAGTTCAAGGCCAGCTTGATCTACAAAGGGAGTACAGGACATCCAAGGCTACACAGAGAAATCCTGTCTCCGGAAAAAAGAAAGAAAGAATACCAAGTACTGAGAGAGAGAGAGAGAGAGAGAGAGAGAGAGAGAGAGAGAGAGAGAGAGAGAGAGAGAGAGAAAGGGGGGAGAGACAGAAAGGAGGGGGGCAGAATCTAAGTAGTAGAGTTATGATGGCTAAATAAAATATAGACTACCCACTTGAATTTGAGTTTTAAATAAATAATAACTAACTTTTTAATGGGACCTGGCAGTGCAGGCTTGTGATGTCAGCTATTTAGGAGGCTGAGACAGGAGCATCAAAGTTCAAAGTCAACCAAAGGCCAGTCTAGGCAATGCGAGTGAGATCCTAGCTCAAAATAGAAAGTAAAATGAGGATTGGGAATATATCTCAGTGGTAGAGCACTTGCACCACATGGTATAGGCTCCTGGGTTCAATTTCCAGAACTGTAAAAGGGCCTACAACTTTAGAATAATTTGTCTCAAATATTGAACGGGGCCTGTTTATGCTAAGAGAGTATCATGGACTCAGAGCTCTTTTCTGGCCCAGAGCCTGCACTACTCAGGGAGAGGAGGTGTTGTCACCCTGGTGCCCACCACTTATCCACCCAACCCTGTTCCTCTTCCCTGCCTCTAGAATCTTTAACTCCACTAGCCTGCTTCTGTGCTTTACCACCCACCATCCACACTGGAACATTCTTTCTACCTTCTCTGGACTTGGCCAATGACTAGTCATACTTCCCTTCCTGGGTCCCTCACTTATGCTCTTGCAGGATGCACAGAACTGTTCCTTCCAACCCGTGAGACCTGCTGAACTTAGGGTGTTAACAGTGTCGGCCCATGCTCAGCTCCACTTGCTCCCATTAGGTTGTAGACTACATGGGTGGAGCCCTTGTCTTTCATGTCAGTCCCCCAGAACTGGCACACAGTGAAGGCCCTCAGTAAATGAGGAAAAGAAATGAATGGGTGAAAGAAGAGCATGTAATGATGAAATTGTGTTGACATTTCCAGAAAGATCTTTCTGGATGTTCTGTACTGAATGTTGGGAAGTAGGAAGTAGAAAGAAGCCAAAGTCAGGCCAGCGATTCCACAGCTGTTGATGCAGATGCTTCTTTACTAATGATGGTAGTTCCCCCATGACCCCACCATGTGTTGAAAATATCATAAATCAAGATGCATTTAATGCCTGGCTGGATACAGCAGCACACCAGGCTGAAGGAGCGGCCATGTTGGTTTTTCTTCCTGGTGACAGTGGATTGACTGAGCTGAGGTTCACTGACCTGATCTAGAGTCTTGAGTACATTAGATGCCACTAGCCTAGAAAAGGTCAAGATATAAATCAAAGTACGGTTTCTACTGAATGTGCGCCACTTTCAATACCATCATAAAGTTGGAATAATGGGACCATTGTAAGTTGATGGCAGCCAGGAAACAATAGATCTTCAACCAGGGCAGAGGCAAAGGGGATTATACAATCTGAGAGACCAGGGGAGGTCAAATGGGCCTGAGGGGCAGGGTAGAAGACGGAAGGGCACGTCCTTGGAAGAGACGCTTGCTGGAAAGACTCATTCTGTTGGACTGTATTGGGTGGGTGTGCCTGTCGGATCACAAGATCTGGACATCTGTGGCTAGAACCAAAGAGCGGTCTGTGGATGTTGGATGTCCGAGCATCACATGAGTGAAATCTAGAATGAAAACAACCCATTGCCTTACATTTTCCTGTATGTGCCTCTTAACATCTCTGTGACCAAAGCACCCGGGATGTGGAAGATGGGTCCCGGGGAGGCATCTCTGTCTGCAAGAACAGAGTCATGGCCCTCCCTTTGTCCCCACAGCTATCCTGGGCATGCACACGCTCATGAGCAACCAGCAGTACTACCAGGCCTTGGGCAGCAGCTCCATCGTGAACAAGGAGGGACTTAACAGTGAGTACAGAGCCCGGCTTGCTGCATCCTCTTTTTTTGCTGGGCCCCAGGACTGGCTCCCAGAGGGCACCTTGGAGAAGAGATGCCTCCTCCTGCATCTTGGCACTGTGATCCCTCACACTTTGGCTCACTGCACATTTTAGGCAGGCAAAGCTCTTCATCCCATCCTTGGAGTCTGCTAGGATTTTGTGTCTAATTTACAAAGCCTTCTTCGTCTCAATGAGGATGAAGAAAACATGTTTTCTTCTAAAGGTTTTAGAGACTGGCTTCTTATGTTTGGTGTCTTAATCATCTGTGAATGTCTTTTGTGCTATGGGATGAGATTCAGTTTTCTTTGTTGTTGGTGTGAATGCCATGTGTGTATTGATGGAAGCTGTCTACCTTATTTCTTGAGGCAGTCTCTCAGTGAACCTAGAATTTACTGACTTGGCTAGACTGGCTGGCCAATGAGCTCCTGGGATGCCCCTGTCTCCACCTCCCTAGGGCTGGAACTATAGGCACAGGCTGCTGCTCCCAGATTTCTTTTACTTTTTTTTTCAAAGATTTATTATTTATTATATATACAATGTTCTACCTGAATGTAACTACTGCAGGCCAGAAAAGGGCACCAGATCTCCTTATAGATGGTTGTGAGCCATTATGTGGATGCTGGGAATTGAACCTGGGACCTTTGGAAGAGCAGCCAGTGTTCTTAACCTCTGAGCCACCTCCCCAGCCCTTCTTTTACTTTTTAAACATGGCTTCTGGGAGTGGAACTCAGCTTCTCACGCTGGTGAAACAAGCACTTACCAATCAAGCTCCCAACTTAAAATTTTTTAATAGACACTCATTTTCCCCCACAACAGTTTTTGAAAGATGTGTCCTTCACCACGCTGTGGGGCTCTATCTTTCTCTTCAGTCGCCACTGTCCTCTCCTGTCCCATGAGCCCCTTTGGCCTTTTCTGGGCTTGTGTCACATTGTCTCAATTATTCATCTACATTGCTCCAAGCTGACATTTTTCAACCAAAGGGAAGTGAGGGTGACAAAAGAATAAGTAAACAAAAAAATTTTTTAAAATTAAAAAAAAAAGAATAAGGAAACTTCCTCTTGGAAGAGAACTGCATTGCTTTCCAGCCCAGGCCTTATCTTACCTCCTGGGAGCCTGCTGACATGATGAGCAGGTTGGTAATAGTGTCCCTGCTGGACAGACAAATGCTTCAGAGTCAGGGGCTGGGGTAGGTAAGCCACCAGGTCTTGTAAGAACTCAAACACAGCATCCAGGGATAGCCCAAAGCTCCCTGACGTCTTCCAGCACATCACAGCTCCTGGTACCCACCTGCAATGTGCTATCTCCCTTATACCCTGAGTTCAACCAATGCTTCCCCTCAGAGAGTCTTTATCCTGGGATAAAGTGACCCCTGTGTTTCTGCGAGGCAGCTCCTTTCTATCCGTTGTTGTAGGTGTGATTAAGCCCACACAGTACAAGCCTGTGCCTGATGAAGAGCCAAATTCAACAGATGTAGAGGAAACGCTGGAGCGGATAAAGAACAATGACCCAGAACTTGAAGAGGTTAATCTCAACAACATCCGGGTAAAGTCCTGTTCTTTCCCTTCGTATTGTGTATTGGGGGTAGAGGTTTTCAGATGTGGGGGGAAATGTCTTGGCATACTAATGCCAGCAGGTCAGGCAATATAGAGCATCGAGTCCAAATATGTATTTGGACCTTGGTATATCAAGATCAGGAAAGAAAGAAAGAAAGAAAGAAAGAAAGAAAGAAAGAAAGAAAGAAAGAAAGAAAGAAAGAAAGAAAGAAAGAAGAAAAAGAAAGAAAGAAAGAAAGAAAGAAAGAAAGAAAGAAAGAAAGAAAGAAAGAAGAAAGAAAAGAAAAAGAAAGAGAAAGAGAAAGAGAAAGAGAAAGACAGAAAAAAACCCCGCCTTTGCAGGTAGGAGCACTGAAGGGGTAGCCAGTGTCGACAAGCAAATCCCTGGGTCCTGGTTTCTTCCAGAGGCCAATTCCATGCCCAGAAGTCCACCACAGGCCAGTCCAGCCTTGATCTGGACAGCTGCCATGTTGTTTAAAAACACAGAGATCTTCTGTGATAAAATTGTGAGTCAGAGCCACGTGCAGCAGGGACTTCCAGGCTGGCAAAGCCCCATGCCTACAAGACTTGTGGGGTCACAGATGCCAGGCGGGCACTACCCCTGAGACGTCACTGTCCCCTCTGCATTATACATCTATCCAAACTCATTTTACAGTCGGGGGAGGGGGAGATGTTGGCGCAGGTGCCCCAGTAATACTCCAGCTGGATGCTGTAGCTCTGAGGCCACCAGGGCAGGGCTCAGGAGGAATGTGGAAGCTGCCTGCCCACTTGCTCTGCCCCGAGGCCCTGGGATTAGCTGTGTGAGAGCTGGGGGTAAGACAAGAAGCCAGCTCCTTCCTCCTGCTCCTTTCTTCTCAGCTTTCTTCTCTGTGGCTGCCAGTCCCAAGCACAATCAGATTGGAAACCTGTACCCAGTTTTCTCTCTTCCACCTGGCTCCTTGTCCTGCTCCCACAGGGGCTTAGATGACACTTTGAAATGAGAGCTCTGGAAAAGCATTGCCAAGCGTGTTCTGCCCCCCCCCCCTCTTTGTCTCCCTCCCTCCCTCCTCTGTCTCTGACCTGCCACATGAAAGACGCTAACACAATCCAGATGTGTATGTCCCAGGCAGGGAATACTGCCTCAAAACAGGTGTCAGTAGTGAAACCTAACTGGGAGGCCTCAGCCAAGGGCTTAAACACCTCCAGGCCTCAGTTTTCCCTTCTCCACCAAGAGGCAGTTGGATGCAGATCAGGTTTTCACCTAGGGAGTAAAAAGCCCGTGCTGATGCCCAGGCCTCCCTCCGAGGCTCTGTGAGTGATGAACTATCCCCAGGACCCACAGGCGTGTGTGCAGCCTAGTGCTGAGGCCCTATAGGGCAGATGTCTCAGAGAGAAGTCAGTGTATCTCCCCATTCTGTCTCTCAGAACAGATCCAAAGAGGGGAAGAGAGTCCCCCATGTCACACAGCAAATCAGACACACTGCCAGTCACTGGGCAGAAGGCAAGGTCCAGCCCTGCCCGGCTCCCAGGCCTGAGCCTCTTGTACAATATTCCTCCCAATATCGTTGTGCTGTCTCTTCCCTAGCCTCCCCTTGCACAGAAGAGTGGGTCCTGACTGACATTTTCAGGGGGCGGTTTTATCAATCTGCGTACTGGGGGATCCTCTGAGTCTCACCCTCTGGCACACAGCCCATTCCGAGACTTGCTAGGACTCAGCACAGAGTCAGGCTGCATTTGGGAGGGAGCTACTGTCCCCTCGCTCCCGGGGCCACCTGCCCTCTGGTCCGTGCAGAGCTGCTGTTCAAGCTTCTGCCTTTCTCTCTGCAGAACATCCCGGTCCCCACCCTCAAGGCGTATGCGGAGGCCCTGAAAGAGAACACCTATGTGAAGAAATTCAGCATCGTGGGCACCCGCAGCAACGACCCCGTGGCGTTTGTATGCTCTGACTTCTCCACTCCGCTGGGGCCTGGGACCTGGTCCCACTGTGCGATGTGGGAGGGAGACTCAGCTAGGAGCCAGGAGGGACTATAGACAGCCAGGCCGGCCCCTCCCACAGTGCCCTGTTCTCACCCAAGCTAATCCTTACAACCACCTTGCTCTTTAGAAGACTGGGTCTCCAGGAAGGTTAGGCAACTGGCCTTGTCTAAAGTCACATAAAAAGAGAAAAGCAGAGTTGACATCAAACAAAGTCACACTGTCCCTTACCAGTTGGTCCTTCTCCCGTCAGCACGTCACATTCAGGGGGTGCTTACCCCCTTCTTTGGGGGCTCAGTTCCTCCATGTCTCAAAACACTGTCTTCATTAATGAATCCCAGTGACCAACTTTACTCTTACTGGGATGGCTACAAACACTGCCAATCAGCCAGGTATTGTGGTGTGCATGCCTGTAACTGCAGCATTTAGGAGGTAGAGGCAGGAGGGTCAGAAGTTTGAGGCCGGCCTGAGTTACAGGAGGCTCCGTCTCAAAAAAAAAGCAAACAAACAAAGAAGCCATGTTTACTCAAAGTAAATTGTACTTATTATAAAGTACATAGTATAATTATAAATATTAATTTTTTTAACATCTGGTAAAAATGTCACAACAGCCTATGTGTAATACTGAATAAGACTCAGAATCCGCCTGTAGCCAGCCTCAGAGCCCACACTCTGGATCATGCCCATCCGTTTGGCCTTGAAGGCAGCAGAATGGTGCAGCCCAATGCAGCTGCTCTACCACTGGGGAGCTTGGGGAGATGGGGGAATTAGCAACCCAAGGAGGGATGGAGTAGCAGTGAGTTCTCTTCCCACTCTTAAAACACAAGAGGCTGTTTCTGTCAGTGTTTTGGAAATAACTGTATGTGCTCACAGTGGGAGGCAGTGTGGGAACTTCCGGATCAATGACCTCTGTCTGACCTCGGTGGATCCTGAGTCTGTCTGTGTAGTGACATAGCTGGCAAAACCCCGTGTACTACTTGTTCATGGGTCAGGAACCAAGCTCGGCATGCTGGCACTCAGCTCCATGCCGTGAATGGTTTGGGGGCATGGAATCCATGCCAGGCAGACAGCTGGTGGCAGGCGCCTCCTACCTGCATACCTATTACCAAGTGTTGAAATGTTTCTGGCCTGTTGCTAGACCAGGTGCCAGAGCCATGCAAGCCCCCCTGCCTGCCTGCCTTGGCACGTATCTCCTGCCTTCTGTTCCTCTATTATGACCCAACACACAGCATCTGACACATAATATGACAGGACTCCAGGGCCTGTCCAGTTACCAGCATATGCAGTCTGTGGCCTGGGATCCCTGTCCACTGGTTGTCAAGCTGGGTTGGTGGTTAGGTCAGGCCAGGCTTTTCTTGGGAAGGGAGTGTTGCTAGTAAAGCTCGGAGAGGCTTAGGAGAAGCCACCCTACACAGATCAGGCGACAGCCATTGGTCCCAGAGAAGCTGACACACCACCTCTGGGCATGCTCGAGTGAGGGAACCAAAGAAGGAAAGATGGTTTGAGCATGAAGGCTTCCAGGGAGCTGGGCCTCTGACAGGGTTCAGCAAGCAAGGCGAGCAATAGGACAGCAATTCCTGGCATCGCTTCTGACGCCCTGGCACACTGATCACGGTGTCCCAGGCCTCTCAGCTGCTGGTATCGCCTTTCCCTATGACACATCGTTTCCACCAGCTGCTAATTACCTCATTTCCTTCAGAGGCCCCGATTGTCATCTACACGCCCTGGCTAGATCCCTCTCAAACGTGCTGAGGGCCATCTGAGCCCTTATTCTGAAAGCTTGCCCTGTGCTCTCTGGGGAAGACCATGGTGACATCTCAGCAGGGCCACAGAGGAGACAAGCTGAGCATACACATGGGGAGATGGAGACTCCCCAGGGACCCCAGTGATTCCTGCTTGATGGCCTACTATGTGCCAGGCACTGTGTGGTAAAAGAGATATTCTGGTGCATTTTCAACCTACAAGATAGTCTAGTAGTGGAGGCACACCAATAGAAAACGTGGGAAGGGCATGGGAACACTGAGGGGATAGTTCAGTCAGTACACTGTTTGCCTTACAAACATGAGACCCTGAGCCGGATGCCAAGCACCATGTCAAAACTGCATATGATGGCTCACTTGTTATCCCAGTGCCAGAGAGGTGGGCACAGGACAGTCTCTGAGGCCCTGTCACCAGCCAATCTAGACTGATCGATGAGCTCCGGGTCAAATAAGAGACTGTCTCAAGGGAGGTGGATGGCACGTATGAAGATGACATTGAAGTTGTCTTCTGACCTCCACATGCACATGCACACACATGAATACGAATGCATACACATGCCTGCACATACATGAACATGCACACACATACCTGAACATATATGAGAATAAGTTCTGTGAGATTCCAGAGAGCATGCCCTGGGTAGCTGGAGCATTGAGAATGGCCTTGAAGGATGAACGAGGCTTAGCCAAGTAAAACAGAACTTTCCAAGTGGTCCAATGAAGCAGAGAAAGGCTAAGGCATGGGGAGGCACTGAGCATGTGCAGTACGCCCAGAGAGCCAAGGCTGCACGGGAGGAGAAGCGGGTCCAGCTCCGAGTGCGTGCAGGTGAGCATTCTCCTGCAAGGATGTTAGGGAGGCACGGCAGGTTTCAGGAGAGCAGAGGCAGAGCCGTGCTTGGGGAGGTAGTACCGGAAGATGGCCCGGGCCACTTGGTGTTTGTGGATCAATGCTCAACCCTCGCCCAGGGTAGCTCACAGGTCCCGCTTTTCTCCTGTGGTCCAGGCTCTTGCTGAAATGCTGAAAGTGAACAAGGTGTTAAAGACACTGAACGTGGAATCCAACTTCATTTCTGGAGCTGGGGTCCTGCGCCTGGTGGAAGCGCTCCCACACAACACTTCTCTGGTGGAACTGAAGATTGATAACCAGGTGAGTGAGGCAGCGGTCTGCTCATGTCTTTCCCTACGCAGGGCAGTCAATGCCCGCCCATGGGCTGCTCTTCAGCCTGCTGGGCTCCTGCCTCTCTGAGTTCTGTGCTTTAGTCATTTCTTCTGAGGTAACTCTTTTGGTCTTGGTTGTCTGAGAAAGAGTTAATAACCAGAGCTGTGGGTAGCAGCAGCCTGGGTGTTTGCTAGGCGGCTCACTGCTATGATGTGCCCATCATCTCTGATCCTCCCATCACTACCCTGTGGGGTGTGGGTGTGGTCAGTCTCTGATGAAAGGAGCCAAGAGAGGGTGACTTGGCACTCAGGAGGCAAGATGTGAATCCGCATCTCCCAACTCCAAAGCCCACTCTACCCACGACTACACGTTGCTTCCAAGCCTGAGACACTTATCTTCTTTACAAATGAGGAACTTCAGGGATTTTCTTTGCATGGAAAATTTGGCTGAATGGTTGTATATGCATGAGTGGAGAGAAGATTGGAAGGAGACGCTGTGAAATGGTTGTGCCAAAGCAAGACCCCTAGTAACTTTCTTATTGTAAGATGTGGCAGACAGACAGAAAGTGCTTAGAACATAAATCTAAGATGCACAACAGATTAATCCCAACAATCACGGGCTTGTAGCCCCATCCCACTCAGAACTAGGCATCACCAGCCTCCACAGGTCTCGGGACCTTGGGCTGCCTCATCCTAGTCATGGCTTTTGGAAACTTCCCGGCTTGCTCCTACTCCTGTCTCTGCTCCCCTGTCATCGACTTCTGGAGCATCCTGTGTTCACCCTGCCCATTCCCCAACTAGGAAAAACCTCCTCCTGGACCAGCATAAAGGGCAATGTGCACATGTCTGCCTGACTGCACCTTAGCAATGTACTTGGTGGGCCTTGAATAGCCCTTAGCCCTGGCGAGTAGGAGAATAGTCCTGCCACTGTGGGAAGTGGTAGACACTGCATGTAAGCCTTTCCCCCTCTCTCTCCCTGCTGCGGCTTTGGACTGGACATCTCATATATGCTGGTAGCCTTGATGCTACATTGACCCTGCCCATCTCTGCCTTGTCCTTGGGCCATTGCTGACTCCAATCCCCTGCAGGTGCGAAAGGCAGAGCAGATGGATGGATCACAGCCTGCATTAGCACCACCTGCCCCCCTCTCAGTGTGGCTAGTCATGAGACTTCTGTCCTGGCCAGGAAGGAGTCAGGGCCTACACAGCATCCACGGAAACCTGACTCCCAGGCCAAACCATTAGCCAAAGATGTCTGGTTCACTGGGCATCAAGGTGCCTACCTTCCCTGTTTCAGCTATGTGCCATCTTTGCCCCATCACCCAAGAGAGAGCTTGTGCTGACCATTGCCTTCACCCTCGCCAAATACCCTAGTGTAAAAACATTTACTGCCCCAGCCTCAGTTTCCCCTTACAAATCAGGACAATTAGCTTCTCTCCTCCTAAGGGAATTACCAATCTGACTCATTGGTGACTTTTAGAAATGCTATGCAGGTTGTCTGGGCATCTCACCCAGATGGACACTGACTGCTTTGTGTCCCTGGGCCCATTCAGTGCTCACCCTGTAAGTGGACTGTAACTGCCAAGTGTGCTGTGTAACCTGCCTAAGGTTGCACCGTAAGTGACCTTACTCCTCACTCCGGTCTGTATAACTCTAAAGCCCACACACAGTGCCTGTGGGGTTCTTGAAATGGCTGTGGTTTTGTGAGCCTTGCCTGGCCTTTCTCTCCCAATCCATCCCCCTGGCCATGCTGGCCTCTGTGAAAATGAGGCTCCAGTTGAGCCTTATAGAAAGTCACACTGGGTAGAAGGAGAGACAGGTACAGAAATGACCAGATGTGCCTGCAAGCTACGAGGATGTGGAGGTGGGATGGGTGAGGTCCAGTGGAGGGAGCAACCATAGTCAGGAATAGGTCAGGGAGAGGACAGTATTGGAATAAACCCAGAGAGTGGTAAGTGTCTCAAAAGGGACAAAAGAATATAGAGTGAAATCTAGTGAGAGCTTGGAGCCCATCCAGGCAGGACTTGGAGGGCCCAGAAGAAGCTTCTAGGGATTAAAAGACAAAGGGCCTTTGCCAACCTCTGCTCTGGCAAGATGGCCCCTGCCTGGACTGGAAGGGTCAGGAGTAAAGAGAGAGCTAAGGAGGCCAACAGGAGCTACAAGCAAGATTTCCGGCCCTGGGGTGGCACTCCTACCTAAGTGGCGGAAGGGCAGAATGGATGAAGATGGCTTCTGGTCAGAGGCCCATGCATGTGCTGCAGTGTGTCCCAGGAGGCCTGGACAAACAGTTGTCTTCTCATGGTGGCCTGGGTAAGAGGGAGGGACTAGGAGGAGGTGACAAGTGGCACTGATTTATTCCTCCTCCTTGGTTTGTCACGGAGGTCTGTGAAGGCCAGAGTGTTTGCCTCAGTCCTTGGAATTGTAACCTGTGTTGAGAGACTTTCCTTCTTTCTCCTTTTACGGCCAAAGAAAGGGACTCCGGGCCGGTGTTCTACCCCGGGTGACATGGAGTCTGAGGCGGTTTGTTTACTCACTGCTTCCCCTTATCTCCAGGCAATGTTCTGCTTCTGCCTGAAGCTGCCCAACACCCAGCAAGGGTGGGGAGCAGCCTCAGGGGGGGCCTTGGGCTGGGCCAAAAAGCACTGGGGGTATCTCCCCAGCTTTCTTTTACAGGTGGGGGGAAACTGAGGACCTGAGAGGAAGTGGGGACATTGTCTAAGACAGAGCTGGGTTGGAATGTGAGCATCCTGGCTGCATGCTGGAGAGGAGGAACCCTACCCAGCCATGAAGCAGGCTCGAACACAGGGTGCTTTAAGAGCCTATCCCAAACCGTGACACCCGCCAGCACTACGCTGCTTCCCTGCTTTCCTGATTCTCCCCTTGCCTTCCTACGGCAAGGTGTTCCTCGGGTGGGTCGGAGAGGACCTGGAAACACAACCCCTCCCAGTGAGGATGTGTTCACCATCTGGGCATATCAATTACAGTTCCCTCTTTCCCCTCCACTACACGTGAGAGGGAGACCGCTTGGTGTTTTGAACAGAAGCCATAGGAAATGGATTACACCTTCATGTTGTTTTTCCAAGTTAATTTACTTGTGTCTGGTTGTTCTCTAATTTAACACTGTCTGGGAGTGCGTCTGTTATCTATAGCAATATAACAAATGGCCCCAGAGCTTAGCCTTAGAGCTCTGGGATAAACCAACACTCAACAAATTTGCTCAGTTTCCAAGAGGCAGGAATCCAGGGCAGCTGATCTGGCTAACTAACTTCCCCCGGAGCATGCAATTCAAGGCAAAGAAGAAATTCCCAACTGTCTTTGATGGCTCAACTTTGGAATCTGGACTAAGCCTATTCTGACACTTTAGAAGTGAGTCAGTAGGCACACCACACACCCACGAGGAGGCATGCAAGGGTCTACCTTTTGAAGGAAGCATAGCAAATAATTTTTCAGGCCTATTTTTACTAATTCTTTGGTAATTTCATATAATACATTTTGAACATATGCACACCTAACTCCTCCCAGATTCATGCTCTAGCCCCCTACCCACCCCATTAAAAAAAAAAATAAAGCGTAACCTAGTAGGACCCTGTCTCAAAAAATATATATGCACATAAACATATACACATATGTACATACATGCATATATGCATACATATATGCACACATACATAATACATCCTATTGAACCCAGTTTGTGCTGCACATAAACTCATGCATATGGGGCCAACCACTGGAGGGTGCTCTACCTACCCAGAACACCACCCTTAAAGGGAACTTACTCCCCCTTCAGACATCAGCTGTCAACAGCTCCTCAGCTAGGGGTGGGAGCTTGTGAGTCCTCCTCCTCCATGCTAGCATGCCTACTGGCTTGATCTTGCACAGGCAGCCATGGCTGCTGTGAGCTCATGCGTGCAGTGGTCCTGCTGCGTCTGGCCCTCCCTAGCCTCTGGCTCTTAGTCTTTCAGCTCCCTCGTCCTTGCTAGCCCTTGAGCCTTGGGCGTGATGTAGATGTCCACTTGTGGCTGAGCACTCCGATGACACTTGTTCTCTGTACTTTGAATGGTTCTGAGTTTCTGCCTTAGCCACCATCAGGTGCGCAAAGAGACTTCTCTGATGAGGCATGAAAGCTGTACTAATACTGATAGAGAGATACAAGCTTAGAGGGGCAGTACAGTACTGTGCCTGGCCATTTGGCAGAACAGTAGGTTCACCCTTGGGTTCTGGGAGCTCACCAACCATGGGCTCTTAGCCAGACTTCCAGCCCCAGACACGCATTTCCTCCTGTAGAGTGGGCCTTAAATCTGACCAGAAGGCAGTTGGCTACCCGCAGTATTTGTGCCTCGCCAGGATCGTCATTATCATGGTCCCCGGGATTCACAGCTCATAAGATGGTTGCTGACTCCCTGCCCTTCTGCAGCCTTCATGGCACTTTCAGGTCCTGTGAAAGCTGGCCAGCAAGAGTGTCCCTGGTCAGTACCGATTTGATTTCTCCATGGCCTGTGACCAAACCGTGTAGCGTCTTCAGCAATAGAGTCTTACCGTCAGGTTCTGGTGGGCAATTGAGAGCAATACCACCAGCCTCTATTGTTTTGAGGGCGGCTCTGAGACACCCAGAACAAAAACTCAAGAGGGAGTACTTCATGTATGGCCTTAGAGGCTCTTTATTTGGCGACTTAAGGCTTCTGGGACGAGCATTATCACGTGACTTTTTTCTCCAAAATATAGTGAGCCTTGGTTATCCCTTTCCAGTTCTCTCTGCTACTTTAAATCACCATCGTAAGTGTCCCCTGTATTATTCTGTCTTGTAGCACTTTGGTAAGAAAGGCTTTTCTTCCCCCTCTCCCCGAACAGGGCTTCTCTGTGTAGCCTTGGCTGTCCTAGACTTGCTTTGTGGACCAGGCTAGCCTTGAACTCACAGCAATCTGCCTGCCTCTGCCTCCCAAGAACTGGGATTAAAGGCGTACACCACCATGCCTGGCATTTTTTGTGTGTGTGTGTGTTTGTCATATGTTCATCAGGTTCAAAGCCCCCAGTCACTGTGAGCACGTGAGGACATGAGCTACTACATGGTGTCCAAGGTGTGCCTGCCGTTATGCCACAACGCCAATTCAAAGTATGTCCCTCTCTCAACAACCGTAGCAGACTGTAGACAAGTCTCTCTTCCCTACAAAGTCTGCTGTACTGCCACTTGTGGTGAGAGTGTGGACACAGACAGCTGTCTGCGCTGCAGCACATCAGGGGCAGCCCAAGAAGCATTTACAAAACAAGGTGGAGCTTCTCTCGTACTAGCTTGGGAAGGCCTCTACAGAGCAGTGAATGGAACACGAAGTTTCAGAAAATAAATATGAATCTATTCAAAGGGAAAAGAGCAACAGACAACCTAGCCCTCTCTATTTCTGCCCTGTATCTTATGACCAGAAGCACAGCCACTGGCCATGGGGGGGGGGGGCGGTGAGGTACATCTGTGGATGGTGTCAGGGGGTGAGGTACATCTGTGGATGGTGGGGCAGGGGTGATGGGAACAGGGTGGTATGAAGGAATACTGTTCATTTCTCTCCATCCAATCATTTGAGTATTTAAAATGACATTATATTTATCCACAAGTGATTTAGTTAATCCTCCAGTAAATCTGAAAGGAGGCCAGAGTTCTTTACTGCCCAAACTCTGCCAGCACAGCCCTGGCAGCCCAGCCAGCCCTCTCCCTGGGGACTTCTTATTGCCTTTCACCCATGGTCAGGGTCTGAGGTCACTCTCCTGGTCTTTTTATGCCACCCAAGCAAGCTATTCTTAGGGTCATATCCCACAGCCCCATGAGGTTTTAGAGGTCATGGAGCCCTAGCCTTCCCTACTAACGATGCTGAGGAAGACTTGAGAAAGAGGCAGCTACTTTCTACTTAGATGCTTCCAAAGACAAGGGGTCTCCTCCCTCCCTGGACATGAGCATTGCTGAACTCTCAATGTATACATACGAATGCACATATGCATACCTGGTACCCATAAAGGCCAGAGGGCACTGGATCCCCAGTTATGATCTACCTTGTAGGTGCTGAGAACCATGCCCAAGTCCTCTGGAAGAGCAACCAGTGCTCTTAACCACTGAACCATCTCTCTAGGCACTCGTACATCTTCTTTAAGGAATTTCTATTCAAATACTTTGTCCACTTCTAATTTATTTATTTGCATCTTCTTTATATATTCTGGATACAAGTCCTTATCAGATACGCTCTAGATTTACAACTTTTTTCTATTCCATATTATCTTCTCCACCCCCCATGTGTGTGAGATGTGTGTGTGTGTGCATGTGTGTATGAAAGTGCATCTGTCCGTGCATGCATGCATAGACCCAGAGGTCAACATCACTGGTCTCTCTGTTGCTCTCTATCTTTTGAGACAGGGTTTTCCACTGAATCTGGTGACATCACTTTGGCTAAAGTGACCATTCAGGATCTTGCTGTGTCTGCCCCTCAGCACTGGGGCTCCGAGCATGCTCCCTGCTGTGTGTGGCCTTTACATCAGTGTGACCTACTGGTTTTATTTATTTTTGAAGACGGGGTTTCTCTGTTGTACCCTTAGCTGTCCTGGACTAGCTCTGTAGACCAAGCTGGCCTTGAACTCACAGTGATCCTCCTACCTCTGCCTTCCTGAGTGCTGGGATTAAAGGTGTACACCACCACCCCCGGCTAACCCATTGGGCTTACTCAGAGTTGCTTGCACGAGTGTGGATGGACACTTCCTTGATTCTATAAGCATAAACAATTTACATGTTGATGAAATCAAGTTCATTTATTTTCACCTTCTGTTGATTGTGCTATGGGTGTCATACTTAAAGAACCGTTGCCAAGGTCACAATGGCACCTGTGTTTGTCTTAAGCGTATTATAGTTCTTACCGCTGGGTCTTTGATCCACAGGCCAGAGGCCGCCTTTGGGTGTCCTTCTCTACCACTCTCTGCTTTATTCCTTTGAGACAGGAGTGATCCTCCTGTCTCCACCCACCACCCAGTGCTGGGGTTACAGAAACAGGTGGTTATGACTGGCCATTTACACGGGTGCTGGGGATCTGCGTTCGGGCCCCTGCGCCTGTTCAGCACGCACTCTTACCCACTGAGCCACCTCCTCCGCCCTGTGTGAACATGTATGACGCGGGTCAAGGGTCTAAGTTCATCCTTTTGCGTGTGTCACCAATGGCTTCATTGAGTTTTCTTGGTGTCCCTTTGTAAAGCAGTCTGAACAGGTGTGCGGGCTGGACTCCCTCTGCTCCGTTCCACATCATGCCTGCCTCACACCAGCACCACAGTGTCTAAGCTACCATAGCTTTGGAGTCACTTTGAAATCAGAGAATTTGAGCCCTCTAACATTGTTTTGACTATTCTAAGACATGTGATTTTTAGATCACTTCATCCATTTCTGGGGGGTGAGGGGGAAGGAAAGTTGAAATTTTGACAAGGATCCCATTGATGTCACAAATCAGTTTGGTGGCATTGCCTCACGAGCAGTAACAGATTTCTGGCCTGTGACCATGGGCTGTTGATTTTACACATCATAGGTTTTTTGTTTGTTTGTTTGTTTTTTATGGCATTCAATGCTGTCTTGTAGTTTTCAATGTCTTCTTTTTTATCAACATATTCCTATGTTTTTTGTTCTTTTTGACATAATTATAAAGGGGCTGTTTTAGGTGCTTACCCCTACAGTGAGATGCAGAGGGCTTTTGTTTATTCTTATTTTCTATAAGCTTGCCAAACCAGTCAGCAGTAGTGTGTGTATGTGGTGGTCAGGGGTGGAGGCTGTCTTAGGATTCTCTAGGTCCAATGTTCTATGACCTTAATATACACCCTCCTTTTTAGTTTAGATGTCTTTCTTTTCTTACTGAATTGCCTTGGCCAGGGCCTCTAAAACAATGCTGCTAAAAGCAGCCACAGTGGCATTTTCCTGATTTGGGAGACTTTCCATCTTTAAGCATGCTGTATAACACTAGCCTTCTATGTGAGTGTCTCTGCACTGTGTCACTCTTAGAGAGCAGGTAACACATCCCCCATTACACTCAGGGCTTCCATGTGGAGAGGCAGTTTGTATAAAGCAAATGTGTAATTATTGGTCTTTTTTTTTTTTCTTTACCAAAGAGCCAGCCCTTGGGCAACAAAGTAGAAATGGAGATTGTGAACATGTTGGAGAAAAATACAACGCTACTCAAGTTTGGCTACCACTTTACCCAGCAGGGGCCCCGGCTGCGCGCATCCAATGCCATGATGAGCAACAATGACCTTGGTGAGTACACGTCTGTATGCTGCCTGTTCATCTTCCCACTCCTCCACACGATCTGCAGGATATGTCAGGGAAAATCCTATAACACAGCTGCCCCAACACACACACACACACACACACACACACACACACACACACACTCTCTCTCTCTCTCTCTCTCTCTCTCTACAGGAGAGGTTTATAGGATCAAACTCCTGACTTTCAGGGGCATCATATCTTGTTCTGTGTTTATGCGTATCTCCCCTACTCTGTGAGCTGCCTGCCTTCAGGACCTAGGGAGAATGCCCCACCTCCCCCAGCCCAGCTCGGCATAGGCTAGGCCCAGAGCTTACCTCAGCATGTCGATGGAGGAAATGAAATTTGGGGGTGCACAGGTTTATCCTGGTCTGATCTTCAGAAGACCCTTCTCTAGGTCACACTGATTTTCCGTTCAAAATCGCAAAGCTCTCGGCCAACACCATCACCAAAAGCCACAGCCCAGGAGATTCCACATGGCTCCCACGGAGAAGTTAGAAATGTGTGGTTCATAGAAAAGGCAGGACCAGAACGACAGCTCAGTGAGTAAAAGTGCTCAGTGAACAAGCTTTGGGGAACTGAGTTCAATCCCTAGAACCTACAAAGTTGACCTTTGACCTACACGCACACACGCGCGCGCGCACACACACACACACACGCACACGCACATGCATATGCGCACACACACCCCACTAATAATAAATTAAAATGTAAAAGCAAGTTACATTCCCTAGCCCCTGATGAAGGCATCCTTTGACTCCTTTTTCCAAAGAGAAAGAGAAAAGAGTTTCTCTTGATGATGAGCTACACCAAATACATGTAGTTGTCAACAGAATGAAAGGCGACGCCAATCATCTACGCACGCCCACTTGCTGAACATTCACGAGTCCTGGTGTGGGTGCTCATTACATGTTCCTGACGATGCTAAGGAGGACAGACGATGGTGTGAAATGAAGACAGTGCGACTGACGAGCCTGTAGGAGAGTCAGAATGAAAACCAAGGCTTGCAGCGGGTCTATACTGTTAACTCGATTGATCGTGGCATTTACCCTGAGAGTCATAAAGCCAAGACAAACAAGGTTTTCATCAAATCCTCACCGTGTCTACACAGGGTTCCCTATAACCTTCTGCAAAATGCAAAGAGCCAAACCCTGAAGCATAGAGTCAGGTAATGACTGGAGGCTCTCAGGTGCCCATGGACGATCAAGTTGAGCGTGCCCATACAAAAGGCAGACGCTCACAGACGGCGCCATGGAACTCAGGCTAACACACACTTCCAATCATGTCCTTCAACTTCAGGACCCATCAGCTAGAGTGCTGGAGTCAGGGTGCTGGGGACCTGGGCTCCTGGGGACTCGGGCTCCTGCTCCTAAGCATAGCATAGCCTGAGGGCTGTTTGTTCATTGCTCACCTCACAGGCCTTTTTTATAGAGAAAAATGAGCCTCTGTCTTGGCTTATCCAAGGTACCATTATTTGAAACAAGATGAGATCAAACATAAATAATATGCAAAATTCTTACCATAGCACAGATGAGATAGTTCAACGGAACCATTGGATGAGGCCAGCTATCAGAGTATTGCAGGCCCAGCTGTGATCTGGGCATGGACCAGCACTTAAAAACCCCAAGACTTCCCCTAGGCATAGCTTAAGCATCACACCCACCATCTCACAGCTAACCTGGCTCATCTTCCCTGGAATCGCAGACAGATGACAGTCAGGGGTGCTGAGGGGTGTAGCAGAATCTTTCTGGATGAGACAGACAAGTTTTGAGACTCGGATTCCAGGCTACAGACCCGACTCCCATCACAAGGGTTCCTGAAGGCCACTGTGGGAGGTTCAAAGCTAGAGCTCACAGGATTGCAAGCTCAACATCCACTTTCCCACATGAGACGAATGCCTGGGGAGGTAGGGGACCATGTTTTGGGTCACAACCATTGTTAGTCACTTTTCTGAGAAACCTTGGTGTGACCAGGCTGCGCTGGGTGAGCTGGCATAATAGAAAGGGTAGTTCTTGGATGTAGGAAGCCGTGCCTCCTTTTAGGGGAAACAGACTCAAAGGCATGCTTAAAAATTCAAGAATGCCCGCAAGCTCTGTCCAAATAACACAAGGAAGTGATTTATGAGAACAGAAGCCAGTGGAACAAAGCGTCCAGGTGAGGAGTATCTTTGGCCAGCCTTGAAAGGGAGAGAGAGGCTGACAGAGAAGGTCAAGTGACCTAGGTGACCTTGCAGGAGCTCTAAGGAAGGACTGGGTACAAGCCTTAATAGGGGCCCTGGCCTACAGGGTGGTTGTACTTTTTAGTTTTAGTGTCAACTTGACACAAGCTAAAGTTGTCTGGCAAGAGGGAAGGTCAACCAAGGAATTACCTCTGTCAGACTGGCCTCCAGGCAAGCCTGTGGGGGCATTCTCTTTATTACTGATTAATGTGAGAGGGGCCACTGAAGGCCACACCACTCTGGGCAGGTGGTCCTGGGTTGTATAGGAAAGGAAGCTAAGCAAGCCAGGGGCAGCAAGCCAGGGGGAGTCAGTGTTCTCTGGTCTCTGCTTTACTTCCTGCCTCCAGGTTCTTAGCTTGAGGTCCTGCATTGGCTTCCTTCAGTGATGAACTGGGACGTGGGACATGAAGGCAGGTGGGAAGTAGGAACCATGGCAGTTTGTTGACCAGGGATGCCAAGATGAAATGATGACAGTTGCCTCAGGGAACCCCAGGGGCCTATGTGTAGCTGCCCCCTTGATGTTTCTCTCAGGAGGATCATCTCAGTGACACGGGCCACACTCAACAGTGCCAGGTACTGATATATGACTTCCAGTTTGAAAACCAAATGTGTACACATTTGCTGACTTTCATTATGAGAACAACTTTGGATTCTAACCATTGGCTTCTTCCTGCAAAAGAAAAATGCCTACCATCCTTCCAGCTTGGTGGCTCCCTCTTGCTGCCATGCTGTGGTAAAGCAGGCCCCTCCCATGTCCATGGCTAGGGTCGCTGCACTATGTAGGCCTGCAGGTGGGTTCTGCCTTGGGGGCCCTGAGCCACTGCCTGTATAAGGCCTATTGGTTGCATCTTTTGGTCTTTTCCACCTTTTCCACCTTGAGCTCAGATGACTCTTGTCTCCATGCTATTTATAGCCCAGGCCAGGCTCAGGGTGGCTCGCAGGTCCGCTGAGCCCGACACCAGCACACTAACCAATTCTGAGGCACGGCAGTTAAGTTAGGCAGCAGTGGAGGGAAATGTGCGAAGAGCAGCGTATTTACAAGCAGAACATCCTCCCTTCATCACGTTCTCAACGCCTTTCTAACCAGCACTTCAAACAGAGCAAACCTCAAAGCAGCTTTTAATTTTTAACAATAAACTAGCAGGTTATAATTGCATGTATTTATGAGGTGCGTGTTCTAATTCAAGATTAAAAAGCAGAACAATTATATCACGTTGGTAAGCAGATCGGCCTCAACTTTTTTCTGTGGTAAAATCTGTTGAGATGTACTTTCAATTTTCAAATGTTCAATACCTTGTTTGTAACTACTTACCATATTGTGTGAGGGTCTCATAGGAAACAAAAACCTCCCTGATTCTTCCTGGGGTTTTGGCCTTTGACCCCTCTCATGGCTCCTCTCTCCCCATTCAACTTCTGTACCCACTATTCTGCTGGGTGCTTCTGTTGCTGGATTTCCTCAGATTCCTGAGACATCAGAGGATGTTTTTCTGCATCCGACTGTTTGACCTGGCATGGTATCCTCACTGTGGCAGATGGCAGAGTTTGGTGTTCTTTAAGATCAGACAGTGTTGTGCATAGATCCCATATTTTCGATTCCTTACCTTGGCAGCTGTGAGTAGTGCTGTGACACTTCGGTGACACACTGACTTTGGATCTTTGGGGTAATAATAATAATGCCTAACTGTGGACCTACTGGATCCCACATTAGTTTCTCTTCTTAGCCTGGGCAGGGGTTACTTTGCCTACAGCTCTCCCTGTAGACATCTGGGTACCTCCGGGATGCTGCCCCAACTCCTGCTAGCCAGTCATCTCTGCCACATTCCCCTGCCGCTTCCTTGACTTCCAGCTCCTTCAGATGGGCACTTCCCAAAGCTGGTCCCTCCACTCACAGCTTAGATGCCTTGCCAGCGCCCATTGCCAGGCTCAGCCTCCATGTTCCTCAACAGACATGGTACACACTTTGAGGCACCAGGCTCTGTACTAAACACCCCTATATCACTAACTTATGCCATTCGACCAGCCACTGCCTGCTATTATTATCCCCACCTTTTAATAACAATGCAGTCTGTGGCAGGAAGTCACCCACTGGCAGAACCCAGGTTTGAACAGAAGCCTCTTTCCAAAGCCTTGTGTTCTACATCGAGAGAGAGAGAGAGAGAGAGAGAGAGAGGGAGGGAGGGAGGGAGGGAGGGAGGGAGGGAGGGAGGGAGGGAGGGAGGGAGGGGGGGAGGGAGAGGGAGGGAGGGAGGGAGGGGGGGAGGGAGGAAGGGAGGGGAGGAGAGGAGATCCTCATGACATCCCGACAAGCCATCTTCTTGTTAGGCTAAGCACTCATTCTGGAAGTCTGAGTGGCCTCAGAAGTGACCCACCAACAGGCTTATTTACAAACAGGCTTTCCTATTTTACCATTCTGTACCCCTTCTTCCTTTACAACTTAATTGACCTACTTCTTGCCCATCCTAGGAAGACTGGGCCACTTCACCCACATGCCTCTCATATCTCAGAGGTCTGCCAGGACATCCGTAATCCTCTGTCAAGGTTACTGTTTATCCACTTTTGGCCTGTGACATGCTGTACCTTCATCTTGGTTGAAGGATAGCATGGCACACAGCACCAGGCAAATACTGACTTACATAAGTGAGCAGAGCAAGCGCTGCACTAGACATGGTAGAAAGATCCATCTGGCCACAAGTAGTGGAGGGAGCTCAGGCAATGGATGGAGGTAGGTCCTGTTGCTTGGAGATCTCCTCCAGCTCTGCCAATAAGCAAGGGAGCCTGTGGCTGTTGCCATGGTGAGCAAGGGATATTTGTTAAAGAAAGTAACAAGTGCGTTGAGTTTGAGACCTGGCTCCTATTCCAAGCCACTTGCTAGAACTTTTATGGTGAGTGACTTCCCTTGGTCCAAGTGCTGGCATTAAAGGCATGCACCACCACCGCACGCCACAGCAGCAGGCCCTTTGACTGTAATCTCCCTCGAAGGCCTTCCCTGACCTTGTGTTCTTCTGAAGTGAATACACCTTGCTTGTTAGTCTTTATCTGCCAGTACACAAAAGGGGTCCCTTCGGCCCCAGCCATTCGCTGGGCTTGTATCTCCTGTCTGCAACCTCCTGGCTCATACTTCCCTCTCTATCCATGTCCTGAAGCGTGCGCGCGCACGTGTGTGTGTGTTGTGTGTGTGTCAGAGACACAGAGACAGACAGAGGAGAGAGAGAGAGAGAGACAGAGGGAGGGAAGGAGGGAGGGTGAATGGAAGGGAGGGAAGAGAGGACAGTCTGGTCAGCCACTTAGAAGAGATGTGAGGCTGTGTCCACCATACCACAGACCTCACTAGCAACCAGGGACAGACTTTACAGCCTTCTTGTTACTGTGTGTGAAAAGCAGATTCTGACCATGTGGACTGGTAGGGACAGCTGGCTCACATCTCTTATTCCTTTGCAGTGAGGAAGAGGAGGCTCGCAGACCTGACGGGGCCTATTATTCCCAAGTGCCGCAGCGGTGTCTAGGGTGCAAAGGGAAGCCACGCCTGTGAACTGGACATGTTCTGCTGATCATCTGTGTTCCCCAATGGAGACCATCAAACAAACACTGGCGTGGACTCTTGTGGTTCAGTTCTTTGTGCACTAAGGTTTAGGTTAACTAGTGACTGTAGTTGGACCTTTTATAAAGTATGGTTAATGTGAAGTTTTTTAGTCACAGAAGTTAAATCTGGTAATTATTTAAAAGTGAAGAAGCCCTTAAACTGGCCTATCTTGCTGCAGATAGCATGACCATGGCAGTTAACAGCCTGGGAGTCCCCTTGGTGACCACACTTTGTTGTTTAGGTGCATTTACAACATGGAATGCATCAACACAGAGCACTCGTCCCACTTAGTTTAGAAGAGCTATGAAACACTTTATTAGATTGGATTGTAGCAACTCAGTAAAAAGAACAGATAATCATGATTTTTCAATCTCACTTGAAACTTTAACCTCAAGATTAAAGTTGCCAAATTGATTCCAGGATCACCCCACCCCACCTACCCAAAAAAAAAAAATGAAAGACAAGCTACAGACTCTTCTAAGAGTCAGAGAGACACAGGATTCCTTCTGGCAGGTAAGAGAAAGGAGGAGGAAAAGGCAATGGTGAAATTTCAAGTCTCAAACCCAGCAGCCCAGGCTCAGCCATATTCCTGAGTGAACTCTGTGAACACCTGGGGTGAACTCACTGCAGTCAGAATCATTCTTTATTGAATGCCAACTCCATGATGGATGAGAACTTAACAGCCACATGAAAACACCTTCCTATACCACAGTGGACAAACAGCTTATGTGAGATCAACAGCACCGGGTGAATTTCTGGCACTGCTTATAGATACCAAGTGACTGCCTGGTCACTCATGAGATAAATCAGATTACACAGAGCTCTCTCTCACCTACAACTGAAGCCTCTGAAGGACAGCAGTGCACAACCTCCCAATGGTAAGGAATTAGGAGATCCTGGCCAAATGACACAAGTGATTACACAGAAACCTAACCTTGGAGTCCCACAGGATCCTGTTTTTAACACCATGGGAGCCAGTAAGATGTTAAAACACACTCTTCTTGTGCCTTTTAGTAGACCACAGTGCCAGGTAAACCAGTGTTTTGTTTGTTGCTTTGGGGAGTTATTTTCCTTAGGGATCCAGCAATAATACAGTAATGACAAGGCTCAAAAACTGCTGAGCATAGCCCGGGGGCTTCTGACTTAAGGGAAAGTCCTGCACGTGGAACTGTAACACTGTGGACACTACAGGGCAACTAGAAGTGGCATCAGGGCCTCACCACTATGGAGTGTCCACTGAGGCCACACACCGGCCCAGGAGTGGCACCAAGCTGCAGGGACAGCCAGCCCCACTCAGCTTCTCCTTGAAACACAATTGCAGCTGCATTCTGCACCACTGGAAACTGCAAAGTAATATTAAAGCCATCGGTCTATGTGTGGCTCTGTGTGCTTCCTAAGAATCTTGTGATAGGGATTTGTGTCCGAAGGCCAAAAGGCTGGATGGCTACCATGACGAATGACCTCACTAAGAAAAGTGCCTTGTGTTCCAGGTGCTGACAGGAAGCCTGCAACTCATCTGGACCCCTAAGAACACTTAGAAGCAGAGAGAGGGAATGCTGGGTAATGCAGGGCTGCTAGGGGGACAAAGAAATGAAGTCAGTGACGATAGGGCCACCTCCTTATGCACAGCTTTGCAGGAAGGGCTGTTAGTGGGCTAGGAGCGGCATGTTCTGTGAAGGGACAGAGTGTAAACACTGTAGACGCTTTAGGCCACTTGGTCTCTACCAACTCGCAGTGTCATGATCACACATAAAGGACAGCTTAAGCTGATTCAGTAAATTCTTCAAAGCAGAGGGTGGTCAGGGCCCAGATTACACATCGCCTCAGGCAGTTAGAGAGGAGGCTGAGGCAGGGGAAGATGGCCGCTACCCTTGTGAAGAGTCCACACCCAGGGCCCAACTATCCTATTTTTGTTGCCAGGATAAAAGGGTTTGTGGACAAAGAAAGACAAGACTATTACTCTGCTGCGCAGCAGAGAAGACAAGGTTCAGCCCCAAGTTCCATCCCTCACCATCTTCAGGATCTCACATGGGTCACTCTTCTCCAGGCTCCAGCACCTTCTGAATCAAAATGGGTAAATTAGGTAGCTGACACTGGACTCCCTGTCCCCTTTGCCTGTGGCCACTTGCTGTGGTGGTAGTGACCAACATGGATGCTCCCAATTTGTATCTGTACATGGCCACTTACGCCTCTACTGTGACGCTCAGGGGATGCAGAAGATGCCACTTGGCCTCCCTAGCCCCTGCTCCAGGCTCCCAGGGCATCATGCACGCTGCTCCTGTGGGATGCGTGGCCTCTGGGCTGTACACTCACACTCTTCTTTAAAACTGCCCTGGGTGGGGCCTGAAGCCTGCTCGCCCCCTTTGTCTTGACACATGACACAGCAGGCTGTGAATCCTTGTCCATGGCAGGCAGAACACGTCAGAACAAGCTGGCGGCATTGCGGAGTAGAACAGAGTTTATACTGGTCCCACGGGGCTCCACAGTATGAACATTCTAGGGAAGAAAAGGACTTATTAAGTCTCTCTCCTCTCCCTTGTCTCTACACAGACAGACAGACAGACTCTCTCTCTCTCTCTCTCTCACACACACACACACACACACACACACACACACACACACACACACACACACACACACACACGAGGCATGTACTTTTCCAATTCCTTAAACAACCCTTAGTTCACTAGAATCTAATATATTCTTCTGGTCCAAGGGAACATTTCCAAGTCAGGCATGGTGGCACCAACTATAACCTTAACACTTGGGAGAGGCTAAGACAGGAAGATTGCAAGTTCAAGGCCAGCCTTGGCTACATGCTGAGACAGTGAGACCCTGTCTTAAAAATAGAAACAATAAGATTAAAAGAAAATACTGTTCCTGTCTTCTAAGAAAGAAACATGCCCTTTACTGCAGGGAGTGGACTATGGAGAGGCTGCTTCTGGGAACTATGTTCTGACTGACCTTCACTGAGCCACTGTCTTCTTTCCATGCAGAATACTGGTATATCTCTTTCTCCTGAGTGCTTCTGGAACCAGCTCATTACCCATTGTTACATGGTCCCTCTCCGAGACAATCTCCCTTCCCAGGAGGATGACATACCTGAATACAGGCAATCCCACATTACATCCAATTTATATAATGTACAACTTCCCATGCCAGGCCACCACCAGAAGCCACTGCCAGGACACCTGACCAGCCTGCATTTCCTAGCCAACTTCCAATCACCTTGGAAAACACCAGAATCCCTTGCTTGGCTATGCTATGCTACCTCTGAGCCTCACCTCACGATCACATGCAGGCACTCATGCCCTGCAATTATTTGCACTATAAAAATCCTAATTTGTTTTCTACTTATAATTTATATTATACCTTGCTACAAAATAGATCTGAAGTTTTAAATAAGACAAATACTAGACCATCTTGATAAAAAGAAAGGCAGGCAGGAAAGGTGACTCAGTGGAGAAAGGCAATTGCTGCCAAGAATGGTGACCTGAGTTTGATGGAAGCAGAGAAACAACTTCTGTACGTTAGCCTATCACCTCCACATGTATGTTGTAGAATGTACATGAACACATACGTAGATAAGTAATTTTTTTTAAAACAAAGATCAGAAAAGATGAGCAGATCTTCCTAAGAGGTCTGTATTCATAAGGTTCTAAAAACTGTAGCTGCCATTATGGTTGTCTACCTAGGACTTTTTATTCAGCTACTACTGAACTATAGTATCCAGGGTACTTCATCTTCTGGGTTCTGTCTCTCCTTTTCCTGTCTATCCAGCAAGACCCTTCAGTGAGGCAGGCAAACTATCAGCTGGCTGCACCAGCCACCCGCATGGCCCTGCCCCAGCTCTTCAGTCTCTGACCGCATTTGTCATGTCACCAATCACCAGGACTGATTCGGCTGATCTGGCTGTCTAAGCAGGTGTCCCTTTCCACCCTCATGGCTCCATGTGTGTCCCTCCTGAAACTGCAGCTCGACTGATGAGGATGACTTTCCCCATATAAAAGAGGACCAGTTTTGGTTCAGAGTATACTAGCAGCTGCTGGTAATCCAGCAAGGTGGCTGCTTTGGCAAGGGATCACATGTGAGGACCTTCTAGGTCTATGTGCTGTGTGTGGTATGCAGGCGCACTCTGGATTACAGTGTGATCTGCCTGTAATGTAGACATGCCCTTACCACACATCCTTTAGCCCAAACAATGAAAGTGAGATGAGTTTATAGAAGGAAGCAGCAATGTTTGAAAGTGACATGTTTCAAAGCAGACAAAGTGATGAATCAGAGAAAGACCTGACAGAATGAGTCAGAGACAGGACACACCCAACTCTCACAAGAACAGCACAGGAAAGAGAGCCTACTTAGGAGCTGTGCAGGGAGAGCTGTAGTAGTGGAGGATGAGGAGATGTGTGGCAGTTTTACAGGGAAATTTTTCAGAGACAGGTTGTAGAGAGAATGAGAAGGAACTAGATTAGAACACATGGTCAGAGTTAGTTTGAGGCCAAGGAGAACAATTCAGTACGAATTCTAGAGACGCCAGATTGAGTCAGTCAGCTTGGAGAGGAGCTTGGGCCAGAACAGCTCAGTTGAACCAGCTAGGAAGTGTTCAGAGGTGCTAGAAAGGATGAGTTTACTCAGCAGAAAAGCTGAAACATTCTAGGCCTAGGTCAGAGGCTGGAAGCTGAAGCTTTCAAGATTTGAGTTTGCAGAAGATTAGACTGTACGGAGGCTCGGAGCTTCCAGCCTAGGCCAAGGGATAGCTAGAACAAAAAGAGAAATCCTCTAGGCTCAGCCCAAGCCATGTATGTGTACAGCTTGGGTCAGCTCTCATCTGAGGAAATAAAAACATTTACAAGCAGCTGCTGTGCTTTCCTGTTTAGACCTCAGGTGCACATGTGCTCACCTCTGCTGACTCTTGCCATGGATATTTGCTGCCTGACAATAACTATAGACTTGTCTATGGAAACAATTTTAAATGAATAAAACCAAAAGCACAGTGTTCCAAAGGGAACCAATTATATAGACATACAAAATAGCAAAATATCTTTTAAAGTGTTTGCTATAGCAGGAGATAGGTCATATGCTAACACATTAAATACAAGAGTTAGGGGGAGGGGCAACCATGCCCTGTGTGAGACTGGGATGAGCATGATGGCATCTGAGCTACCTATAGAATAGCAGTGGATATGGCAGAACTGGGAATTCTACTAGAGATAGAGGTCTAGAACATCTGGCACAACTGGTCCACTGACTGTCTGCATTCATGATTGATGGAGAAGTTTCATTTTTGTTATGTTACTGAAAATGAAGATTTACCTATTTTCTCACTCAAATTCTCAGAACACCTGAATTCTATATACTAACTCTAGACTAAGGCCCCGATTTAGCCCGTCTTTCCACCTCTAGGTAGGAAGGCCGGTGGGGTTATGACCATTTTAAAGGACTTGTCCACCAGTATATGGCATGGCCAGCACCACCTGACACCTGCTTCATTCCTGCATTTCCAACTGCTGAGAAACAAAATGGTAGCACAGCAACCTTCACTTCTCCACGCCTTGCTCAGGTGTCCTGACAGTTCCCTGGACAGGGGATCTAGAATGGTCGATGATTCTGATGTGCAATAATGTGGACTCTGGACCTGGGCTGACCTACCTGATACCACAGAACTGTTGTAGGCCAGGGCAAACCGCTCATCAAAAACAAACAGCTTCCCTTTGTAAAAACCATCAGGAAACTCTTCCAGGTACTTGTGGATGCCTCCCTTGAGCTGAAACACTTCCTTACACACTCCCTGGGGGTGGGAAAAATCAACATGTAGAAAGAAACAGAGATTGAGATGTAGTCCCATGGTGATGAGCCAAAGTGGAGCGTCCACCGCCTGTGCCCATCAGCCAGCGGCTCCCAAAGGCCCCTGCAGGGTGTGGAAAATGCTGACCAAAGGGTCAAGGAACCACCTGCCAGCCCTTGCCTGCTGCAGGCTGGGTGATGACAGTGAGCAGGCTTCACCCTCTAAGGCCCTGAGAAGCCTAACTATTTTTGCTACCCCCTAAATATAGGAAGGCATGTGCCGGGACATGTAAGCTACCGAGTCTGCTCTCCTCAAGATCAAGCACAAGGATTAGGAAAGGGGGCTGCTCAGCTAAGCTTGCTCCTTTGTGCTTGATGAGTCTTCAAGATTGCTAAGTGCTGGAGACTTAAGAAGCTCAGGCTTTAGGCTTACAAACCCCATGGTGGAGCTGTACCAGGGAAAAAGAAATCCCTCAGCAGGCTAGGGGTGAGCAGGGGTGAGGGGGCGGGAGTGAGGGCTGGTGGTGGTGGAGCGGTCTTCACTGTGTGCTGGGCCTGCGGTGGCTCACCTTGGCTCTGAGGTAGGCAGAAGCCCGCTCGCAGCGGATGCCCCCAGTGCAGTACATCAGCACCCTCTTCTGCCTGAAGAGGTCAAGGTTTCTGTCAACGTAGCTAGGGAAGTAACTGAATTTCCTGATGTCTGGTGCTAAGCAGCCCTGGAATCGTCCCTACAACATAGGGACAGAAGGAAAGGAATAGAAAATGTACCTGTTGGGAGCCCAGCCTTTTCTGGATAACAACCCCCACCTTGGCAAAGAGATTGCTACCTGAGGTTCACATCCCATTCTCACCCTTAGACCTCAAGAGCTGGGGATGTGGGCTCCCTTTCTTAGAATCCTTCAGTGGTGTGGTCGAGGTTATGGTGGCAGCTTTCACAGGCCAAGGGTAGGTTCATGGAAAGCAAAATCCTTTTATGTGCTAACGTGTCTTTAGCTTTTGTTTTCCTAAGCTTTCCCAACAGACCTGAGTTCAGGACTTAGGTTTTGCCTGTGCTGCTGGTACCAGAAGGAAACTGATGTGGTTAAAGGCTCACACGGGAAATGCACTGTGCTGTGTAAGGCCCGCCCACCATTCCATGCCGCTCAGTTCTTGCTCTTACTTACTATTTTGCTTTCATAGAAGTTTCTGCAGTCCAGTAGGATGGTGTCACCTTGTTCCTGACTTGCCTGTGATAAAAGCTTTTCTATTTCTTTATGGAATTCACCAGGGGATAAATGAGTTCCTAAAACAAAGCCAGACCATTACATTAAGACAAAATGCAAAGTGGAAATGTCATCACCGCTGTGCTAGCCTGACTGACATGCTGGCTCGCTCCCTGCCATCAAGCCCTCTTCTCACAATTACAGCAGACAGGAATGACAGCACCGATGACCAGGGTAAGGTATCTCCGCATCCCAGGCATTGCTGTCTTCTTACTCTATCTGAGACCAGAGTCCTAGCAGTTCAGAAAGCAGCGATTTTTCTTAAAGCAGATACTTGAGGATTTACTTGGAGTACGAGTCCAAGGTGTGCCATATGGTCCACATGAGTCAGGAAATGGACAGTGCCCTACTGTCAGTGTGCACAAAGGAGCTTCAGGGTGTCCAGGGTTCACCACAGCCTCCAGAGCATCAAGTAAGAAAGTTGAGCACAAACTGAAAGATAAGACCCAAGTAGTCTGAGCATACGCGTGCTTGCTACACGAGTAAAAGAAGATGCATCTAAATCTGTGGGCATGGAGGAGAGAAAAGGGTAGGCAGGGCAACAATGCAAGCAAACATGAAAAAAAAGGTCAGAGAAAAAAATCTATCTGACTGGAAAGAAAACAGATGGAGATGAGCAGTCGAGTGCAGGAGGGCTGAGAGAAAGGGCTCTAGCCTGAAGGGCCTTTGCTCTTGACTTTCAGACATCTTACTGTGAAGAACTTGGAGGGAGCCTGGCACTATGGGGTAATTACACATCAGGGTGGGGCCTCTCTGGTGACACAGTTATCCACCAATCATGACAGAGCTTTACGACACCACAGGAGCTCACTGTGCTGGGCATGAACCCTAAATACCACTCAACAGTTCTCCAAACATGGAGAGAAAAGGGATCCCTGAGCACAGTCTAGGTTCCCAACTCTGATGTTATTCAGGCCAGTGTCACATAATGACATGGGTCCCAAAACAGTGGCGCTCAGAACTATGACGAGAAGCATGGGTGCTCTCTTTGCCTTCTCCCTGCAGGGACCTCAGGGAGCCAAGCGTGTTCTTTGCGCTGTGTTACTGCTGCACTCTTCTTGCAGGCCGTCCTCCCCACAGCTCCCAAGCAGTGTCCTGACACACCAAGGATGGCTGCTGTCATACGGCCTCCTGCTAAATGGGGACACCAAGCAGACACAGGCCTGCCTGGCTCCTATCTCTTCATGCATGAGCGTATTTCTAAGTTGCTTGTATCTTACCCCTTTCCCTCCAGCTTAACTCCTGGCCTTGTTTTTGATATCTACCAATGAAAAATGAATGCCTTGGAGGCAGACATCGTCTCATTCCTTGAGAGAAGACTGTATGACCTAGGAAGCTGCCATGTGAGTGGAGGCAAAGAAAGGGACCGAACCTGACGTGATCAAGGCTCTGGCCCAGAGCTGCCTAGCACAGATGTTGCTAGTCACCTGCGACTGACAACTGTCTGAATGTGAGTGAGCAGAGGACTACTGGAGTGTAACTAGCACTGTGCCAAGACTAAGGAACTCTATAGACAAATGATTGAGTGCCTTCAAAACTACTCGGCATAGCCAGCAAGGATGGCTCAGCAGGAAAAGCAATATGGCCCCCAAGCCTCATGATCCGAGCTTGGTCCCCAGAACCCCATGTTGGAGGGAGAGCTGGGCCTCACGAGTTATCCTGACTTCCACATGCTCGCTGCAGTTCACAAGCCCTGTCCCCCAAGACTTATGAATAAGTGAGGAAGTGTACATTTTGAAACCTCACCTGTAGTTGAGAGGTGAAACTCCAAGAGCTATAGTCACCTGAGGATCGCCCTCCAGATTCTGAGAAACTCTACAAGCAAATCACTGAAGTCCTTGAAAGCCAGTTTGCAGTAGAGGAGGGTGCTGACTGTACAAGCGCAGACACTTTTTTTTTTCCTTGTTAAAGGGATCTTATTTAAATCTAGTTTTTTATTTGTGTGGAGGTCAGAGACAAGCTCAGGTATCAATGCTCACCCTGCATCTTGCTTGCAAGGGACTCCTGTTTGCTCGTTGGCCTGTGAGCCTCTGCAGCCTCCTGTCTCTGCTGCCTGTCTCACAGCAGAGCACTGGGACTGCAGGTGTTCACTACCATGTCCAGTTTTACATGGGCTCTGTGGAATGGAACTCAGGTGCCACACTTGAGTGACAGGTGCTTTACCCATCTTCCCAGACCCTCTTATTTAATCTTAATGGAAACTTAAGAAATCATTACACAACTTGGAATTCACTGACAAGATACTTATTAAGTAATCATTGCTAAATTGTGTAGACATGGTGACAGTTGAATGTAGCTGCCATGAATGTGGAGTTGCCGAGGCTATGTAGCAAGCATGTGGAAGCTCACTCTGTTAGTCTCTGTACACTAGTTAATGTTTGCAAATTTTCATGGGAAAAAGTAAAATAAAACCAGGACGCCCCACCAAACAAATGTCTCTCAGTTATCTATAGTAACCACAGAGCAGCAGGGATTCAATGTTCTAGAACACTGCTTTGGTTTTGAAAGCTATTTGCTTGCTGCGGCAGAAGCCCATGATAGTTCATGATCCTGCTGATGAACTATTTGCAAGTAATAACCACACTGCTTTCAAAATGCTCTCTCTAGAAAGAGAAAACAACTTCTTCCCACACCATCACTAAGAAAAATATGCTAGCTGCCATGGTGGGGCACACCTGTAACCCCAGCACTCGGGAGGCAGAGCAGGTAGATCTCTGTGAATCCGAGGCCAGTCTGATCTACAAAGCGAGTCCAGAACAGCCAAGGCTACACAGAGAAACCCTGTCTCAAAATTGCTATGGGTCTAAAGGTGAGCTTTTAGTTACTACAAGCACCACGGAAGCCAGGCTACGTGCTGGATGGTTGAAGAGTTAGCATCCCTATGGCTATTTTAAAGAGAAGACGCAGTCTAGTTCTGTCTTATTTGTCTATTATGCTTTATCTTTATGTTAAAAAAGCACAATCCTTTAAACATAAACATACCGTGGTTCTTGTAGGAGACCTGACGGGGACTGATCCCCATAGGCACGATCTCTTCAAACACACCGACTCGTAGTTCCGGGAAGCAGTGCGCCCCTCCTTTGCTGCTCTAGCCAAGGAGAAACAAGACAGAGTTTACTTGTCCCACTGCCATGTTAAGACAAGTGCTCTGTTTTATAGTGTGACAGCTAAACTTTTAAACCTCAAATTAGAGGGACAAAAGGTACTTTCAATGGAGATAAAGTTATGGTCTAGAATGTTCCAGATAACTCAACATGCTATTAATGTTTGCTGTGCCTCCTCCATATGCAGGAACACTGTGTTTGCATGGCTATGTGCATGTAACTTGGCACCACTGAGAGATTCACATACGATTACATGCCAGCTTTTGTTCGGGAGCAGTGACTGCCAGCGTTTCACTGTGGCCGGCATGAGAATTGCCGGGTGTTCCCACCAGCTTACCACTTACTGGGACAAAGCATGTAGTACTCAGACACAGCACTTCAGCTGAAATAACCACAGCTTTATTCTCGGGTGGTGTCAACTTTAATTTCAAGCTTATTAAACCATATTCTACCACAGAGATCTGGGAAACAGCCTCACCAGTTAAAACATCCAGTTTTTAGATACAAGCTTGTTTAAGTGAAATGTCCTTATAGCAAGAGAGACTAGGGTCTAGGAACGGTACTGACATGCAAGTGACACGGTCACTTTGGAAACAGTGACAACAAGTACGTTTGTTTTAACGGCCCTGGCTTGGAACTCAAAGGGAACGGGATTTGTCTGGCTCTGCATGCGCTTTTCAATGTCCCACAGAAGCAGACTGCTCAAGCTTTTGTTCATTTTCCATTCTCTTACCTTAAAATCGTCCTCACACAGGAAATCCTTAAACAATGGGCAAGAAAGCATGCCTTCCATGTAGAGTCTGGTGGCCACTTTGCTTCCTCCGACAGTCCCATTGATTCCTTCTGTAGCAATCCGTATCTGAGACATAAGACAAGGAGGAGAGGAGTGCCGTCTTAGCTTGGTGTCCTTCCAAGATAAACTAAAGGTCCCTTTCCTGTCAATGAACATAACAGGAAAAGCAGAGGCCCTGCTGTGGCCACCGTAGTATTACAAGACAGAGCACGTATGTCCCTCAGAAGCAGCATGGGCCACTGTCCAGCTGAGGAATTCTGTCCATCTGTGCCAAACAAGCTCTGGAAAGCCCGTTTGCTCCAGAGCTCCAGCGGCCCTGTAGTCAAAGGGGATCCTGAGATGAGTCTACACCTAGGCTATAGATAGAAGCTTCCAGAGGCTCAGGGAAGAAAATGAGCTCCACTTCCTCACAGGCAGCCCAAGAAGCTTACATAGCTACAACAATGCCAATGGTGGATTAAAAATAAAAATAAAAAAGCCCACTGAAGAGACTTTACCCGAGTCCTGAAAAGGGAATTTACCTGACAGTGGGAATGCGCATGTTACTTCTTCATGGAGGCTGAGAGAAAGCCACCATCCCAAACCATGGGCTGGAACTCAAACTGTACTTTGCTCACTGAAGTACCCCATGTCTGCATTAATGCCTGCCACTTGGTCACTCATGTGTAAGTGAATATGTACCCACATCTGAGGCTCTCTGGTTCCTCTAATCCGAAACTGTTTTTGAAATGCTGTACTAGGGGTGGACCATGAGAGCCTGGGCTAGGCTTGCACAGTTGGGTGTCCTGATGAGAGTAAAATCCTATAGGTGAGCTTTAAGATGGAGCAGCTTTATAAGGAGCCACCCCAAGAGCAAGGTGCTAGAAAATGCCAGCTGAGGAAGTACACAGCTTCCCAAGAGAAGTGATTCAATTCAAGGGCCTGAATTGTTACCACACATGAATGCAGAAAAATTTGAAAGCTGTATGTGGCTGTTCATTTTCAGTGTCCAGAGAGGATATTAAGTTGTTTCATTTTATCCAACTCTTTAGGGCATAACTAAACAACAGGATTCATCCTACAAGCCAAGCCAACTGACTAGTAGCAGCTACCCAGAGATTAAGTATCCCAGCTACCAGTGACTTCTTGAGAAAGAGGGCTGCAGCATGTGGAGATGGGGGTATCAACAGGACTGGGGCTGCAGTGGTGGTGCATGCCTTTAATCCTAGCACTTGGAAGGCAGAGGCAGGCCAAGGCAGAGGCAGAGTTGAAGGTCAGACTGGTCTACTGAGTGAGTTCCAGGACAGCCAGGGCTATACAGAGAAACCCTGTCCTGTAAAACCAATTAAGTTAAATAGAGGCTGCAGCCCAGGAGGGCCTGCTCTGGGTGTGAGACGGGAAGCGGTGAGCACAGGGCACCTGTTCTATAGGCCACCGCACCTATCACCCAAAGGAGACTATGGAAAGAATAGCTTGGGAGCAGCACAGTCAGGAAATCCATCTGACTGGCTAGATGGTGAATGTGCATTTTCATGTGACTATAGTCAGGCAAGTTCTTTACTGTTTCATTTTGATCTCAGAAGCCAAATACATGCCATGCACATCTACGTCCTACAGAGGCGTCTCCAAACTCACCAGACTAGCAATATCTAGGTTCTCAACAAACCCTCCAAAGATGCGCTTTGGAGAAAAGGCCTTGTGAGTAGGAAACTGGGACAAGCAATAGCATTGTGGAGCACCTGCTGAGAAACAGAGCTCTTAACTGTTAAGCCATCTCTACAGCTCACTCTCAAATTTCTTTAGGTCATATGATGTACAGGAAGGAGCATTCGGGTTCCCCCTTTCCTTGCCTAAGAACCAATAATGTCAAATCTCAGCACTCAAGTATCTCACTAAACTCGCCATCTTTGAAACCTGGAAATTTGGATCTGAGCACCAGGAAGATGCTGCCACCTGGTGGACAGAATTGCTCACTGCTAGCGTGCCACAGGCGGGGCCAAAAGAAAATGCCTCCTTGACCAACCTTTTTTCTCTCTGTATGTAGCCTAGCCTGCTCTTGGAATTGCAGCAATCCTTCTGCCTCAGCCTCCTAAGTGCTGAGATTACAAGTGAGTACCATCACATCTAGCTTTAAACCAAGATTAGATTGATTTCATAATTATGCACATTTTGTGTAAACATCTTTCACAGTGAGAAAGCTCACTGAATGAATAGAAATGGTGATATATATTCAGAGCATACTTACTGTTTTCAAAACTATGAGCTAAGAATTAGAGATATAGTTGTCGAAAAGGGCCCCCCACCCTCACACCCAGGCACAGACTAAAGGAGATCAAGGTGCTAAGAGTTAAAAACAAACAAGTCCTATGAAAGTATCACAGGTGCCCCTGGAGGATACACTGAGGAAAATGAATTTTCATGGGAGGTCAAGAGAAATCTCTGAGTCATTAAATTGAGCACTGAAGCTTCAGTAAAGTTAGACCAGAGAATCAGAGTGGGTGTGGGAGTGAGCACTGAAGAGAATCTGCCTAGAAAAATGGGCGCACAAAACAAGCCTTAGTGGGTTCAAGAAACTGAAGCTGGAGCACGCAGCATGCGGAAGGCCAAGGGCTCTGGTCTTGCAGCAGCCCAGGCTGTGTTGAGGGGGTGAGCTTCACCCACCTGCTGCTGGTCCTGTCCTAATGAGGTCATGGCTGCTGCATGACTAAATGCTGGGGACTGGAGACTTGTCTGGAGGTTACCACATGGACAACAGGGCAGAGTGGCAGCTTGGTCTAGGGTAGTGGCATCGGAAAAGAGAAGCAAACGGAGTCAAGGAATACTGCAGGGAAAAGTGTGGTGATGAGCTGAACAGGGTAAGTGATACAGCCCTTGTCAAACAACATGGGCGTGCAAAGTGGCACTGGCCAATGGGTTTAGTAACTGGAACATTGGGGAACTTAACCATGGAGTTCTCAAAAGGTCCCTACTTTACTTCCTTTTGGTTTACATTTTGAATATTGTTTAATATGCATCCATATGAATGGAGAATAAACCACAAAGGGAGGTTTGTGAAAATAAATGCCATCCTCTCATGCAGAGATGACTGTTACCATCTGGGAATATGCTTCCTCAATCTTTACAAGCTACTCGTGACACCCGAGGAACATGCAGCCTTTCTTTCCTTTATTCAACAGTTTCCGACCCTTAAGAGTGTCTGCTGTTGGATCGATGTTTTTGTGCACCGTGCAAAGATTATCCTTGTGTTATTCAAATGCTGATTTCTATGCGGGTGCAGATCTGATTATAGGCTGGACTATGGCACTGTCATTTTTATGAAGCACCTCCTGCCTTGGTATGTCGTAAACACTGTTCTCCATCTCCTTCATAGAGAGTTGAACAGCCAATAGCTGGGCAGGAGAGGAGGTAGACCTTCTGGGCCCACACAGGGGGTCCCAGGTGGGGACAGAGGGAGGAGAGCTGCCATTCGAACACAGATGAAGAAGCAGGTACAAGAGCGAGATGGCAGGTAACAGGCCACATGGCAGGAAGTGGGACAGGCAGGCATTTGAATAGCTGAGTATCTCCCCAGCTATAGCACCTGAAGCTTTGAATAAATCTAACAGATCTCCATGTCATTATTGAGAGCAAGGGCGGGCACAGAAGCCTTTTACAGCCTGCTGTGTGTATTCTGAATGCTGGACACTCAGAATACATAAATTAGGACAAGGGTCCTGCCTGATGAGGCGCCTGTATACTATGAAGGAGGCTCTACTCTCAGATCCTAACAGTCTTCAAGCATCAGCAAAGGCAGAGCGTGGTGAGGACACATCACATTGTACTTCTGAGGAAACAGCACTGGAGTAGAGCTCTGAGAGCGCATGAGGCATGCCAAGGACGGAACAGCCTCAGAGAAGGGAAGGGGGACAGATGTCAGTACCTGGGCTGGTCAAAATCCTGATTCTGTGAAAACCCAGGTGCAACTTGGAATCAACCTACATGCAGATTCTACACGGAGTCTCTGAGTTCAGACCATTCCCTATCTTCATCAGCACAATGCCCCTGCTTCAGCACACAGATGTATCAGAACCCAGCCATATCTGCCCCTTTATGTACCATGAATGAATGCTTTCAGTCTACAACAGCAGTGAGTAATCTTTCTTTCTTTCTTTCTACAAAGTCTGAAATATTTACTATTTGAGCCTTTAGGTGTAGGTTGCCTGGCTCCTGGTCTACAACACAGCAACAGCTGTTTAGCATTTTACTAGAATGCCAAGCAGGACTTCCTTCCAAGAACCTTCACGTCTATAGAGAGCACAGCTCCTGAAGTCCAAGGTTAAGGACAAGGGGCTGTGCATGGCGTGTATGGAGCAGGGCTTACCTTGCCTGTAAGGTGCAGGTGATGGCACAGAGCTGTCTGCCAGGCACAGATCCAGTGAGGGTCCTCCAAGTCACAGTAGCAGTAATACAGGAGCACCTCCCCTTCCTTGTCACCCTGGCCACTATAAAAAGGGAAGTCAGAGGGCAAGAGCACCTAAGCCACAAGGAGGTCACAGCCCCAGCCTATCTAGGTAGAACTGGAAGAACACAAAGGTGGAACTAGTCTCACCTTTGCTGTCACCACTCTCCTAACAGAGGAGCACTTTTCTTTCATAGTTTCTTTACACAGGACAGTATCTGAGCCAGACTCCCTACATTACAAAAAGCAAATTTACTGTACTGTCCTCACTTACCACGCACGCCCAAGAGACTGATGATATTAACCCCACTTTACAGGCAAGCTGGAAATTTGAGCCTACTGTGGCTTATCCTCAATTACAAGGCAGTATCTGGTTTGATTGGCCCGCCATGAAACCATTTTACTTCCTTTTTTCATATAATTCACTTACCTATGAGACATGTTACTATCGTCTACACAAGACAAACCTTTCTATGTCAGCATGCTCACAGAGTGGCAGCGCTAAACCACTGAGATGTCAGTACTTTAGGAGACCAGAGAAGAGTGTAATATAGTTTGACACTAGACTTAAAAAATTAAAAGCAAAGAAAAAGTTGGATTCTGAAAGTTCAGTATATGGAATATTGTATTCCCCAATAATCTTTTTAAAAAAGCATTTTATGCATTTGCTATTTTTATGTGTATAGATGTTTTGCCTGTATGTATGTCTGTGTACTACATGCATGCAGGGCCCATGGAGGCCAGAAGAGAGTATCAGGTCCCCTGGAATTATAAGGCAGGCCTGTATGTATGTCTGTGTACTACATGCATGCAGGGCCCATGGAGGCCAGAAGAGAGTATCAGGTCCCCTGGAATTATAAGGCAGTTGTGAGCCACCGTGTGGGTGCTGGGAATCGAACCTGCATCCTTTGGAAAAGCAGCCACTGAGCCATCTCTCCAAGCCCTTTCCAATAATTCTGATGAATAACTTGTTTGTCCGGATGCACATTTCTGAATTCATCAGTACCTGGACCAAACAAGTCTGATTCTTATCCACTCCACTTATTTAGACATTTTAAATCAAAGTATAATTTACAAATGAAATTCAAGGGTATGCTCCCATTCAAATCCTCAGAAGGAAGCTTCCTGTCGTTACAAATGGGCTTTCCCCTCCAGTCACACAACCACAAAGCACACACTCTGCTGCGGGGCTTCTGGTCTCTCAGCACAGAGATTTGACAAGCCATTCACACACACCTGTGTTACCAGCTGTCCACGGCTCTTACTGCAAATATTCCATTGCTTGTTTGTTTTGTTTCTCTGCGTAGCCCTGACTGTCCTGGAACTCCCTCCACAGACCAGGCTGGCCTCGATCTCAGACATCCAACTGCCTCTGCCTTCCCAGTGTTGGGATTAAAGGTGTGCACCATCCTGACAAGCAGTGCACAGTGTTCTCACATGACTACATACACTCTTTTGTTTTCCTGCTATGGCTGTTTACAGTTGTTTCCAGTTTGTCTTTTTGAATTATTGTCATTTTTTAATCTGTGTGTGTGTGTGTTGTATGTTTGTACATATGTATGCATGTATGTAAGTATATGGTATGCTTGGGTGTCCCAGTGTATATGTGGGAGTCAAAGGACAATCTTGTGTGTTAGCCCTCACCTTCCACCTTGTTTGAGCAAGGTCTCTTGCTCTTCACTGCCATGTACTCAACAGTTGCTGGGAGCGTGTGGGGAGCACTGTCCCTGCCTCCCAGTTGCTGTGGGAGCACTAGGACTACCCCTAAGCACGACCATGCCTGGCTTTATGTGGGTCCTGGGGATTCAAACTCAGGTCCTCACATTTACATGGCGAGCACTTCTCCCAATAAACCATTCCTCCAGACCCTATAATTTAAAATATAACTAGTTTATTTTTTAGTTAGCATACAAAATAATGGGTTGTTCCCAATATTTTGTCATTATAAATAAAACTGCCACAAACATTTGTGTTTAGGCTTTTGTGGGCATATGTTTATTTCTGTTGGTTATATATACCCAGGAGTGGATCACTGGGAAGATGTCTGAATTTTAAAAGACTCTATCAACCCCTTTTCTAGAGTGGTGGGATCATTTCTACTCTCACCAGCAATGACTGGGTGTTTCAGTTGTTTCACCATGTCAGCTGTACTTGCCAGGGTTACTATTTCTCATTTTGCCCATTTTAGTGGGTTAACTAGTACTTCATCGTGACTGGAAAATATTTTAAAAGCAAACCAAAATACAGAAGGAAACCTTACCTCAGCTCATTAGGGCTAAAGTGGCTTATATCAGGGAGCCAAGCAGATACTTCATGACTAGGAGTGAGATGGTCTTTTGGAGGGCTCTCTTTGTCTGTGGAAGCACGGCTCTGTGAAGCACTCAATGCTGCGGTTAGCTGCTTTAGAACAGAAGCAGTCTGCTGGTAAACATCTTCAGCATGCTGTGTTGCCACATGTCTGTGGATGCTGGTCTGGTCTGCAAATAGTTGCTGACAGCATCGCCACTGGTTTCCCTTAAATTCATAAGAAGGTACTGGAACTTCTTTGGTTTTGACAAAAAGGGCAAAGGCCTGAAATTAACATTTCAAATTATCACCATTGTTTAACACCTTAGGTTTAGGGGTAACACAATTCCTAAAGTGATTACAGTAATTAGCTTTCACTCTACTCTTCTATATCATTATATTGTTTATGGGGGTGGGGATTCTAGCTTAGCACCCTGCCGGTCTATAAAGAATTCCAAGAGCAACAGCACCGGGCAGTGTATTGCTTCTAGCGACCCTCACTAACACTGGTGGGGTACGGTAAGGCTTCATACCCAGGCCTTCCAAATGTGAGCCGTCAGCATCTACGTTCTTCTGCACATGCCACAGACATGGACAGAGACACCTTACTGCTTCCACCTTCCTGTGCTTGTACACACTATTCCCTGAGGTGGATGCTACTTTCTCTATCACAGTAGTGCTCAACCTTCCCAATGCTGGGACACCCCAAAGGGGTCGCGACCCAGAGATTGAGAACTGCTGCTCTATTGAATCACTTTTAAACACTCATAAGGCATTGCACAGGCCTCCCTGACATCAGTCTGTGGCACTCCTAACTAAATGCTGTTTTTATACTTTCTAGATATAAAATCTTTTATTTTCACTTTTCCACTTAGTTGTAAATATTGGCTCTGCTATTTACCTTTGAAAACAAATGTGAGGAAGTTATGTATCCTGTATATGCCAAACTTCTACTTGGAAAAAGCAAATCAAAGAATTACATAAATGCTAAACAGCATACTTAGAATTATGTCCTCATCTAATAGAGGAGTCATAATGCACTCCCCAGTGTTTCCCATCGGCTTCCGGCCTCATTGCAAGCCATTTCTTTTACAATCTTAGTTCAAATGAACCTGTCTACTCACTGTTCCTATGCTCAGCTTAGTGTCTGTAACACTCTTTTGTAAGTCACCAAAATCTTATCTTACTGAAAAGATGCCCGCCCTTTAAAGCAAACATTTATAATGCAATTACAGCCCAAATCTGGTACAACCCTTCAGGAAACTGACATGCCTGTTCTAACGTAACAACCTCCTACTTTGCAACCACCAAAATCCATTTTCCTTTCTTCCTGGGTCACTGTATTTCCTAGCCTTTGCAATTAGGGCTGTACAACTGTTTTCCAATGAAAATGACGTTCCAATTCTACTTCCGGTCCATAAAAGCCTCCCATGTGTATTCCTCTATGCTCTCTTCCTCTTTAGCTTTACTGGAGTGGGAACTCTGGAAATGTGCTGAGTCCTGCAGAAGTGACATCAGCCTGGGACCTTGCAGCTTGTGTGTTAATGAAGATACCTCATCTCCCATGCCCCAAGTCCAAACTCCTAATGTCCTCTATCTGCTGCAGGTGTGAGACTATTTGTTACTGTAGCCTTGGCCACCACAATTAACACGTTAGGAATTTCTACAACACTAATGAGGAAGAACACAGAGCAAAGGCAATGACACACATGTAACTATATAAACAAAGGCAATCCCAGCAAAGGCAAATGGTTCTCTGTGATGTCAAGGCCAGCCTGGTCTATAGAGTGAGTTCCAGGCCAGCTAGAGCTGCACAGTGAGACTCTGCCTCAAAAAACAAAAAAACAAGCAAACAAACAAACAAAAAACCCAGAGCATTTTCAAGTCTTTTCTTCCACAGCCTATATCCAATCTATCAACTCTATGTCCAAACACACCCAGAATCTAACCACTTCTCATCACCTCCATTTCTACCACTACACTGATCCAAGCCATCGCCATTAATCCTTGGATTATTATAATAGCTTTTTAGACTCCCTCTTTCCATACTTATCATTTGTTTTCCACTCAGCCAAAATGCTTCTTTTAAATCGAGATCAAGTTGGGCATGAACACATTGATCTGAGTTCAAGGCTAGCCTGGTCCACAGAGTGAGTTACACGATAGCCAGAGCTACACAGAGAAACCCTGTCTCAAAACAACAACCACCACCACCAGTAAATCAAAGCTAGATTAGCTATGGAATATCTATCTCTTCCTGTTCTCTAAGAAGACCCCACTCTAGTTCCTTCTGCTGCTCCTGCTCCAGCCTGTTTCAGCTGCTTGGCTATGGCTCACACACGGCACACAGGCCTCCTTACACAACAGCCTTTGCACCGCATGCTCCTCCCTCCAGCAGCCATGTGCTTTGTCCTTCTTTACATCTTCAAATGTTACCTAGTGACAAGGACTTTTTCTGAACAACCTACTTAAGTTAGAAAACAAGCTGAAATCTCTTTAAAGTTCTCTAACTTTTGCCTATAACACTTACATCATTCAATATATCACAGTCATTTATAATTGCATTACTTCAGTAATACGTTTCTATGACATAATTACTACCTATATATAAAGTCTTCACATAACAAATAGCAAAACATACTATCAAAGGAGTATATATTCTCTTTCTGGGACACTACTGACTAACAAAGATATCAAGAACTTCAAAAATATTCAAATGTTTTAACCCATTTTTAGGAACTATTCTGAAAGAAGGATTTGAATTTCAGGTAAGTATTAGTAAAAGGCTGCCAAAGGGCAGTGGTAAACCATGGAGCACTACTTACCATGAGCAATTAAGTACTTTTCAAGCTTCATATGAAGCTTTTCATGAAAAACTGTTTCTGACACCGTGAGTGAAAGCGCTGGCTAGACCCAGCTGATGCAGTGTAGCCTTAGCGACGCCTTAGCTACACTGGGAAGGACCGGAAGACATGCCTCAGTGTCCTGCTGTCCCCAGGAAACTGACTGCAGTGCTTTTGGGACTTCTCTTTGCATCTCCTCCCTTCCCAGCAACTGGGCAAAGTGGCAAGTACAGCTGAGTATCACATTGTTTTCATTAAAATTATTTATGACCATTGTTAAAAAATCAACACAAAATTCTCGTGACTAATTACCAGCCGCAGCACACCGAGGCTGCGCTCAGTGCCTGCAGCATGGGCCTATGCTGCTTTCTTCACCTATCCACTCAGGGTACGTGTCTAGAAGGAAAATTGTAGACCAAAAAGTATGAAGTTGGAAACTACACTTGTGACTCCCAGAAAAAGTGTGAAGAGCCTAAGTCTTATCGCTATTTAATTTTTTTATTGTCAGTATTTTTAAAAAATGGACCCTCCCAAAAAGCAATGTAAATGCTACTTTATTTGCATATTTTTTCTTAGTACCAAAGATGAATCTGTTCCTACTTTTTCTGATTTGTCCGTTTATATGCATTGTCAGTTTTCTCTTTTTAAAATTTTAAACTCTATGCTAATGGGGAAGGGCACACACCATGGTGCACACTTGGAAGTTAAGGAACAACTCTGGAGTGGCTCCTCCCCACCCATGCGCTGTGAGGCTGTGTTAGACGGAAGCACATTGCTGATGGGCCCTCCTTGTGCATGGCTGATCTACAGCACGCAGGGTGGGGCACAAGGAGTTTAAAATGACATGCTGGGCCTTTTTAGTGCTTCTTATAGCTGGTCCTTCGTAAGAGGCAAGAGGAAAAGAATACAGCACTATTACTTCCTTCCCAACCACAGACGAATTAAATGTGAAAAAGGAAACTTTACAGTGAGGAAACCTAGCAGACAATTCCCACCAATTATCCATCAGTGTGAGGAGAATCAACACTGCGGAGTGCCTGAAAGAATGTGGCAAAATGAACATAGCATTTCTTCCAGGATAGTATTTCTAAAGAAAGCAAACTAACTCAGAATCTCATGTAAGGAAATACAAGTCAAAATCAAACCGAGGGTCCATCTTAAAAACAAAAAACCTTATTTGTAATTTTCAAAAATGTTATGGTTATGAGAGCAAAAATTTAGTGTTCTAGTTCACAGAGCAAGGCAGACACAGTTGGCACATGCCTGTAGCCCCAGTACACAGACCACTAGGAAGTGGGTGCTATAACCAGCTGCTTCTCTGTAACCAGGTGAGTCTCCTGCTCTCAAGACAGTGGTGAGTATGAACAGAACCTCTGGGTAAGGCCAGCATGTGAGTCGCTTATAAAATTCTTCTAACTTTTCTCTAAGTTTGAAATTATTGTAAAATAATACTGGTACAGGACTTTTGTAACCTCTGAATTTCATTTTCAAGGAAATCTGTATGAGGTTGATAGGAGGTGGCAGCTGGGAGGTTAAACATTTATTCTTCACTGACATGGAGCCAAAAAGAGGCTCTCCAGAGGTCCACAGGCTGAAGGGCGGAAAGCCAGGTCCCAGCTATATCTCCTCAGCAGCCATTTTCCTGCCCATGAGCCTCAGAGTTTTCAGCCAATGGTTTCAACAACAAAGAAGATACATGGCATCACTACCAACCCTCTGTAGCCCAATCACAGAGCTCTTAGGAACCCTGCCGCATCCTGCGGTGCTCTGTCCTGTCTTCAAAGCACTGAGCTGGCTGAACTCTTCCCCCCAGCAGCAGGTTCAGTACCAGCCTCAGCAGATGTCTGCTGCCCCATTCCCTGTCCTTCTCCCTCCACTACAGCTCCGACTTCCGGAAACTCTTTCTACAGCGGAGGAAATAAGTCCGACCTTCCTGTCTAGGACCTAGCAACCTCACATACTTCCCCACAACTGTTCCAAGACTACATGACACGAGGCTAGACTCACTGTGAGGAGGAAGGCAGGCTCAAGAATCTACTTCTATATGTGCTCCGTTAACTTTACATACAATGAGCACGAAGACGCGGCAGCAGTTTTTTACCTTTTTCTTTGCAAAGGAGTATTTCTTCTTTGTTCTGCCATCTAACTCCACTTTGAGGCTGTTGCTGGGGTGAATAAGATTCGATTCTTTTAAATCCAGATCAGAAAACTTTAAAACATAGGTCTCCAGGCCATCTTCATCCGGTGCATTAGAAGACGGCATCTGGTTTGCTGGGTGGGGCAGGCTCCTCTCAGTCAAGCGTCTTCTGAGACAGAAGCAGGAGAGAGAATGCAATGCTAATGAACGAAACATGAAGCCAGTGACTCGTGCAGATGGCTACTAGCCTCCCAGCCCAGGCTATCCGTTCATTCGCCCACGCACTCCATAGTATTTATGTGACAACTATGCTCAGCCAAGCACTCTCCTACACACAAATCAATACGAAAAAGGCTGGCCCGTCAGGAGTTTACAATCTAGTGGGGAGGGTGTGCCAGTGACTTGATTTTTTTTTTAAAGTCAGGTTTAAAAGAATTTTTTAAAAGATTTATTTATTTATTATTATGTATTCAGTGCTCTGTCTGCATGTACAGCTACCTGCTTGCCAGAAGAGGGCATCAGATCACATTACAGATGGTTATGAACCACCATGTGGTTGCTGGGAATTGAACTCAGGACCTTTGGAAGAGCAGGCGGCACTTTTAACCACTGAGCCATCTCTCCAGCCCCAGGTTTTATTTTTTTTAATATTCCAAAGAAAAATAAGCCGAGTAAGGGGGAGTTGAAAGGGCTCTTTATACATAAAGGGGTAAGAAAAGTCTTTCGGAGGCAATAGCATTTTCAAAGAAACATGAATTAGTAAGCAAGTCATGCAAAAAATGCAGGGCGAAAGATCTTAGCCGAGCACTATGTACATGCCAAGTCAACCGACCCCAGTGTTATTATGACTTTGTTTCTTCTGTTCTCAAATCTCAGAGCCAACATTTCAATTTTATTGTTGTTGTTGTTTTCAAGACAGGGCTTCTCTGTGTAATCTTGGCTGTCCTGGACTTGCTTTGTAGACCAGGATGGTGTTGAGCTGACAGAGATCCACCTGCCTCTGCCTCCTTAGCATGTGTTGGGAGGTGTCAAAATTGCTCTTGCCCAAATGGATAAACTGTAGCCATTATAATTTCTATGTCTACTTAGGCCTGGGTACCTGCCAGGTCTCTCCGTCCACAGTTACCCAGGCTCCAGGGATCAAACTCATGTTGTCAGGCGTCTGCAGCAGGCGCCTAACTGATGAGCCACCTTGCTAACCTCTATCTTTAAACTAAGTTTTCTGAGACTAGGTCTCGATATGTAGTTGAGGCTGACCTTGAACTCCTGGTAATCTTGAATTTGAGATTTCCCCTTGCCTCTACTTCCAGAATGTTGTTCCACCCTACCAGACCCTAAGCTTTGCCTTCCTTTTAAAGTCAGCAATCCACTTTGAACCACACTCACGTTCACCCCAGCACAAGGCTCCCCCCCCCCACCCCGCTTTTTGTGCCTGAATTACTTTTTTCCAAGTCTCAACCTACTCAGATAATCTATCCGTGCCCTGCTGATCTCAACTTGTACCACTCTCCCTCTGCTATCAGGGCAGACTACAGTGCCTGCAACCATTCCTGAGAGGGTCAGTTAGGGCTTCGTCTCCAAACCAGCAAAGGCTCCACTTTCTTCACCGCCCAGCCTCAGTATCCTGAACGTTCGTGAACAGAAGGTGACAAACATTGGCTGAATCAACACAGTACTTGTTGAGTGAAGTAAAGCAAGAGCTGCAGAGTCACAGAAATAACTCTGCAGGTACCGAGGTCAGCCATGTAGATTGCAGAGCGGAGACCATCACGTAAAGGAAACAATATTAAGTCTTGACTCCTAACATGTGAGCAGGCTGGATTTCTCAGAAGAACACAGCGCTTCGCACACAGACATGGGGACAGAACCCAGGAAGCCATAGTTTGGAGTTTGCAATGGAAATTCCTGGAGAGATGGATTGCTTACACGTATGAAGAGATGAAATGAGGTAAAAGATATTCTTTAAAAAAAAAAAGAAAAAAGAAAAGAAAAGTAGAGCTCAGTGGTTGAGAGCGCTTACTGCTCTTGCAGAGGATCTGGGGTTCAGTACATCCCCCACGCCCTCTGCGCACCCCACAAGTGTCTGAAACTCCCGCTGCAGGGGATCTGATGCCCTCTTTTGGTCTCTATGGGTTCCAGCCCACATGGTGTACAAACACCCAGGCACAGACACGTAAGACTTTTTTTTTTTTCTAAACCCGTGAAGAATCTTAAGCATGGTAAATAAATTTGATTATGGGTTTGCTCTGAAAGTACAGCAGCAGGCAGTGTTTGTGAATAAACTGTGACACAGGAAGTGAAGGATCTAATGGCTCCTCCCTAAACTCATAGATTAAACAAACGACAGAAACGGCCATTTACTGAAACAGGTACTACTGAAGGTAAAAACTGAAGGGAAAGTTTCGGCCGGACCATGGACTTTGGTGCCTATCAAAGACTTCCGGGGGCTCACATACTGTACACGTGCAGAGGGACTGAAGAACAACTGGAACCAGATCGATCCGGCTCTGCGGCGGCCATCAGCTGGGGGAGGTGAGCGGTAGGACGACCATAAGCCCGCACGGCCGGGCTGGGCTGTCTTCCCTACCGCTGGGGAGTGGCTCGCTCTCCGTTCCCGAGGCGGCTACGGCCGGGCAGCGAGAGTGAGAACACCTACCCGCCGATCCTAGGCCTTCCACGGTCTCCCTTCACCAACTTGGCGCTGCTTCCCCGCCCTCGAGCACACGCCCCCCGCCACCCCGGCGCGCGTGCGCAAGAGGCCCCTGGAACGTCACCGCGCTCCGGAAGTCTCCAAAGCCGTCGGCGCAGGGGCCGCCGGGAAAATACGACCCGGGCTAGTGCAAAGCAAAAGTGGAATCGCTGCAGCCGGGATAATTTAGCTCTCCGTCGGGAAAGTCCCGGAGTGGAAGGCGGGAGGAGGCGGCCGCGCGTGGGCTTGCAGACGCCGGTCTTCCACCGCGGAACCCGCCTGGTACCTCTCCGCTCGCGCTTCCGGCAGGCGTCGTGAGTGAGTGCGCTTGCGCGCCGGCCAGTCCGCGCGCCTCGCTGGTGATCGCGCACCGGCCGGCAGGCAGGCAGGCAGGCAGGCAAGCACCCCGACGGTTCTGGTGTTGCAGGCGACTCGCAGCTCAGCTCGGCTGCGCCGTAGCAAAGCAGCATGTCGCGGAGGCGGCACAGCTACGAGAACGACGGTAAGTGCGCTCGGCCTGGCCGCCGCGCCCGGGTGAGAGCTAAGGCCGGGCTGCTTTGGTTCTCGGGTCTCCAGGGGACAGGTAGGCAACCCTTTCTCCCCCGGGAAGGTTCGACGAGCCTCGATGGGAGGCAGCAGGCGCGGCTCGGGTGTGGTTAGTAGCTTCAGGAAAGCGATGGTCTCCCCCGCTGCCCGAAATCCTTTAGTCACGGGGATGGAAGGCCTGGTGAACCCCGTGGGCAAACCCGACCTGGCGTCCACCAACACTTAAGGCTTAATCCTCCACTGCTGAGCTTGGAAACGGACGTGTGTCTGCTGCTGCCGCCCCTTAGAGTCAGTTAGTGGCGGGGATGTTGTGGACCAGGGTTGGCGTGTTAGCCCTCCAGGGTGCAACTGGAAAGGACCCTGGGAAGAGAGCTATGACAGGTCGGGTGTATTGCAATCTGAGCCCCACTCCTCTACCTGCCACCGGTTGATTTCCCTCTTTTAAGCTTCAAGGGAAGAATTTTGTCTCTTACCAACACTTCAGAGGTCAGCAATAAACAGACACATGCTATTCTGTTGGATTGGCTTTAAGCCTATTTCTCTGTATAAGAAAGTGTAGGAGGCCGGGCATGGTGGTGCACGCCTTTAATCCCAGCACTCGGTAGGCAGAGGCAGGTGGATCACTGTGAGTTCGAGGCCAGCTTGGTCCACAAAGGGAGTCCAGGACAGCTAAGGCTACACAGAGAAACCCTGTCTCGGCGTGGAGTGGGGAAGAAAGTGTAGAAAACTAACCTGAGCAGACTAGTAATTCTCGTCGACTTTGATAGTCACCAGCAAGGAGGTCGTTGTTTTGCCGTCAGTTTTGTTACCAAACTCAAGTTTGCACCATTACTGCCTTACAAGGACACAGCCATACAAAAGAGTGAAACGTGGAGCTGTTGCTATATTAGTGAATTATTCTTTGAAGAGTGTGTATGGTTGAAATGGTTAAGACAAGAAAGACGTTAGGTTCACAGCGCGACATCTATTTACTATGTGATCTGGCCAGGGTCATGTGACTTCCTTCAACCTGACTGTGTAATGTGGAGCAAAACTAAGCTGTTTGGTTTCTATGAGCGTTAAATGAGATACTCTGCTCACCGATAGTTGATGATATTTATTTTATCAACTCTTAATGTCTCAGAGGTGATACACACAGATAAATGCCAACATCATAAGAAACAAAACAAAAACCAGTTTAGTCAGATTAGCTTTCTCTCTTTGAATGATAAGACAACCGAGTAGAATCACACTTTTAACAGCTGAACACCGAGTTTCTGCTAGGGAGTCCCTGAGAGAATGTCCTGTTCCTAGTCAGTGCCCCGATGCCCCAGTGCAAGGCAGCGAGCTCCACCACATAGGCATAGGTGCTCTGTGGTGTTTGTGTGTTTGTTTGTTGGTTTCCCCAACAAGATGCTTCTTGTATAATGCATGTATAGATCACAGGAAATAAAATTTTACTCTGCTTTCTATTTGACTAGTGGACTACACTTCTTTGGATCAGAGACTTTGTCCTTGGTCTTCATCTCTTCTTCTTCCCAATCTCTGTGCTTGCCTGACACTCTCACGTCTTCCACTTCCAGGGTACCCCTAAAGTGAGAAGGAAATTGGAGAGCCAACAGGAGAATTAGAATATAAATATATAGAAAACCTCTTTTGCTTTCTTTTAGAAGGCTTGCGTAACTCTTTGGTTATAGTTGGCTTTTTTTTTTTTTTTACCCCAGCTAGCAGCTAAATCATTTTCCCAGTTGTGTCTGGCTACAGAAACTTTAGAGTAAATAGGACAAAATGACATAAAATTAAGTATTTGTTAATCAAAATTTAGTATAGCAAATCATTTAGTAGTAGAAAGGCTGTTTATAGTTCCTCTAATGATACACATATGAAAATATACATCATTAGAGGTTAGTGATCTCAATAAAAAAATTGTGCTGCTTTTCAGTGAAGTATCTACAGTTTTAAAAAACATAGTTTTTTGAGACAGGGTTTCTCTGTGTAGCCTTCGCTGTCCTGGACTCTCTTCTACCAACAATGGCCTCCTTTCTGGTCTCTAAACATGACAGAAATGCTCTAACCTTAACCCAGGCTTTCCTTTGGGCCTCTCCTTTCTCCAACCATCCTTACCTCACTGAAGCCATAGGCCATCTGCAGGGAGGCCTTGAACTCACAGCAATCCACCTGCCTCTGCCTCCCGACTGCTGGGATTAAAGACATGCACCACCATGCCCGGCATTGGTTAGGGATTTTAAAGGAATCAAAGTTCAATAGATCTAAGCAGTTCTGGGTTATTGTCAGCTTCGCTCTGACTTTACATACCCTGGGTTGTGTATAATTGGCCTTCTGCATCTTCATTCTATCCTGGAATTCAGCATTCTGGCTACAAAATATTTGAAGAAAAAGGCCTCAGCTCTGAAGCTGTAGTTACTTTTTTTTCCCTTGTTATTTTCCTAAACGTTACGATGTCACAACTATTTACATAACACTTATATTAGGTATTATATGACAAGTATTTTAGAGATAATGTAAAGTGTTGCAATATACATAGATAATGGGCAAATACCAGCACCATTTTATAAGAGACTTGAGCATCATCAGATTTTGGTATCTGAGCTGAAGCCCCATGGATACCAAGGACAACTATGTAATACAATCTGGAATTGCTGAACAATTTCCTAACTACTTGTAGCATAGTAGTAGCCAGTAAAATAGTGGAGGTTCCCTCCCATGCATCAAAACAAAATCCAATAAAGTATAGTGTAATTCATCATATGGTTGTGGAGAATAAAGGGAGGTAAAGGGTCTAGAGACCAATGTGAGAGAGAAGCTGGTCAGGTAAGGCCTCCCTGCAGATGGCCTATGGCTTCAGTGAGGTAAGGATGGTTGGAGAAAGGAGAGGCCCAAAGGAAAGCCTGGGTTAAGGTTAGAGCATTTCTGTCATGTTTAGAGAACAGGAAGGAGGCCATTGTTGGTAGAAGAGAGGAAGTGGAGGTAGAAGTTAGGAGACATGAGGCCAGGAAGTTTAGAGGAGGCCATTACTGGGCCATTTTAAACAATTCTGTCAGTACTATACTATGGAGGATTTGTTGTTTTAGATGAAAATCCCAAGCATTCTGTTTTACCAATAAAGACTTAGGAGCCAGATGCTGGGGTGAAAGCCTGCTAGCTCAGAGAGGCAGAGAAAAAGCACCCAGCTGACCTTCCTACTCAGCTCACATCCCAATGGAAAGGCCCAGAAGGCTCATTAGCATCAGCTGACTGCCCAAGAAGAAAAGACCAAGAAACCAAGGCCAAAGGCTTGCTAGCTCAAAGCCCAAAAAGCCAAAGGCCAAGGAGCTGAAGAGCTCAAAAGCTAAAGACCTAAAGCTAAAAGCCCAAGAGCTCTCTACAAGCTGTCTTAAACACCCATCAACTCAAAGTCCCTCCTACTCTTTAATCCCTGTCAGTTTGTTTTTTGCTCCACCTCTTGACTTTAGGCTTAACTTTATTAAATCTTGTGTACAGAAAGCTCTTGGATTAAAGGTGTGTGCTAGGGCTGGCTGAACTACACCATAATCATCTGTTTACAGTAAACAAAGTTCTTGGATTAAGGTGTGTGTTAGGGCTCAACCATGCTAAACAAAAGACAGGTTTCTACAGTCCACAATTTCAGGGATCACAATGGGATCAAAGACAGGTTTTTACCATTCACAATCTCTGGGATCAAATATCCTGCAACAGGGATTCAAAGACATAGTATAGCTAATCAATAAAGTTCCTTAGTTTATTTAGCGATAAATAAACAGAGAGGGCTATCCTAAATAGAAAGTACCAAATCTAACTCAGTCTTGGTCTTTTTGTTTATTTTTTTGCGACAGGGTCTCTGTGGCTGTCTATATATGTAATCCTACATAGTTCGTGCTGGAACTATGTTCTGGCTGTATAGATCAGGCTGGCTGCCCCTGGCTTCCCCCAAGGCCTGGCAGTCTTAGATCCCTTAACATATCTCTGACCCTCTTCAGTTACTGTTGGATATACATTTTATCAGTGTTGAGTATACTGTTTTATTGTTAAGGAATTTAGATTGTTCAGAATCTTAGTCAAAAGTCCAGAAAGCTTATTTAATTTACTTCCACTTAGGTCTTTACATTTTAAACTGTTACTTAACTGTAGGGGGGAAAATTGAAGAAAGCTGAAAGGTTTGTTATGCTAAGGGACAGTATACTTTGTTTCAGAGGGAATATTTTTAGTCAATTAAAATTTTTGTTTTAAATTTGTAGAGTCTAAGTATATTACTTTCTTTGCTAGGTTTTGTTACTTTTTTCTTTTATAGTGTTGTTGTTGTCGTCCACTCTGTGGATTCAGATAACATATCTGATTCTAATAAAGGTATAGGAAATAGTTCAATGTATCCTTGTAACATTAGATTTGTGTTGCAATGAGAAAATTATTTGGTGTCTTGTTTGTTTGTTTTCTTCTGATATTTGTTACCCACTCACCCACCCCCACCTGGTTTCCCTGTATAGCCCTGGCCGTCATTGAACTGCCTGTGTAAACCAGGCTGGCTTCAGACTCAGATATCCACCTGTTGCCACCAGAGTGCTGGAACTAAAAGCGTGCACCACCATGCCTGGCTGTTATTGGTGACGTAAAAGCCCTTAAAGTGGATGGTAATATAAAGGTTAACATAGGTCGAAAACCTCTGGCCTAAGCTATCTGTCTACCTTACTCCAGCTGATTTTTCTTTTCTTTTCTTTCTTTCTCTTTCTTCCTTCCTTATTTTGAGAAAAGGTCTAAAAAACAAACAAACAACAACAAAACCCTGGACCTCATGGATTTGACTAGGCTAGTTGATCAAGGAGCTCCAGGTTACTGGCAGGTGTAATTAGGCAGGCAGGTCCTCATGGTTGCTGAGCAGGCACTTTACCCACTGAGCCACCCCATTCCACAGACAGTATGGAAGTTGTATATATGCACATGGTGTGTGTGTGCCATGTAGAGGCTATTGGGTATCCTCCTCTATTACTCTGCCTTAGTAAACTGAACATGTGATTCACCATTTTGGTTGGCCAGCAAGCCCCAACAGTTTACATGTCTCTGCCTCCCATAGTACTGGGGTTGGAGGGCACTTGCATAGCTGTACGGACTTTTTCTTTTTCCTTCTTTCATCCTTTGTTTGTTTTTCTTCAGACAGGGTGTCCTAGTTAGAATTACTATTGCTGTGATAAAATGCCATGACCAAAGTGACTTGGGAAGCAAAGGGTTTATTTGGCTTACAGTTCCAGGTAACAGTCCATCATTGAGGGAAGTCAGGGCAGGAACTCAAATAGGGCAGAGGCCATTGAGGAGTACTGTGTATTGCTCACCATGGCTTGCTCAGCCTACATTCTTATAGAACCCAAGACCACCATCTAAAGTGGCTGGGCCCTCCCCCATCAATCATTAGTTTAAAAAATGCTGTATAGGCTTGCCTGTAGCCTGATCTTATGGAAGTATTTTCTCAATTGGTGTTCCCTTCTCTCAGAATGACTCTAGCCTATGTCAAGTTGACATAAAATTAGCTAGCACAGCGTCTTACTATTTGCCCTAGCTGTCCTGGAACTCTATATGTAGACCAGTCTGGACTCAAACTCATAGTGATCCACCTACCTTTCTGCCTTCCCAGTGGTGAGTGTTAAGGCATGTGTTAGATACAGGCATTTGTTAGCTTTTTGGTGTGGATGCTAGGGATTGATCTTGGGTCTTCATGTTTGTGCAGCAAGTATTCTTACCCACTGAGCCATCTTCCCAGCCCCACACCCAAAGTATTCTTAATGAAGGTGTTGTGTTCTGCTTCTCTGCTCTCATCCTGGCTCTCTGCTGAGTTGAGTGTCTTGTTACTGTCCATGGGTTCAGACTGTAATCTGTAGCACTCATATGTACACTTTATATTCTCTCAAGTACCAGGTGAGACAAGTGAAATACCTTTTACTTTCTGCCATCTCCTTTTCTCCAAATAAACCTTAGCCGAATAGCCACAGTAACACAGAGGTTTACAGTTCAGAGATGTAACTATGAGCCTGTATTTTCTCGTTTTCTTTAGAAAGCTACCTGTCTCCCTGAAGCAGGGTTTTCCATGTGTCAGGCTTACCGGAGGACCTGGAAGGGTTGTTCTGAAGACAGGAATGGTTGCAAACTGAGACAAGTTAGCCATACAGTTAGGAGAGCTTTGGGGATGGGACAAAGTATTAGTATATGTAGTAGATGGGCCAGAAGGTAGGGAAGAGCTCGGTAAGGGTTAGAAAACAGCTGCTCTCATTTAGCTAGTTTTTCACCCTGAATTCTGAATAATAATGAAGAACACAGTTGGTGCATTTTGAATTCTGGAGCCTTCTCAGCATCAGCACTGTTAATGTTTAGGAGCATATTTTAAATAAAGAATTTCCAAAGGTTTCAACATGGCTTTGCAGCCTCATTTCATCAGTTTACACAGTACATTACTTATATCACCAGATTAATAAGTACTCATGACACTCTCAGGGTTAGGAGCCAGCAACTGAGGGTCAGTAAACAAGCTGAAAGAACAGGAGCCGCAGTGTTCAGATCACTGGCGTTTAATATGTTGGTACGTTTTCAGTGTAGTAACAGAAATAGACATAGTTCCCTGGACACTATATATACAAAATTTAACTGAAATAATGTCTCCTGGCATTATTTGTTTATAGTGACCCAAATAATAGAGACAGGGGTGAGGCATTGGAAAGGTGTCTTAGCAGTTAAGAGCACCAGCTGTTCTTTTAGAAAATCTGGGTTTAATTCCCAGCACTCACATTGTGTATCACAGATGTCACAGGACGTCTGATGGCCTCTTCTTGCCTCCATGAGCTTTAGGCATACAAGTGGTACACAGTTTTACATGTCTATATCTAGCCTATCTGGGGTAGAGGGTATGCGAAAAAGAGAGAGACTGGAGTCTGGAGAGATGGTTCAACAGTTGAAATCACTTGAGAACTAGGGTTTGGTTCTGCGCATGCTCAGAAGCTGGGCATGGCATGCATTCCTTTAACCCCAGCTACTAGGGAGAGTGAGAACAGGAGGATCTCTAGGACTTGGTGGCTTCCAGCCTCACTAAGAAAAGTATGCTCCAGGTTCAGGGAGACCTTGGCCTTAAAGGAATAGTGTGGTGGAGTAGGACACCCAACACCCCTCTGCTGGCTTTAATGTGAGCACACTGGCACAGGGACCTGCACGCATGTGTGCATTCACTTACAGGTACACACAGACAGGTCTTTAAAATACTGCAGGATAGATATTTTCCAGGTACCCAGCCTAGTTAAAACAGTATTGGTTAAGAGCTACTCTAAAAAATACAGCCTGATAGAAAAGGGATTAAAGGCTAAAAGATGACAGAATTTGCATACTATATTCATTGTGTAATGTTGCTTTTTTTCCCTTAATGTTGCTGAAATAGGTGGACAGCCTCACAAAAGGAGGAAGACCTCTGATGCAAATGGAACTGAAGATCATTTGGAATCTTTAATATGCAAATTAGGGGAAAAGGTGTGTACCAAGCCCAGGGTTAGGGTTGTGACTGACAGCTTTGATGAATTCTTAGTTGTACTGTGCAATATAGGATTTAGACAAAGCTTGTATTATTATTATTATTATTGTTGTTTATCCGTATCCTGAAGTGAAAGTGTTTTGAAACTCCTGGGATTCAGATGATTAAGAATTTTCAGTTAGTAATTTTCCTTAGCTAAGTCTTAAAACAGAGCCGGGAGCAGTCCTCTCAACATGGCTGGCCTGAAGCAGATTTGGATGCCTGAGTCAGTGGTAGATTAGTTGAGAGAGGCAGAATGCAGCCCATGCTCTCCTCCCACTTAGAATGCACATTCTGCTTAGACTACTTTGAAGATTTCGTTGACTCTCTTTATGTAGAACAGTAACTACTGGAATTGATTGATGCTAAGGGAATTCTCCATGAAATTATCATTAGTTTTTGTTTTCTTTCCCACAGAATGTTAGTACCTTACAGAAGACCATCATGATTTTATGGTCATCTAGGAATTTTAACTTTAACTCACAGATTGCTTGAGTGGTAACAGATAATTAATAATGATGTCCTCTGCAGAGTGCCTGCTCTTTGGAGAGCAATCTCGAAAGCTTGGCTGGTGTTTTGGAAGCTGATCTGCCCAACTACAAGAGCAAGATCTTAAGGCTACTTTGTACAGTGTATGTATGTAAAAGCTTTGTGGATCCAGGTGATGATGTGTTATCTACTCTTACGTGCTTTGGGGAGTGTTCAGAGGACGTGCTTATGTTAAATGTCACTGGCTGTCCTTCTGTCCTGAAACCCGTGCTCATGAAATGTTCATCTGGGCCCTCCTTAGCTAAATTTACTTTTTAAAGGGACAAATAGTACTAAAATGAAGTGTTTTTCTTCTTTTTTATTTCTTAGAATTTTAAAATATTTGAGTTAATTTTTTAATTCAAATGAGAAAGCAGATGTCTTCATTTAGAGATCCCCACCACTACCAAGGAATGTACATTTGCATACTTAGTAGAGTTTAGCTGTGTGTGTGTGTGTGTGTGTGTGTGTGTGTGTGTGTATCAGTAAGGCCAGATGTAATAGAAAACTTATAAATCAAGTGAATGGCCTTCCTTCAGAATGAGGACGCTTTTGAGGCTTCTAATGAGCATAATCATCCCTGATGCTGTAGTTATCATTTCAGCAATTTTAAAATAATGGTTAAATGTTTGCAGCTCATTTTTTAACTTTAAAAATATACATATAAAGCAGATCCCTTTTTAGCCTCTCATAGTTAAAATTGTTTTAAAGATTCCTTTTTTGTATGAGTGTTTTGTGTGTGTGTGCGCGTGTGTGTGCGCGTGCGTGTGTGCGCGTGCGTGCCTGTAGAGGTCAGAAGAGGGCATGGAATGCCCTAGAACTGGAGTTATGTGCAGTTGTGAGCCACCATGTGAGTGCTGGGAATCCAACTTGAGTCGTCTGCAAGAACAAGTTGCTCTTAACTACTGAGCTCTCCAGACCCTGAGTTAAATTTTGTTTTCAAAGGAATCCAACCAATTCAAAAAATGTGTATCTAGACTCAGAAACTATGAAAACAATCATTTTATTACAGTTATCCATATGTATCCTTTGTTTTGATAGAATGTATTACAGAATTGTTATGCTGGCGAAGTGGTTGGCAGCTATGCTTGTTTGCGTAAGGCTGGGTATTGCTCTGCATTGTCCTTTTAAATTTTTTCACTTGGAGAAAGCTTTAAGGAGCATGGTGTACTTTCAATACAAGTATCTTTTTTGAGCTCCTAGATTTTCCTCTGTACTCGGCAAGGTACTTTAGGAGAGCAATCTGAGAGGTCTCCATAGAACCCTCGTGACTTGTTTGCCTTTCTTTTTGAGCTATAGCTAAAGGCTCTTCAATCTGGAAGTGGCATTGACTTCTGTTTTAGGCTTATCTTTACTATCCCTTTTATTATTTATTTTGTGTGTGTGTGCATGTGTGGACACATGTGTGCCATAGTATATATGGAGGTCAGAGAATGACTTGGCAGAATCCTTTCTCTCCTGCCATGTGAGCTCTGGGATTAACTCAGGTTGGCCAGAGCCTTAACCCATGAGTCATCTAGCTGTCCTCAGCATCTTCTCAACTCAATTAGCACAGCATGTCTTAAGCGTTTCATTTCTTTTTTTTTTTTTTTTTTTTTTTTTTTTTTTTTTTGGTTTTTCGAGACAGGGTTTCTCTGTGTAGCCTTGGCCATCCTGGACTCACTTTGTAGACCAGGCTGGCCTCGAGCTCACAGCGATCCGCCTGCCTCTGCCTCCCGAGTGCTGGGATTAAAGGCGTACACCACCACGCCCGGCTTGTCTTAAGCATTTCTTATAGGAACTTGATTAAAACTGATTTTAATTTATCTTTTATAAGAAATCCATATAGGCAGATTTGGGCCCAGGGGTCCTGCTCAAACTAAGGCACCAGCCAAGGACAATACAGGCGGTAGAATTTAAACCCCTACCCAGATCTAGCCAATGGTCAGAACAGTCTCCACACTTGAGTGGAGAATGGGATATGATTTTCTCACGTACTCTGGTGCCTCACATTTGACCTTGTCCCCTAGAGGGGAAGACCTGATGGCACTCAGAGGAAGGACAGCAGGTTACTGAGAAGAGACTTGATACCCTATGAGCATATACAGGGGGAGGTAATCCCCCTCAGGAACAGTCATAGGGGAGGGGAATAAGGGGAAAAGGGGAGGGAGGGAAGAATGGGAGGACACAAGGGATGGAATAACCATTGAGATGTAACAAGAATAAATTAATAATAAAAAACTAAAAAAGAAAAGAAAAGAAATCCAATTTTTCCATGTGTAATTCTGGTCCGATGGCATTTGGCTAGCTAAGTTTAGAAACTGACTGCTCTGCTCCCCCTTAATGATTCTGCATTAACAAATCTTGTTTCTTGGAACACTTCTGAGATTACCATGGAAACCATTTTCTGTGGAATTGTTACTTCCACTCAACACATTTGAAGAAAAACTGGTCTAACATTAGCTGCATTAGTTTTGGTTGATAACTTCACAAATAAATGTTCCTTAACTCTTGGATTAACTAAAGTGAAAAATATTGGGGTTTGTGTCTGCATACTTTTCAGTGACACATATGTCTTTTCTAAAATCATTTTCAAAACACAGTTAAAAGTTAATTTTGTTCCAAAGTTATTTGATGTTAAAAGCTTCATATACAATTCAACAGCTTAATATAAAACCTTTTTTTGGGGTTGTTTTGTATGGGTTCTCAAATCAGTGCACGTCTGTTACCTGAGAAGTTGACAATTTATACAACATTAGTTGGACTGCTGAATGCAAGAAATTACAACTTTGGAGGAGAATTTGTAGAAGCTATGATTCGTCAACTTAAAGAATCACTCAAAGCCAATAACTATAACGAAGCTGTATATTTGGTAAGTTTGATACATGTATGTGTCATATATATATAATATTTATATATTTAGATATCTATTGTATATATAAATAGAACACATTGATATATTATAAGTTAATTTTGAAGTGGAGTCCTGGCTCATTTGTAGCTGTTTTATGGGAAGCCGTTTTCACGTACTGCTGAGTGTGGTGCTTGTGTTTACTTTGACTCTTCTTCCTGCAGTCATGGTTCCTTACATTATTTTCTCCTTTCTTGGTTTCTGTAGCACAACTTCTTGAACACCTGCTACTAATGCTACTAACAATGTCAGTATTGTTCCTGTCTTTGATTCTTGTCTCTTTTTCACTAGGTTGTCATCTCTCGTCCCTTAAATGTTTGTATTACAATGATTCTGTCTTTGCTTTACTTCAGCTTTTCTTCTGAATCATTCTCATTCATCCTCATAGATGCATAAACAAAATTTATAACGATCTCCCACCTCAGCCTCTCTCCTGAGTTCTAAACCTATGTCCCAAATAAAGCTAGAGATGTTGTGTCTGCAAGTCCTGAAATTCATGTGTCATTTATATCCCTCTTCTCTGTACTCACCAGCTTATTCATAGTGGCCACGGTCTCCTGGGCAAGCCATCCAGAAATCTGACATTACTTTTTAGCTTTTCTTTGCCTCCTTATATGTCTCCAGCCTCTCTCAATCCTATCTCTAAAATCCCGTGTCTCCATGGCCTCTGGCACAATTTGTAACTTTTTTGTGTTCTTAGCTGCTTCCTTACTTGACATTTTCCCATCTAAATTCTCTGCCTTTGAGTCTGTCTTTAGTAATCACAGCAGAGTGATCTTTGTATAACCAGGCTCTGCTCATACTGGTCACTGGCTAAAAGCTGCATTCCCTTGTTGCTTTTTATGGTGGGTGGTCTTAAATTCTGATACAAAAAATGATTCATTGGGCCACAGAGAGTAAATATTAGAAATTTTGTCTTTTTCATTTTTTTAAAACAGGTTCAGGTATGTGTGTAAGATACTCTAACATTGGTCCCCGTTATCTTCCCTCTTCCTCACCTCCTCTTGCTGTACACTTTCTACTTCCCTTTCTACTTTGATGTCTTTCTGTACGTTTGTGACTCACTGAGCTTGGAGTTGTTTGCACACACCTGTGGGAGGTTATTTGTTGGAGCACAGGCACCTTACTAGTCTAGTGGTTACACAAGTGAGGAAAATGCCTCCTTCCCCAGAAACTGTTCACTGCCAATAGCTCCTCAGGAAGTGGTGGGGCCTCATGAGCCCCACCCCCACCCATAAAGGAGCATTGACCTGCCAGCTCTTGTGTAGGTTTTGTGTAGCTGCTCTTAGATTATGAGAGTTGTGGCCATGTCTTTTCCAGCACTTCACAGATTTCTCCCAACCTCTGGCTTTTAGATTCTTTCTGCAGTCTAGAACCTTAATGTCCTGAGTGGAAGGAAATGGAATTAAGCCTTACAAATACCTAATGCATAGATTGGTAGTAAGTAATCCAGTATTTACCATAAATAAATACATACATGCTGGAGAGCACGGGATCAAGTTCTTCTTTACTGAAGACAAGTTCAGGAAACTGGACACTTGGTAGGATGTAGAATTAAAGACTTGGTCTTTTGTGATTACCCCAGTCTAAATGCTTTCTCGTGTCCCTTGTAAGCTCTGCAGCTATATAAAATTACTTACACGGCCCTCTGCCATTAATGCCTTCCCTGCTCCCCACTGAGGGCATTACTCACCCTTCAAACCTTACACAGTTTTCTCTCCTTGTTAGTCTTTTTCCTTGTTCCTGGCCCAAGGGCACAATTTAATTTACCTTTTAGTGGAGGTGTCATCCCTTTTTGTTGAGATTGTGTTTGCCACAAATAGACTGAATTCTCTAAAACAGTACCTTGAACACAGGACACCCAGCAAATCTCCCTTTTACTTAAAATTCCTATTTCCATATTTCAACGAAAATTATTCCTAGCCAAACAGAAAGACAAATTCACTTCAATAGAATAAATTAACTAGAATATTTGAATTTCTGGGTGCTTAATTTAGCATAGCATGGAAACCGAAAAAGTCACAGATTCCTATCCAACATAAGATCTTCATCATAACTTCCTAACTCTACCATTGCAGCATAAAAGCAACTATGGTCAAAAAGTAACTGAATGGGCATAAACTGTCTTTCACTGCAAGTGTGCTTGTAGACACTGAAATTGAAATTCATCTTATTTGGTGAATATTATTTTGTGTTAAATTTAAAGACTTCTTGGCTCACGGGTGTTAAAGTTATTCTTATAAAACTGTGTATTTCTCAGTTTGTCTCTTAACCCAACTATTACACAAATAACTGACTCTTTTATATTTGTTTAATAATGAGCTTCACAGCACAAGAAATGAGCAGTTATTATTCTATTCTTAACCCTTAAGCTAATCTGATTTCCTCCCAGCGTACATCCCAGAGATACTGGTACTTTGTAGCTTTCCCTGCTCCAGCTCCTGATGTCTCCCAACCTCTGCCTTGGCTCTATCTGCCTACTTCCTCCTCTAACTCCTCCTCCCTATTCTCTCCCCTGCTCAGCGATAGGCTGTAAGCTGCTTTATTGGCATGCCAGGGGAAAACTGGTGAGCAGTTTACATAACATTGAGACAGATTCTCAGAACAAGGACTGTAACCGGAGATAGAGGGTGAGGGGTTTACAGAAATCAGCATTTGAATTACATAGTAACCTCATGCCTGCAGGTTATCTGTATTAACTATTCAGTCTGTATAATTTGTTTAAAGCACATATTGTTTGCCTTCATAGGTCCGTTTTCTATCTGATCTTGTGAATTGTCATGTGATTGCTGCCCCATCTATGGTTGCTATGTTTGAGAATTTTGTAAGTGTAACTCAGGAAGAAGATGTGCCTCAAGTAAGCTACCCTTTATGTCGAATCTTTCCTATGAAGTACTGTACTGGAGTTTTATTTCCTGCTGATAACTCTTTGGCAGCAATAAACAAAATACAACAGTTGGTCACACCATACTGCTTAATATCTGAAGGCCAGCTTGGCTGGCTTGCTTGTGGGTTCTCTTGACACCTTTGTGTTAACTCAAATGATTTTGATAAGATTAGAAATATATATCTAGAAATTCTGTGATGTGCTAGATATTTTACTTAAGCTCTATTGAAAAGCCTTCCCAGTGTTGCATTTATGAGTAAAAAGAGATGGGAGTGGGGAGTTATATAGCTCAGTTACAGAGTGCTTGTCTAACGTCTGTAGGGCCTAGGATTTGAGCCCTAACACTGGAAAGAAAGAATAATTAATACATACTTTTTTAAAACTTTCCTTTCTAAACCTTCTTTAGGTGCGACGGGATTGGTATGTGTATGCATTTCTGTCATCCTTGCCCTGGGTTGGGAAAGAGTTGTATGAAAAGAAAGATGCAGAGATGGACCGCATCTTCTCCAACACTGAAAGCTATCTTAAGTAAGAGCATAGCTTAGTGGTCTTTGTTGTTTGCATAAAGATGTCCTATTGATACAGTAAATGTCTTACGTTCTCTGTTAGCAACAACACCATTTCAGTTCCATTTTTAAAAAACAAAACAAAACCATAAAGTTACGAGAATGTTCTCTATTCAATTTCATCTTCCTGTTGCTGTAACTCACAAGACCTCAGTACTCTGCCAGTGCAAGAAGTTGGTAACGTGTCTCTTAAGTTATTTTCTTTCATATGTGGTTGTGAAAGGCATAGGACACCATGGTGTGCCAGCTCCTCTAGTGTCACTTGAGGCTTACAGTTAGGCTTCCTCCAGGCCACTCAGTTGACTGGAAGAAGTTCAGGCGTGTGGTTACTAATGTCTTCTGAGTAGGAGCACTGCCCTGGCTTATTTCATGCGTGTTAATTTGAGCCAAGCCCTTCTCCCACGCCAGTGTAAAAAAAGCTTGCTTTGTCTTGTTTTGTTTTTGTTTTTTGATTTTAGGTTATTGTTTTCCTTTATCTTATTAGATTCAGTCAAATAATCTGCCGTGTTAGTAAACATGCCTAATTACCTCACAACTGATGGTGATGATGCTTGTGTGTTCCCTCAGCTTTCACAAATTAATTTTCATCATACTTCTTTGGATACCATTGATAATTCTTTGTTGGGTTCAAATAAACATGGCATCTAAAGACATTTTTACAGATCTGTGCGCGCGCGCGCGCGTGTGTGTGTGTGTGTGTGTGCTTGATTTTGAACAAATGATAATCCATCATTTATATTTATTTACATGCTTTTTTCCTTACTTAACTAATTGTATAAAAGTATGTTGTTCTATTTGATTGGTTTTGTTTTTGGTTTTAATGTGCTATAATTTCTCTTCATTAGTCCTCTCGCTGTGGAGATTCAGCTTGTGCAAGCTCATCTTACTATAAACAAGTATCAGAATATTCATGTGTGTGTGCGCGCTCATACATGCGTGAGCAGGTGTATTTATGGGGATATGAATTCACAGAAATGGCATTGTTGGGTGAAGATTCAGAACAATTGAGATACTAACAAATGTAGTCACGCTATCTTCCAGAGACCTAGTTTCCGGAATACAAGTTGTCCCAACTAACCCTCCGCCACCGGTGTTTGAGGTGCAGATATGCCTACATCCTGTTGATATGTAGACCATTATCAAAAGTGTTGCTGTCTGCTGATCTGGTGGATAAAATGTTTTTCAAGTCTTTAATTAATCATGCAAACCATTGAGTGTCTTTATGTTTCTAAAACCTAAGTGTAGATTTTCATTTTTATCTTTAGACGACGCCAGAAGACTCATGTGCCCATGTTGCAAGTATGGACTGCCGATAAACCGCATCCACAAGAGGAGGTGAGTTGATTTCCTCTCCTGATACAAACACAGCTCTTGATGGAGTTTTATCTCTGTGACATGCTCAGACTGAGTCGGTGAGATGGCTCAGTGGTAAAGGTGCTGCCACCAACCCTGACAACTGGAATTCAGTTCCCAGGACCCACTTGGTGGAAAGAAAAAACTGATTCCTATGAGTTGTCCTTTGACCTCTGCGAGTACACTGTGGCCCGTGTGCCACACAAATAAGCAAAACTGCAGTTTGAAAAATTGGTCATACTGTTGCACTTGCGCGTCTTAGCTAGTGTTCTGAAACTTCAGTGAGGGGTTCATTTCCTCAGGGTCCTCAGCACAAGGAGAGTATTGAATATATATTAGGATGGAATTGAAAGTTACATTGCTTTTAGGATACCAGTTTTCACAGACTTGACTAAACTTATATTTAAATACTCAATTTTAAAATAGCAGAAGTAACAACTCCAAATGTGCGTCCAAAAACAAGCTGCTAAAGTAAAAAATGTAGAGTAAGAGTGCTCAGTAGGAGAAAGAGCCTGAGTTGGAGCACCAGGACGAGAGAGTGGAAGGGAGGAGCACCTTTCAAAAGTTGTCGTCTGACCTTCACGTGATGCTGTGGCTAGTGTGTGCACATTAAAATAATTTTGAACTTTTAAATTAAAACAAAAACTTAATGTGATTCTTTCCTTCTATATGAAATGCCAAACTAGTTGACTTTGTCCTGTATTTTAGAGGGTGGGCATTTTCTGGACTGTCTAGCCAAAATGTGTACATTAAATATTAAAATCTCTTTTTAGTATTTAGATTGCCTGTGGGCCCAGATTCAGAAATTGAAAAAAGACCGGTGGCAGGAAAGGCATATCCTGAGGCCCTACCTTGCCTTTGACAGCATCCTCTGTGAAGCACTACAGCACAATCTGCCTCCTTTCACACCGCCGCCGCACACGGAGGACTCCGTGTACCCGATGCCCAGGGTCATCTTCAGGATGTTTGACTACACAGATGACCCAGAGGTATGTGAGTGGCTCAGAGTTCCATAAGGGCCTGGCTTGCAGTTTTACTTGTGACTTAGTTTCCTTTAACTTGTGTCATAGGTGATTTCTTTTCTTTTCTTTTATTTCTTCAGGGTTCTTTTGAGACAGGGTTTCTCTCTGTGGAGCCCAGATTGGCTTTGAGTTCACAAATTTTCTTACTCAGCCTTCCGAGTGCTGGGATTATAGGCTTGTACTACCTTGCCCAGCTCTGAAATAACCTTTTAATTTTCAGGGTTGTTTTTTTTTTTTTTAAAACATGAGATTGATGAAAAATTAATTTAATATGATAATTCAGCAAACTATGTCACTTTGTTATGCAAAAAGTTCATTTTACTCATATAAATAAGAGAGACAACATAGTTTACCAGTCAAGAGGGTAAGTTGAGAGCCAATTTGGTTAGCCTTTAATGCAAATACTACCTTAGGAGCATGAGTAAGTAATTTACTTCCTATACCTCAGTTCCCAAAGGAATAATAATAGTAGGTATCTGTAGGAAGATTCAGTTGTTATCACATGGAAGGTAAGTTGAACAATGTCTCATATGATGAATGTTCAATGTTAGCTTTTAGGCAAGGGGGTGTTCTCTGTGTGTGTGTAGGGGGCAGGGGAGACCAGAGGTTGATTTCAGATTATCTTTCATTGCTCTATACCTGTGTGTGTGTGTGTGTGTGTGTGTGTGTGTGTGTGTGTGTGTGTGTGTACACATGTGCGTGCAGGTCACACTGTAGCTGTACTAGCTGACCAGTAGGCCCCACAGAATCTTATCTTGAGCCTGCTCACCCATAGCACTCGGGTAGAGGCGGATGCCACCTGGCTTAGCTTTTAGTGGATTCTGGGGTTCTTACCTCAGTTCCTCTTACTTGCACAGTAAGCACTTTATCCACTGAGCCACCTCCCAGGCACCATGTTTAGCTAGTTTGTGTTGTTTGTTCAGTGTATGTCTGTCTATGTAGCCCAGTCTGTCCTGATTGTGACAATCCTCCTGCCATGGCCTCTTGAGTTCTGAGGCAGTACTTCTGAACCACCATGTTGAACATTTTAGCTTATTTTATTCTCTGAGAAAGGGTCTGTTGCCCATGTAGCCCAGGCTGGCCAGTACTTGGTATGCAGTTGAAGGTGACCTTTCACTGTGACCCTCCTGCCTCTGCCTCTGTTGTGATTACAGACACTCGTTACCATGTCCAGTTTTATGTGTTGCTAAGAATTGGACCCAGGGCTTCATGCATGTAAGCTAGCACTCTGCTGACCAAGCTACAGTCCAGGTCCTAGTTAGCTATGGTTAATGTGTTTTGAAGTGCTTCCTTTTCTAAATTGTCCATATTTTTAAACAACTCAAGTTAAGTTAATCATATTGTACACTTATTAAAAGTATTTTTGTTAACCTCCCAACTTAACATTTCTACTTTTCAAAATACTTTTTATACTCTTTTGATTATGAAGCCAAATTGTTGGCAACCTTTTAACAGTTAGGAGAAAATGATTTTGTTGTGAATATTGGATGTGAAAATTAACACTTTAAGCACACACCAATTATTTTATATCTCAGTGTGTATATGTCTGTCTTGGAGCCGGGCAACAAACACATAGTTATTAAATTGTTTCTGGAAAGTTAAGCTAGCGAAAGTACCGAAACTGTTACTTCCTCCATCCGGTTGCATATAGCAATTCAACCTCAACCCCAGCCCAGTGGGCTTTTCAAGGTATTTATTTGTGGATGAACACTGTCCTGTGTATTATAAGGTGCTTGGCCTGGCTCTACCCCTGGTTGCCTGTGATTACTTAGAAGACAAATGCATTCCAAGAGAGGAACTTTAAAGTCTATATGTTTAGCACAAGTGAAATATAAAGTATATATAATCAAAACCAGCTGTCTTTGGGTGAAATACCATTGCACAGGACTTTGGTTTGGATTGACTTTATTGTTTAATATTTTTTAAAGAATACAAACAAATAAAGCAGAGATTCCAACTGTCCCCTTTCCAAGCAGCACTACTGCTCTTGAATCTGCGTGCTCCCTCGATCAGCCTAGAAATAGAGCAGAGCAGAGCCAGAGCAGTAGTGGCAAAGGCTTGGTCAGGATCAGTTTAACGCCTGGCTTTGGTTCCCACTCAGTAGTCTGGCCTTCCCTGTATGGTGGGAGGACTTGATTGCTAACTTTGCTATATTAAAATAATAAGAAAGCACCTTGATTCGTAATTACATAATGACCTAATTAGGATAACCAACTGAAAATCTAGATTATGTTCATGGCATTTAGTCTTTGTGGTTAGTTACTATTAGTTATAGCAAAAGAAATAACAATTTTACCTCCGAATTCATTTCTCCTGTGCTAATTATACTTCCTTGCTGTTGCTACACACTATGCCTATTTTCCTCTGTCAGAGAGTATAAATACTCCAAAATAGTGTCTTTAAAAAGTGTTTATTAAATTTAGAAATTGAGTGATGCCTCAGTGGATAAAAACCTGGGCCATGAAACTGACACCACAGTTCTCTCATAATTGTCTGACCTGCATAATAAAAAGAGAGAGCCAATTCCCCACAAATTGTTCTCTGATCTCTACAAATGCACCATGGCACACACATACCCACACACGATAGATGGATGGATGGATGGAGACGGATGGATAGATAGATGGGTTGATGGACACAGATAGAAGGATGATGGATGGAAGAGTTTTTAAAATTAAAAATAAAAAAAGATGACCTGGTGGTATTACTAGATATCTCAGGTGCACCATAAGTCTTAATTCTGTGGTGGGTATTCAACACAACAGTTCAGTCTTAGACTCAAGTATTGGTTGAATAAATGAAAGGATTTGTTTTGTGGTTATGCATGTGACTCCAGTTGGTCTTTTTTTCCAGGGTCCTGTTATGCCAGGGAGTCATTCAGTGGAGAGGTTTGTCATAGAGGAGAATCTTCATTGCATCATAGAATCCTACTGGAAAGAAAGGAAAACTTGGTAAGATCCCCTCCGTGGTACTTTAAAAGGGGAAGAAAAACATTTTGATGATTTTATAAAAACAAAATATATTTAGGGGTGTTAGGCTGTAGAGGTAGTCCAGCAAGCGTGAGAACCAGCGTTCAGGTGCCTAGCACCCATGTGAAAAGGCCAAGTGTTGGCACTCACCCATAATGCAGTTCTGGAGACCCTGCAACAGGAGCATCTTCAGGGATTGCTGTCCTGCCAGTCAAGCCAATCTGTGGCCCCTAGGTGCTTTGTTTGTAATATTTTTTTATGTGTGTGGGTATTTTTTCTGCATGTATATCTATGGCCTTCAAAGGCCAGAAGAGTGTTTTGAGTCATCTGGAAATGGAGTTGCAAGGCAGTTATGAGCTTCTGTGTGGGTGCTGGGAAGTGGGCCTGAGTTGTCTAAAAGAGCCAGTGCTCTTGCCTTTAGTAGAGCCCTCCCTCTGGTGTCCGAACCTCAGGTTTAGTGAGAGGCCTTGTATTAGAAGTAAGATGGAAAAGCAATTGACGAAGACACTCAACTCTGACCTCTTGACCTCTGGCATATTCATTCTCTCTCTCTCTCTCTCTCTCTCTCTCTCTCTCTCTCTCTCTCTCTCTCTCTTTCTCTCTCTCTCTTTCACACACACACACCAAATATGCTAAAATTGGTTTTAGTTTGGTTGTATGGAACTAAAGTATACTACTGTACTACTGTTCTTTTTTTCTAGCATTTAGAAACCTGAGTGTTAATAAATTTTTATAGAGCCAGGAAACTTTAGCTTTGATTTTGAAGAGAAATACTGTATTTAGGAGTTGACTACCTAAGAATGTGCTATTATCTGCAGGTGATGATTTTTCTTTTTTGTGTGCAAGACAAACAATTTATGTCATATTAACAAACAACTGAACACTAGAACATTATAGCAGAGATTTGTTTTCAACTAAGCTCACTGCATTGAAGCTGTTCTGTTTGTGCATATCTTTGTACACTTGCTCACTTAAATCATACTTTTTACAGTGCTGCCCAGCTGGTGAGCTATCCAGGGAAGAACAAGATCCCCTTGAACTACCACATAGTTGAGGTATGCATTCCATGTGGCACTAATTCTGGTTTGCCCAGTCTGTCTGATGACTGTAAGGTATCTGCTGGCTGCTTCCCAGGCTCCGAGAGTGACTAGAGGAGCAGTGTGGGTTCTCAGTTAGCCTTGCTAGCAGAGGAAGAAAGGGAGATGAGACTCAGAGCCTTTATCTGGTGAGTCCCCTTGCAGGCCTCAGCTGCCTTCTCTCTCTTTTTAAGTAGCACAGTCCTTTAATCCCAGCACTGGTGAGGCAAAGGCAGATGGAACTCTGAGTTTGAGACCAGTCTGGTCTACAGGGTGAGTGCCAGGACAGCCAGGACCACACAGAAAAGCCCTATCTCAAAAACAAAAAACAAAAACAAAACAAAAGATTGGGTATTGCCATATCACCTGGCCCAGCCTGGCACTCACGGCCAGGCTTCTGCCTTCTCTCCTGAGCTGCTGGGACTCCAGGCGTGTGCCACCACACATGGCTCTAAGTCAGTTTTTTAAATCTGAAAGTGTGTAGAATTCATCATGCATTAAAAGGAAAGAATGAAGACTAGGACTTCAGACTTTTAGAAATGGGTAGGAAGTAGCCTGCCAAAAAAGATCTGGCATCTGGTCTGAGTGGCCGTGTAGAACACTCAGCTGTCTCCACCGCTGGTCTACTCAGCATTCTCATTACCCACAGGAATGCAGCTCCCTTAGCTGAGCCCCTCTACATGGTGCCTCCCTCAGTCCACTCTGAGACTTGAGCATGTGGGTCACAGCAGCCCTCATCTGGTGGACTCTTGATGTAGGAAAAGGGGTGCTCATTATGTTGTTCTCAGAAAGCATAATTTTCAAGAGTAAAAGATAATTCTTGTTCCATTGTAGGTGCCGCAGGGTTTATGGCTAGGTTGTAATGTGTAGGTCTACCTAAAGTAGAAATGTAAAGATAACGAACTGCGTGTTTGTGACTGTGAGTTGTTCCTCAGGTGATCTTTGCAGAGCTGTTTCAGCTTCCAGCGCCCCCTCACATTGACGTGATGTACACCACACTGCTAATCGAGCTCTGCAAACTTCAGCCGGGCTCTCTGCCCCAAGTTGTATCCTTTTTAAGTGTACACCCTTTGGCTGTGCGTTACAGATTCATTATAGATGCATTGTGGAGCTATCTTTTCCCTGGCTCACCATTCTGTTTCTATGCTTTGGGTTTTAGGACAGTGGTTTCATTTGCTTTGTTTTTAAGTAAATTGAGAGTTTGAACGAGATGCATGTTGTGAAGAGAACATACAGCATCTCCCCTGTAAAACAGAAGCCATGCTGTGCCTTCTCCCGGGTAGGGTCCTACTACTTTCATGCCACTAATAATGCCGGGAGTATCTTTTGTTTGTTTTCTGAGACAGGGTTGTACTCTGTAGCCCAGGATGGCCTCAGACCCAGGCTGATCCACATGCCTGAGCCTCCAAAGTGCTGGAATTATAGGTCTGAGGCCATGTCCAGCTATTCCTTTGCATTTTAAAATAGTTTTGTGAAGAGCATGTATATTCTGCCTTCTCAGGACCTCAGGTCTTCTATAAGCCTATTAGATAAGTTCCATTATTTGAATAAATAGTTACAAATCTGTAGCTCACTTGTCTCCCTCCCCCCAGCCCACACCCCACCTCACCCCGTGCCACCCCGTTACACTGCTTCTATGAGTTACTAGAGTGGTACTAGTCTCCCATTATACCTGTGGGTTTGCTCATTTCTCTAGTTCTGTCAGTTTTGCTTCACCAATATTTGGTACAAGTGTGCTCAAATTCATTGTGTCCTTGCTAAATGGACTTTTACCACTCTGAAATGATTCTAGCTTCCCCAACTCTTTCCATTACTCAATGTAATGCCTCTCAAACAAAAGAAGAAGAAAAAAGAAAAAAATGTATACAAAAATTTGGTGGGAGTGGGGAGAAAATATCAAAATAAAAAGTGCACACGTGCATGCACATACACACACACACACATACACACAAACACGGAACTTGTTTGATGTTGGCCAGCTGCTCTGCACACAGCCTGCCCTGGCTTGTGGTTGGTATACCCAGTGACACTCCACGGAGAAACTGCTTTTCACTTTCCTCATTCCTCTGTGTCTCAGAGGTGAATCCTCCCATCTCTTACTCTTTCCCAGAGTTCCTGTCTGTACCAGAATTCTGCCTTCCTCTGTTGCCTTTGCTACAGGCCTTAGAGCTCTTTATTCAACCAATCAGAAGGTGATTGTAAACAATGTTTACAATACTGAGGCAGGTGATGCTTAATATTACCAAAGTCCGGCCTGTGCTCAACTCTCTGGAGAAGAGTTGAAATTAACTCAACTCAACAGAAATCAGCATTCAAATAATACAGGACAATCTTTTTTAATTTTTTTATTTTTTTAACATAAACAATATTCTGCCTGCCAGAAGAGGCCACCAGATCTCATTATAGATGGCTGTGAGCCACCATGTGGTTGCTGGGAATTGAATTTAGGACCTTTGGAAAAGGAGACAGTGCTTTTAACCTCTTGATCAATCTCTCCAGCCCAGCAAGGACAATCTTTACACAGTACATAGCCTGGGCAGTGGTGGCACACTCCTTTAATGTTAGCACTCGTGAGGCAGAGGCAGAAGGATCACTGTAAGTTTGAGGCCAACCTGATCGTTCCAGGACAGCCAGAGTTAAAACAGAGAAACCCTGTCTTCAAAAACAAAAACAAAACAAAAGAAAAAGATCATCCCAACTTTGAAACAACCTAGTGTCCAACAATACGTGAATGGATATGGTAATATTTAATTCAGCAACAAAAAGGACTTGTCTTTAATGCAGTGAACAGCATAGGTTGAAAAATCATTTATACTGAAGGAAAGATAACAGATTCACAAAACATGATGCTACTTTGTAAAATTCTAGAAAAATGCAAAGATCCTCTAGTAACAAAAGACTAGTGGATGCTTGTGGGAAGGTCTCAGATGACTGGGAAAGGAGTGGATTACAAAGGCGCTTGGAGAAATTATAGAGGTGATGAAAATATCTTGATTTTACAAATGTGAATGCAGTCAATTTTTTGTACATCATTGACAATTTAAACTTGAAAAACAAGATCAGTTATGTGAAAGGTCAAAAGACACAGCATTCTTAGTCATAAAGACTTAGAGGATATGCTTTATTTTTCATTTGTGTGTCACACTAATTTTCAAGGGGAGTAGGACATAGTTTTCCTTATCTAACGATTGACAGCTTGCACAGGCGACTGAGATGCTCTACATGCGCCTGGACTCGATGAGTACCACATGTGTAGACAGGTACAGCCACTGCCTGCTTCTGAACTAAGGGTCATGTCATCGCCTTCAAGGGTTTTCAGAAGGCTGTCTTAATGGTTTCCAAACTGTTCCATTTTCTAGAACCCCTTTGCAATAGCAGCTCACTTGTTAGAACACCATGGCTTCTAATCTGTTTCAGTTTCTAGTGGTGCCAAGGCTTGCTTCTCTTTACTTTTATTTCTTGCCTAAGCACTTGATGCTTAAGCATCATCTGAAGATAAACTTACTTTGAATGATGAATCTAATACTGCATTTATTATGCATGAACATTTATAGATAATCTGTTTTGAAACTAACCTGCAGCTGTAAGAGTCCATTTGTTTTTAAATCAATAAATAAAACCTGTCTTGGATTCTTAGAGTACGGTCATTCCAAGATCATTTCTTTTGGTGAAAATCTGTGTGACTACCTTTACCAACTATTTTTTTTTTTCTTCTGTGTAGTTCTCAAATTAGAGCTAGAATTCAAGAGTTGCCAAAATTCCCCCCCTTTCCCCCCACCCCCCCAGCCTCTTTTTTCGAGGCAGGGTTTTTCTATGTTGCCTTGGCTGTCCTGGATTCACTTTGTAGACCAGGCTGGCCTCGAACTCTCAGTGATCTGCCTGCCTCTGCCTCCCCAAATGCTGGGGTTACAGACGTGCACCACCAATGCTTGTCATATCTCTTATTCAAATTCTGTATCTGAAAATTATTAGTGAATGCTATCTCTGTTGGTGACCTTGACATTTTTCAAATGATTGAAATCAAGAGATTTTTGAAGGATGTGCTGTAATAAAGTGTCTTCAGCCGGGCAGTAGTGTTGCATGCCTTTAATCCCAGCACTCGGGCGGGAGGCAGAGGCAGGCGGATCACTGTGAGTTGGAGGCCAGCCTGGTCTACAAAGTGAGTCCAGGACAGCCAAGGCTACACAGAGAAACCCTGTCTCAAAAAACCAAAATAAATTTTTAAAAAAGTGTCTTCAGTGTAAGAAAGTGTCTTCAGTGTCTCCATTTTAATCAGAATACCAGTTCTGTGAACATTTTTGCATACTTATGGCCTTCACAACACTATTCAACACGCTGAGGTGTTTTCCTGTCTTGAGAGCTAAGTGTATTTTTGAGGAAGGCAACTTTATGCATATAGGTTGTCCTGAAAAGGTCATAGTGGGCTTGTCGAAGTGGCTTATCAACAAAGGTGCTTGCTGCTCTTCCAGAGGACCTGAGTTTGGTTCTTAGCACCTACATCCAGCAGCTGTATAGCCACCTGTAGCTCCAGCTCCAGGGCACCTAACAGCTGTCTGACCTCTGGTGCTGCATACACATGCCCATACAACATAAACACATAAATGACGAAGTAAAGTCTTGAAGAGACCACAGTGTGAGTGACTAAGAGCTGGAGAAGAAGCTCAGCAGCGAAAAGCAATGGCTGCTGTCCCAGGGACCCATGCTCGGTTCCCAGCAAAGCATGAGAGGCTTGCTTTGGGTCTGCCATTTGTAAATTATTTGTGTACATTTAACTACAATTTTTTAACTGCTTCCATATCATCAACAGTTACATGAGAAAACTAGTAGGCTTCTTTATAGCTGTGCGAATTACATAAACAATTTGCACACATTATGAGCTTAAATCATGCTGCTACCTAACAAGAGTAAAAGGAAGCACAGACCGAGAGAGCTGGTATAGCCGGGGACTGCAGACAGCAGGGGCTCTGCTGAGAGAGCAGTTACAGAAGCTGCCAGGAGTGGGCTGTGCGTGTAAAGCTGTTTAGCTGTGTAAAGGATTATATAAAATACTGGCCTAAATTGCACTGTTCCTTTTCTCCTCTCCCCTGCCCCACTCCCCAATGTAGGTTTATTAATTGGTTTTCTCATCATCTAAGTAATTTTCAATTTCGCTGGAGCTGGGAAGATTGGTAAGTACCATGTTTTATCCGTCCTTAGTCAAAACAGTTACTATTGGAGATTGCTCAGTCTGTAAAGTGCTTGCTACTCAAACATAAACATCCACGTTTGATCTCCAGGGTTCATGCTTAAAAGCCCATTTGAGCCCGGTGTGGTAGTGAACACCTTAATCCCAACACTCAGGAGGCAGAGGCAGGCCAATCTCTGAGTTGGAGGCCAGCCTGACCTACATAGGAAGTTCCAGGCCAGCCAGCACTATGCCACGAGACCCTGGTTTTTGTTTTTGTTTTGAAGCTAGCCATGGAGGCATGGGGACACGGAGATTGACAGATTCCTCCTGTTCTCTGGCCAGCCAGCCTAGCCTAATGGATAAGTTGTAGGCCTAGTGAGAAACCCTGGTAGGTGCACCAGGGGAACAGCACCCAGGGTTATCCTCTGGCCTCCATACATGTGCGCATCATATGCATGTACGCAGCATGTGGACATATACATGCAGAATCTTAATATTTAAAACTCACTTTTTAAATGTATGTGCTCTGTCTGCATGTACACCTGCAGGCCAGAAGAGGGCATCAGATCCCTTTATTAGATGGTCATGAGCCACCGTTGTGGGTGCTGTGAACTGAATTCAGGACCTCTAGGAGACTGTTCTTAACCGCTGAGCCATCTCACCAGCCCCTAAAATTCACTTTAAAATACTCTGTTGTCTCAAGTATTTATTTCATGGATATTTATTTGCTATATGTGATAAGGTGATAGGTAGAAAGCTCTAGTATAAAGCAAGAGATGAAGATTGTGTATGTGGCCCTAACAAAACCACATTTCCTCGTAGGTCAGATTGTCTCTCTCAGGACCTGGAAAGTCCCAAACCAAAGTTTGTGAGAGAAGTTCTAGAGAAATGTATGAGGTAAATGCTTTGCATGTTCTCCTTGATTTAGGTCTCTTAGTTTCTCCTGGGGGAGTCTGCTTGACTTTGTTGCTATCTGACAGGCTTTCTCTCTCCTTTGCGTGTGTAAAGCATGTCCCGGGATTCTTTCCTAAGTCTCCGTGTTTGTCCATCTCCCACCTCACTTTGAATCAGGGTTTGGACTGCAATTGGCTGTACCATATGGGTTTTATATAAATTAAGCTATTATGGTTTTTTTTCAATGTTCCCCAACACTGATATACATTTTCTCATTTTCTAAGCTTGTGTTTTTTCTAATTTGTGTTTTCTCATCCCTCCCCTCTATTTTAAAGCCTTAGTTTCTAAGAATAGAGTATGTTTTGGGGAACTGATCTAAGCTCTTAATGTGTATTTTTTTAGAGGTAGTTGAGTTTAAGGTGTGTGTGTCCGTGTGTCCGTGTGTCTGTATGTGTCCGCGTGCGTGCCCAACATTGTTTCTTGCCATCCTCTATACTGTGATGTCTGAACACTTTGTCGGGCAATAAGAAGCTTGGCTCTTACTATTCTGTTTATTTCTTTAGTGCGTCTCATATAACCTCCCAGCCAAGCCAACTTACCTCCTCCGCCTGACCCACTGTCACCTCACCTCTTCCACCAGCAGACTGTGGGGCCTTCAGCCCACACCTCAATGCTGTCAGTGTGTTTGCAGCGGGCCTGAGTTCACCTGTGTTCACTTACTGAACAGCCTGAAGGACTTTGTCCCCTCTTTGTTCTTGGTTGTCTGCTGAGTGTAGGGTGTTGGATCTGGCTTTCTGGGCAAGCTGAGTGTTATCAAGGACGAAAGCATGAGCCCTTTTCCAAGGCTCTGGTTTGTGTTACAGGTTGTCGTACCATCAGCATATATTAGACATCGTTCCTCCCACCTTCTCAGCTCTGTGTCCTGCAAACCCAACCTGCACTTACAAGTATGGAGATGAAAGTAGCAGTAAGTAATGAAACGACAAATCTCCCCTTACAAAGTGCTGATCCACGGTACTCTTAGAATTGTATTTCTTTACTTGAAAAGTGACCCATCAGCCCAAGATTGAGGATTTTGTTGTTATCTAACTAGTTACTATTAGCTTATAGCGTTTTCCTATTTTATATTGTTCATGGTGTTTTTTACATTACATTTTTAATACGGTACAAAGAATAGTGAGATGAATTTTCTCCTAGGATGTACTGAAACAGAAAGTGTGCATTTATTACAATGGAGACTTCTTGAGTTGGCTATCATCTTGTCCTAGTTAGGGTTGCTGCTGCTATGATGAGCACCATGACCAAAAGCACGTTGGGGAGGAAAGGGTTTTTATGGCTTATACTTCATATAGCTGCTCATCATTGAAGGAAGTCAGGACAGGAACCTGGAGGCAGGAGCTGATGCAGAGGCCATGGAGGGGTGTGGCTTACTGGCCTGCTCTTCTCAGCCTGCTTTCGTATAGAACCTAGGACCACCAGACCAGGGGTAGCACCACCCACCATGGGTTGTGCCCTCCCCTATTAATCGATAATTAAAATAAAATGCCCTACAGCTGGATCTTATGAAAGCATTTTCTCACTTGAGGTTTCCTCCTTTCAGGTAAATAGCTTGTGTCAAGTTGACATAAGACCAGCCAGCACACATCTGATGCTGGGAACACTGGGGCACATGGCAGTCTGCTTCTAGAAGTAAATTTGTAACCATGACTTTGGCCTTTCAGCCCCATGGGCTCTGGGATTGCAGCACGAATCAAAAGTGTGTGCATGGTGACAGTGTCAGAGCTAGACATTAGGGTTCCTGCTGTTGTGATCACACTGAGTGCCGCCCATTCCCAGGCCTCCCATTCTGCGCTGCAAGGAAGTTCCCTATGACTGGGAACGCTGCTCTTCCTTGCTGTGTGCCATTGCATTACCACAGTGCCACAGTAAAAAGAGGAAGCCCTTTTCTCTAGTTCCAGTTCTCTTCCTCAGGTCTGGCCCAAGTTTGTTATTTTAACCTTTAACAAACCTGTTTCATAAAAATGCTTTCTGTCTACTTCTAAAGTTAATTTCTCAGTTTCTCAGCTAGTGTATAAATTCCTTGGTGACAGAGGGTTCTTTTTTTTTTTTTTTTTTTTTTTTCATAGAATTTTCTTCTACTTTCAGGGACAGGCTCACAGCAGATATACGAGATATATATAACTGTCCTTGCGTGGCCTGTTGTGGTAGACATCAGTCATTACGGGTCTTGGGAACACGTGTCCTGCGGTCCTAGTCAAGATTGCCTTTTTTGTTACCACTGTCTGCATCACATTGAAAGTAGATCTCCTGTTGCTTTCACGGTGCCTTTACATTAACCTAAAATCTATACCATAAGCACTCACTCACAAAAATCCCAGTAGTGAGCATGTAAGGTTTAAGCACAGGGCCTCTTATGTTGGCAGAGATGACTGGGAAGTTTTGAGTTTAAAATGTCCACGCACCCTGAGGACTGGTATGCTCATGCATACTGACGTGAGCATCAGCTCTTTTGGCCCCGATGAGAAGCCCTCATGTGTAGTAGCACATGGTTTGCATGCTGCCCTTGGGCTGAGGAGCACTGTGTTCTCAAAGGATAGAACAGCCTTTCAGCTCGGTCTCCCTTCCCCTCTGTTCTGTGTTTAGATTCCCTTCCTGGACATTCCGTGGCACTCTGTTTATCTGTTGCTTTTAAAAGCAAGGCGACTAATGACGAAATCTTCAGCATTCTGAAAGACGTACCGAATCCTAACCAGGTTGACGATGACGGTAAGAAAATGACCTTCAGCTGACCTGCACGGGCCAAGTTGAGGCATAAGCATAACTCTGATGAGCCCTGAGTTCTGTTCAAGGCTGCCTATCACCCCTCATCTAGGAGGCCCCGAGATTCCTGTGGGAGCTTATATTAGTATAAACAAACCATCCTGGGTATGGTACACACCTTTAATCCCAGCATTGGGAGGCAGAGGCAGGCAGGTCTCCATGAGTCAGGCCAGCTTAGTTATATAATGACTGTCAGGCCAGCCAGAACTACATAGTGAGGCTTTGTCTCAAAAACAACAACAGTTAGGAAAAGAACATTAGCCATGTTCTACATACGAAATAAGTCATGTGTGCTCATTCAAGGCTTTCTAGATCTCTCTGCTTTTAGTATAAACGGCTTCCTGAATGGGAAGGCTGAATGTGTTGGATATTTGGGGTACGATTGATATTTTCTTCAAATTTTAAGCTATTACGATACTATTGCCTAATCTTTACTTAGTATGTACCTTATATTTCAGCCAGCATCTTAGCTTTGTTTAATTTTCCTGGTATGAATAGAAAAATTGACAGAATGACATAAAAGTTTACCTGAATTATGACTGGATAAGGAAAGAAGTAATGAAAGGGTTGTTTTAATACTTGTTAAGACATACTGTGAAATATTCAGTTATTTAGAATAACTAAACAAGTGTGTTGCATCAAAAGTAGAACAGATGACACATCTACAAAGACAACCATTTGTTTGGAGAGGACACCTAGGAGGTGGCCGTCAGCCATAACAATAGGAAGTTTAGACTTTGACCAAAGTTATATGTTGTAGGTTTAAAGGATTTGCTGGTTTTGATTTAGTTAACATTTTGACATCTTGTAGACAGAATATGGAAGAAGGATGTCTGATGCTTTTAAGGAAGTGGGTCATAAGCCAGGAGTGGTGCTGTAAGCCTGTTACTAATCCAGACAAGTTTGAGGTTCCAGGCTGGCCACAGTGCAGTGACAGCCTGTCATAAGTAGAAACAACCCTGAGTTCTATAGAAGAACTGGGACAATAGTCCATTACTGGATCATGTTATAAATGTCTTATGAGCTTAGCATTCCAAAGCATAGGACCAAGGAATTACTATGCTTAACATTTTTTTTTTATTCTTACTGTAAAATATTTTTCAGATGAAGGGTTCAGATTTAACCCATTGAAAATAGAGGTCTTTGTACAGACTCTGCTGCACTTAGCTGCCAAATCCTTCAGTCACTCCTTCAGTGCTCTTGCAAAGTAAGTATGCACATTTGAACACCAATGTTGTAGTAGTTTTGGGCTAAAATTGCTAAGCAGGAAGATCTTACTATATAATTTAATAGAATGAGATTCAGTTTGCGGTGGCTAACATGCTTCCTGTGGCTTCCTAGGAATGCAGTGTGTGTGCAGTGCAGATGTGCATGTGGTGGGTAAACTAGTACAAGCCCAGGTCCTTGGGACAGTCGTTTACACAGGCAGAGGGGTCCAGCCTATCTAGACAGCTTGCCCAAGTGGGTAAGCAGAAATGAAAGCCTGCTCGGAGGTTGGCACCTGAAGGGACAGCAACTTTGGTGAGGCTCCAGAAGAAAAGAGTGCTCTCATAAGCCAGTGACAGCTTCCCTGCTGGTGAATTCCGATGCTTTATGTGCCTAGTGACTACTCTGTTTATTCTTAATTTACCTATTGTATTTTAAATTGAGTAACATTAAAGGGGCTTTGAACACACTAAGATGGCTTCTGAGTAATTGTACTTTTCACCTTTCTCCCAAGGTTTCATGAAGTCTTCAAAACTCTTGCCGAGAGCGACAAGGGGAAGCTGCACGTGTTGAGAGTTATGTTTGAGGTCTGGAGGAATCATCCACAGGTAACAGCTGTTAGTAGATACGTGGGGGAGAGGTTAATTACATGTGATTCCGCCAGTAGAATGGCTTTTAAATCTGTAAACTGGGTGTCGTGTAAATAATTATTGATACATTCTTTTTGGTAAACTTTTCAATTACATTGAGTTGTTGGCTCTGTGGCCTGTGTGAGGTCAGAGAACAGATTTCAGGTCAGTTCTCTCCTTCTACCATGTTGAGTCCTGGCTATTGAACTTAGGTCATCAGGCTTAGCGTCAAGCGTCTTACCCACTGACCATCTCGCCAGCCCTCAGTAGCATTCTTCAGGTGGCACTGATGGGTTTTGTGCTGTAGTGTTTCTACATATTAGACGCTAAGTAAGGAAAGTGTTGTTTGACAGGAGTATTTGGTAGGAAGTAGCTATGTGTGTTTATTTCTACAAACAAGACTCGTAAGATGTTGTTCACCTGGAGGGTATTTCAGTTGAAATTGTATATATATACTTTTTATGGAGGTGCTATCAACAAAAATTTTCTTATAGTATTTCTTACAATATTAGAGCCTAGCAAAGGGCAGAATAAATCTAAAGACTGACTAGTTAATTCAGGAGTGGTGGCATATGCCTCTAATTGTAGCACTTGGGAGGCAGTGGCAAGCAAATCAGGAGTTCAAGGCCAGCCTTAGCTATATGAAACCCTATCTAAAAGAAAAAATAAAAAGGTGACCTACCACTTAAGCTGGTCAATTCCATTTTTGTTAAAATCAAATTTTATAGCCCGGCTTCTTTATTTTCATAGCATTATCATTACGATTTGAGCATCTATCTCAATTATTATGCCTATTTATCAGTAAAACTTGACCCTGTGTCTTTTCTCATCGTAGATGATTGCTGTACTGGTAGATAAGATGATTCGTACACAGATTGTGGACTGTGCCGCAGTAGCAAACTGGATCTTCTCATCGGAGCTGTCTCGTGACTTTACTAGGTTTGGATCAGAACTTAGAGCACATATAAGACCCTGTGTTTGCCAGTGCTTAGAGAGCATGGTCTATGTGAATAGTTTGCATCACCTAGAACATTGTGATGATCAGGACCAGGACAGCCGGGGTTGACATACAGTGAAAGTAAATGAAGTAAAACTAAACTATATGGCAGTCTTTCACTTCTGCGCTACACCTCTTATTGCCAGAGCACACTGGTCTGGGAGGTACTGAGCCCTGAGGTGATATACATGATCAAAAGGCTGGCCTCGAACTCACAGAGATCCCCCTGCCTCTACCTCCCTGAGCACTGGGATTAAAGGCATGTGCCACCACTGCCTGGCTGATCAGAGGATTTCTACAGGGCCTAATGATCTGAGCTCCCTGAGTTTGATCCTCAGAACTCACATGGTGGAAAGAGAGAGCCAACTCTAATGTTGGTGTTTTATTAAGGGATAGACAAATACAGGGTGTGCATGGCACTGCCCTCTGGGCGCCCACCCGAGTCTAACGAGTGGAGAGAGGTGCTCCCAGTCACTGCAGTGTGAATGAGGGGCTGCTGGAGAACAACGCCTAATTCCCCCGAGGTTAGACGGCCCCATCTGCCCTTAATGACAGTCTGAAAAACGCTAGGCATTTCCTCTGTAAAGTGTGCTTAACATAGTTAACCAAATGTTGCATTACTTTAAGGTTGTTTGTGTGGGAAATTTTGCACTCTACAATTCGTAAGATGAACAAACATGTTCTGAAGATCCAGAAAGAGCTAGAAGAAGCTAAAGAGAAACTGGCAAGGCAGCACAAACGAGTAAGTAAGCTGAGGGCTTAGAAGTCAGTCCGCTGCCTTGACAGTGGTTTATTTTTCCCAATTCCAAGTTATCCAAAACTGTCATGTGCTGTGGCACTGATGTCGACAACCAACTATTTTCCCCTAATTTACCACCTCTAGGCTTTCCTCAAAGAAAACGTATGTGTATTTCTGAGTCTGGCACAAAAGAGAAGGGACACAGTTGGAGATGTAGTTGGAGATGCTGTGTGGAGAGGTGGGACAAGTCAGTCTCAAGTCCCAGTTTTGACAGAATATTCCCGTGGTAACGAAGATTGTGTTTAAAGGGAGGCAGTGTGCCTGCTGGAGCCTGACTTATAATAGTAGATAGTCTTCATTACTGGTGTTTAATGACTGAGGTGGCCATAGTAGTGACACCCACTGCTGCTATCAGCACTGATACCACGAAATCACCCTACAGCTATCACTACAAGAGTAAAAGGATTTAGTATAAGATCCTTCCCCAGGGCAGGGGCATAGCTCAGTCATAAAATTACTTGCCTAGCATCTCTGAGCTCTTGGATTTGAGTCTTAGTACCACCCATCCCCCACCCACAGCACTCAGGGAAGTTCTAGTTCAAAGCCAACCTGGGCCTCATAGCAGAACCTGGTGTTAGATTGTTTTAATCATTCCCCTTTCTTGGTAGATGTTATACATTGTTCTTTTGTTCCTGGGCCTTTTGTAGCGAAGTGATGATGATGACCGAGGCAGTGACAGGAAGGATGGGGCCCTCGAGGAGCAAATAGAAAGACTGCAAGAGAAGGTAGAGTCTGCTCAGAGTGAACAGAAGAACCTCTTCCTGGTCATCTTCCAGGTAAGTTAGCTTGGAGTATGAAATGTGAAAGTTTGAACAGCTGCCATTTCAATCACAAAATATTAAGAATACAGAACTTTGCAAAAGAACAGTGTCACTGCCAGGCACAGTAGCACACACCTGTAATCCCAGCACTCAGGGAGGCAGAGGCAGAGGCAGGCTGATCTTTGTGGATTCGAGCCAGCCTGAACTACAAAGTGAGTCCAGGACAGCAAAGGCTACACAGAGAAGCCTGTCTGAAAAAAAAAAGAATATTGTCACTGCCACCACCTGGAGGCCACCGTAAGTCTGCTGTTTGCTCATCATTTAAACAGCCATGTCATTTGTTCCTGTGGTTGGTGATTTAGGTGATTGTTTTCTTTCCTGTGAACGTTTTGAACATAGATGGCTATTAATGCTGTTTTCTTAGAACAAGGCCGGGTCATATTTCTAGAAGAAGCTACAGGATTTAACACTAAATCTCTCCCTGCTAAGTTGACAGTTCGTGGGGGAGTCCTGAAAGTCAGGAGTATACACCGTGTGAAGCAACAAGACTTTTGAGAAATCTTGATTTGGATTTGCTCAGAAATTAAGATTCTCCTTTAGTGTTTGTTCAACCTGTCCATCCTTTCCAGCGTTTCATCATGATCCTGACGGAACACCTGGTGCGATGTGAAACCGATGGGACCAGTATCCTAACCCCATGGTATAAGAACTGCATAGAGAGGCTGCAGCAAATCTTCCTACAGGTTTGTGATCAGATGGAAGACACCATTGTCTTCAGCCACACAGGCTTCCCAATTAAAAACCTATAGTAGGCTTGGTGATAAAAAAAACACTTCTCTGTTATGCATGAGACAACAAATTTTGAACCTTACCACTGTTTTAAAAAAAAAAAAAAGTCCTCATAAAGTTTACCAGGAAGTTCTGTAGCTCTTGTGGGACTTTTAATTTAAGTCCACTTGCTGCCACTACTGTTTATCAGAAAGCTGGTTTGATATCACTCAGACTCTGGGTTGCCAATTTCTGTGCTAGGGAGCCCAGCACAAAATACAGAGCGGAAAGAAGTCCACTCACTCAACAGTAGTAGGGTTTATAAAGTTATGTAACATCTGTGTTCCCATGGTAAAATGTATCCCCAGGGGCAGCTAGATATCCTGGTATGCAGGGGACTGAAGTTCATTTTTCCCACTCAGGCATTAACTCCCTAAGTCTGTCTTCATTCTAGAAAATTGACTAATGCAGACTTAATTATTCTTAAAGTTCAACTCTTTAAGCCTCCAAATCTCCCCCATACATTTGCAGTTACTAGCCTGTTCAAGAGGTTACCAAGAGCCCATAGTCCTATGTGGTTTAGTCTACAGAGAAAAGGTTCCCAGTTTCTGATGCTTTGGCTCCCTAGTCAAGCTGGTTTTTAAAACACTATAATATATTGTGTCCTGACTTCCGGGACACTCTCTGCAGCTGTCAGTAGTGTAGCTGTGGGCAGTGTTTTCGCCGTGCCTTGCATCAAGGATCCGGTTCCTGTGAAGGCCGTAAGAACTGCTTTTTAGCTTGTGTGTCCCTCCACTCCTTTCCCCACATAGTCTCATAATGCTGAGGCTTCTCAGGGAATGTGCCAGTATGGGTGGACTTTGGGGAAAATGTTCCACAGTGTTGCTTGCATTTCGTTTCCTGACCCAAGCCGCTTTTCTGTGCCTGCAGCATCACCAGATAATCCAGCAGTACATGGTGACCCTGGAGAACCTGCTCTTCACTGCCGAGTTAGATCCCCACATCCTGGCTGTGTTCCAGCAGTTCTGCGCTCTGCAGGCCTAACAGTCACGCGTTTTCTCTTTTTATTATCTTGAAATAATTTGTCTTATTTTTGATGGTTTGAATGTTTGCTTTCTTGTTGTTGTAGCCTTTCACTCCTAAAGGAAACGGGAGGAGAGTGAGAAGTTTGACACTACTCCTCGTCGCCCTGAAGGGCAAGTGTTGCTTTATGACAGCGGTGTTATGGTAACCACAGAGTTGTACATATGCAAGGCACAACTTTCCTGGGATGAATTTGATACTTTTTCTCCTTAGGGCTCAAAACATGTTTGAGGTGTGTGAAATGCAAGGTCAGGCTTGCAAAGTAGTGATGTGGCCGCCAGGCTATCACCAGGGAGCCTAGTTTTCCTCTGCTCCTGGGTAACATGGCTGGAATAAATGGAAGTTATGTTTTTTAAACTTTGGTGTTCATGATTTATCATCATAGTCTCTTTTCTTACTGACAGTGCACTTAGTCTCTATCCAAAGCTGTCTCTTGCAAATATTGTTTTTAAGTGGCATCTTATTATTAGCACTAATCCCCAAATTTCTCTAAATAAAAGCAATCCAGAATCTTGAAAGTTATCTTAAACTGCAGTCTTTCAAGGTATAATGAAGCTGGCAGCAGTTTTTCTACCTCTCAGGTGATTGCAGGTTTGGCAGCCATTGTTGAAAAGCATCTTGTCATGCCCTGCATCTCCAAGGATTTGCCCAAGATCCGGTAATACCACAGGCTGACGTGGAATGGGTGATGACTGAACTCACATGGACTTGGAATTCAGTGTGGCTTGGGCCTTGTCTCTGTAGGTCCTGGAGCAGATAATTGATCCCTGAGCCTATTGAGGCAAAGTGAAAGGAGCGTTTTGTAAAACAATGCATAAACAATTACCTGACATTCCACATTTCTAGGATTTTTTTAACTTCTCATTAAACCTTAGAAAAATCTACTAATAATGATACGATTACTGGTAGTAATTTTGTGCATTTGCTATTTTTTTGTACACATTACACCCTAGCAAATATGTATTATGATTGCTTGGATATATGGGTCTTTAATTACGATACATCTCAATGGCTATAGAATATAATTTCTAGCTGAGTGTAGTGGCACATGCCTTTAATCCCTGCATTCTTGGAGGCAGAGGCAGGTGGATCATTGTCAGTTCGAGGCCAGCCTGGTCTGCAAAGCAAGTCTATGACAGCCAAGGTTACACAGAGAAACCCTGTCTCAAAAAACCAAAAAAGAAAACAATATAATTTCTTAATACATAGGAATTCCTAAGCTTTTTAAATAGCATATTAAAAGCAGGAGTATTATTTAATCATTTAAATTCAGTAGATCCAAGGTTAAATGGTAGGCACTTCAGAAAGATAAAATCTAGATACTTGGCTAAATATACTATTTATCTATACCGCTGTAATTCATTTGAAATGGCTCTGGCCCCCTGCAGCCAAAGAATTAACCACAGAGGCATTGGTAGCCTTTGCTGAAGCACAGTGCAGTACAGTCATCCTTGCTCTACATGTTAAAGGAACTTGCTTTCTTCCTTTCTTTTGCTCCTCCTCCGGGTGGTGGTCTCTAGAAACTGTTCATTAATGTGCCTCTGCCCTACCCTGGTCTGCCAGCTGGAAAGATTATCTTACACAAGAAAAGATGAAAAAGCAGAATGGTGATGCTCCCACAGGCAGGGGGGGGTGGCATGTCACACTGCATGCAAGCCTCCTCAATTCTGTGAAGTCATGCTGATGGCTCCTAAACAGGCTTTTGTCAGGTAGACAGATGCTGCCTCCCTAAGCACTGTATCGTACAGGCGAGACCTGCCTTTGCCAACCTGACATCTAGACACCAGGACTAACAATCAATACAGCTAGAGAACAGAAGCATACGGATAAACAGATCTCACTGTCAGGCCCTGACGTAAGTGTTCATTAATGACTAGCTGCTACACACTGCGTACAGCATGCACCATGTTAACTATTTCCAACAGATTTCTGACAGATGACTGTGCTCACTCCAGTCCTGCAAACCCCAGGAAAACTTTCAAGAAGTCCAAAGCCAGGAAGTTAAATCCACGTCTCGGGAATGCCTTACCTCCCCACAATACAGTAGTAATACTTAGCAGCAGCCCGAACCCCCAGTTACTCTTGACATCAGGCTAGAAACCTCTCTCTACAAGCACCTCTGGCTGCCCGTTCAGGATCAATTTTACTGAACCCTAACACCACAGCACATATAAAATACCAGCCTTGAAAACCAGAGTCTCTCTGCTGAGTGCTTCCAAAGAACAATCAGTAATGATGGCCCCACGTTCTTTGGGGTTGACTTGAGTTTGGCCTCTCCCCAAGTATAATGTGCAGCAGCTGATGTGGACAGTGAGGTGCACAAGCATCTGAGGGATGAAAATGCCCACTCTTTCTCAGCTTGGGTTTTTCTCAAAATGAAGCATAGCCCCCTTGGCTAATTAAAGAGTATGCCTCCTTGCTGTTGCTTAAACATGGTACATATTATTTAGGCATGGCTCTTGTTCACATGCCGAAGCAGCAGTTTATTTAGGGCATTGGTGATGCTTTCTCATCTCAACTTGTTCTACTTGAGCTACATTCTAAGGAAATTCATAGATATTCTTCTTTCTTTCGGTTCCCACTGTGTAGCCTTGGCGCTCCTGGAACTAGCTCTGTAGACCAGGCTGGCCTTGAACTCACAGAGCTCTACCTGCACCACCACTGCCCAGCTCTTTGTCCTGATGCTTTCTTCATGTATAATGTTACTTCTAACAGCTGTCACTAATGTACCTTTTGGTAACATTATTAAACAGGTGTAAATGGCTACGGGTAAGTAAAATTGGCAACTGTCACTTCCCTACCTCAGAAGTGTGAAACAAGCCAGGAAGCAAGTTGTTACCCCTCACTGGGTTACATGAGAACTTGTAAGGCAGATAGAGTACTTACATTATACATTGATTAATGCTTTTGATGAAATTGATACTCAACTTTGTTTTGTTTTGATTTTTTTCAAAACAGGGTTTCTGTGTAGCCTTGGCTATTCTGGACTCACTTTGTAGACCAGGCTGGCCTCAAATTCACAGCAATCGACCTGCCTCTGCCTCCCAAACGCTGGGCCTAAAGGCGTGGACCACCATGTCCTGCTGATATTCAACTTTGAAAGTAGCCCTTTTTTTTCCCCCTTTTAACCCAGCATTTCCAAATTGCTGCATGCAGGTCCTGAAGAATAGGGCCTTGGGCACAAGGCTCCTGAGCTCATTCTTGGCTCCTGCTGTGACTGGGTACTTGTTTCCTTAGTGACATCTCACTGTTGCTAAGACTTTACAGCAGTGTACATCTTCTTGGGCTGAGTTCACTTCCACCCACCTTACTCTGAAAGCTCCTACTACACCAACCTAGGATTTACCTGTGTCCCTCACTCCCCATGGAGTAGATGTAGCCTGTCATTTTACTGTTAGGTGTGCGTGCACATCCACAGGTGTACATGTGTGCCTTTTAAAAAAGCAGACCTTAGTTTTTTTGGGTTTTTTTTCTTTTAGTTAGTACATGAAATGACCTGCCAGTTTTGAATCTTGCTGTACCAATGGGCTCCCACAGACCCAACATTTTGCCCTTAGTCGGACTTTAAGCACAATCATTTCTAAAGCATTGCTATGTGAGTGTTGTTTCTATGAAGACTGCATTGTGGTTCATTTGAACAGGGTCTTTATTTGAATACAAATTGTTTTTAAAGTCACATTTTTTCATATGTCAGTTCATGGCCACACAAGGTACAAGTCTTGCGGTACATGTCGTCTTCTAAGTTTTCCTCCGGTCCATAGTCATGCTGGTGAACAGTTGTTTCTCTCTTCCACACACTGCTTCTTACTGCGCGCCGCAATTCTAAGGGAAAAAAAAGTTTCCAGCTTAATTGAAGATAATTCCAATGAGGCTGTCATTGTTATTTATGTATATAATTTATATAATGGTTTCCTTTAACTCTTAACAGCTGGTTATACATGCTTGGTGAGCCTGCTTAGTCTGTGCAATTGTTCATTTCATTATCAAGCGTGAACTGACAGTTGGAAGTACCTGTGTGGATCGAAAGGGTAGCAACAAAAACAACAGAATGGGGTGTGCTGCGCCATCTGACAGAACAGGATGCCAGAGCAGCTGCCTGCTGAGGGAAGCAAGGGACGGGACCCACTCAGACCCCAAGGTTTTCAGTCAGGAGCTCTTGTCAGTCAAGTTCTGCTTACAAGACCAGGAAGCCAAGAACTCTACTGATGGATGCTGATAGGTGTCCACTTAGAAAGCTGCTCATGCTGTGACCTTGTGTCTGTCTTATAAAATGGCAGCATTGGCTTAGCTTTTGCTTTGTTTTGAGATACTCTCATGTAAGCCCATGCTGGACTCAAATCATGTAGCCTTATTCCTCCACTCCCAACTCGTGAGTGCTGATATCACAGGCATGCAGCAGCACCTGTGGTTTGTGTGGTGCTGAGGAGCACACCCTAGCCTTGTGCAAGCTAGGCAAGTACTCAATCTACTGAGCTACATTCCTTGAGACATTTTGCTGTAACTAATATCAAAGCACTACTTGAATCTGTTTCCAGCCATAACACATCACGGGCAAAAGAAAGACAAGGAGATATACCGTACCCTGGGTTTAGCACTTCAGATGCATCCACTTACAAGCTTTTCAGTAAATACAGCCAGCTGTCTCCCCGGTGTTTTACGGAAGTTACACATTGCCCAAGGTCAGTCAGCTGACAGGCAGAGGTACAGTCCAACTTAGGTACCCAGGGATCAATCCCGCCCTGGACCTTTACCATCCGCCACACTGCCTTTCTCATCACTTTCTGAGATTTACAAGGCTCAGTGTCTGCACCATCTGCTAAAAAAGGCCAGTTATCCAAGCTCTGTCTTGGTGGTTCCTCTCATGAACTGTGTTACCTGAGTGAGTCAGTGTGCCTCCTGACTGCAGAGTGGCAGCAGGGGTCTCCTGAGTGGGGGTTCCTGCTTCCTAGCTTGGCCTGCCACTCTCCTTGACTTCCCCACTGTGAAAACCCCTCAAAATTCGGCTGCAGCAAATCAGACTGAGCTACCCTCTCTACCGGATTTGAATATTACATGTACTTAGGGAAGAGGTAAGGATTATTTTCTTCTTATGTATACTACATGCATGAAAAACTTAGCTTTCCAGTCACGACTGAAGACTGACATGTTCTTTCTCACTTCTGTGAAGTCTACCAAGTTATGTAATGACATGGATAAAGCTGGCTCTAATGTGCTTCCTGTAGACATTCCTGGTATATGTATTTCTAGTATCTCAGCTACAGCCTGTTGTGAACTCTCAGGTTAGAGCTGTTTAACCTGCTATGCTGATAAGTTTGGCTTTTCTCGCTTCTTCTCCGAGTAAGCAGTCCAAAGCCTAAAGACAGGAGAGCAGGCATGCACACAGTTGGGAACCACCAGGACAGGAAGTAGAGTAACAGGAAATGCATTGCTTCCTTACACTAAGCAGCCAGGTTTGTGGGTTCCACCCTGCAGTATGTGTTTGAGCTTTTTATACATGAAAACAGATGAACCTGCTTTGTTCTAGAAATGTGCAGCGTGTGGAGGACACAAATGGCAGCCTATGATAAGACCCCACTGGTCAGAGTCTGAGCTCCAAAATACAGACACATGAGCAAACAACAGTGGAAAAATCAAGAGTCCCCACCACTAATGCTATAGGGTGCTGGAGCCGGAAAGACCATTTCTCAGCCATCACAGTAGTGTTGGTTCTGGCAGAGCTGCCAGTGGACAGTTGTGAATTGGGTGGGAGTGGGTGGCTATTTGCACAGTCTATTTCTTTTTGCTTACTGGATAAAAATCAAATTCCTGTCACTGAGAACAGATGGGCACTGTGTACCTCCAGATGTGAGGCCTCTGGAAAAGGCATCACCTGCCTGAGATACTTAGCCTGCACCCCATCAGCAGGAAATCCACAGAAGCCCTTCCTTCCAAAAACAGCGTGGAAGGAGGAAACAAACTTCAACAATGTCCAGGGCATAAAGGTAGTGGTGGCGAAAACCACAACAGTTTAGGAAGGAACTGAGGCCTAAAGAAGCCAACACCATGTCCATTCTAGGAGAGCACGTAAGTGTTCAATCAGTAAGCAGAAATAGAACACAGCAGTTTAGATTAAAATCTACTAACTAATAAGTTTGCAGACATCACACTGGTGAAGATAACGTAGGAAACTACATATGTAAGATTAATGACTATGCATATGCTCAAGTGGTTCAGGGGAAAAAAAGTAGTTTTATGACAGCATATACATAATGGAAATGGCAGCATGAGGGGAGGCATGTGTGTGTGGTCCTCTGTTCCATTATTCCAGGGATTTCTTACAAGTCAGAAATTGTTCCCAATAAAAAGAGCTTTAGGAAAAGGCAGGAACCAGCTTAAAGGAGACTCCACTGGCCAAGCCTGGGCCAATATGAGCATCAAAGAGAAGAAGGCCTGAGGAGCTGCACTACCAGGATCTGATTAGAACCGACTGGCCAGCCCGACCAAAACAAAGGCCAGGCATGAGAGGCCACGCCTCAGTCTCAGCACCTGACAGGAGGAAGCAGGCAGATCTCTGAACTGGAGGCCAGCTTGGTCTACATCGCCAGTTCCAGCTAGACAGTGAGTTCCCATTTCAAAACAGGCAGTGATGAGCATCTATAATCCCAGCACTTGGGAGGCAGAACCAGGAGGATTGCTACAAATTCAAGTCCACCCTAGACTATATGAATCTTGTCTCAAGAAAACAAGAGTACATACAGCCCAAGGAAAAGCTGCTTTTCACACTAAAACAACCCCTATTTATAGGCACACACACACACACACACACACACACACACACACAACTGGCTCAACTAAGGCTCATCTCCTTATACTAAAACCACAGAGTAAAGCTGGTACTCCATCCACAGTGGAGAATGATGCCTGTCAGGCAGGTCTCACAGGATGCCCTTTATGTCCTAAGAAGTGTTCCTCCTGCAGACATTTGGCCTGACTATCATAGAGCAGAAACAAGATGCTGAGCAGTCCAGGGGCAAAACAGGACTGAAGGGTAACAAAAGGTGCTGCTTACCCCAGTGGCTCCCAGATCCGGCAAGCAGAAGTGAGAGGACACAGTAACACGTGATGGGAAACACTTTTTTTAAAGGTGTATTTATTTTATGTGTATGAGTGCTCTATCTGCATATACACCTGCATGCCAGAAGAGGGCATCAGACTGATGGTTGTGAGCCACCACGTGGTTGCTGGGAATTGAACGCAGGACCTCTAGAAGAGCAGCAGCCAGTGCTCTTAACCTCTGAGCCATCTTTCCAGCCCCGAGCGCTCTGTTTTCATGCACGCCAGAAGACAGAATCAAATTCCATATCAAGTGGTTGTAAGCCACCATATGATTGCTAGGAATTGAACTTGGGGAGCTCTGGAAAAGCAGCCAATGAATGCTCTTAAATGCTGAGCTATCTCTCCAGCCATCCAGGATCCCAATTATGAGCAGCTTTTAGTTACAGAGAAAGGTTCTTAGAAACACAAAAAAAGATTTGTAAGAATCGCAATGTTTACAAGTAACTTTTGGCTCAGCAAAGTGTACGCATGTGTGAAAGGTTAGAAATGGCCAAATGTGCCAAGCCCTGTGGTGCACACCTGTAATCCTAGCACTCAGGCAGAGGCAGGTGGATCAAACTTGGCAATTCTCTCCTTCTACCAAGCGGGTTCTTCTGGGAACAAAGCTTAGGGTGGTACGATTGGCAGCACAAAGCTGGAGCCTAAGGAGGCTAGAGAACCAAATGGTGAGTGGCCTTTCATGTGGCAGTTGTTGGCAGTAGACGGCTGATGCCCAGACACTACCTCTCCTGGAAATGAGTACCCAGGCTTGCTACTGAGAGCCTCAGGCCTGATTAGCATATTACCCAAAGAGATTTCCTCACAATGCTTATTTGCAGTGGGAACTCATGCTACTTCCAGGCTTGTTTTCAGTAACTACATTTTGCAAAGGGGACAGTCTGTAATCAAAGGAGCCAGTGCTACTGCTTCTGAGGTAAAGCTACTAACAAGCCAGCTGAAGGAGACCCAACACTTCCACATGCTGGGTAGGAGGACAGATAACCTTGTTACCTTGAGGGAACAGATTATAGGAAAGACAGCACAAGGCTTTGGTCTTAGTTTGTGCTCGGTGACTAAACAGGATGGAGTTGTACTACTCAAACGCCTCAGAAAGGATCTCCAACAGTCACAAATGTGTCCACAGACTCAGAAGGGGCCTCAAGTGGGGTGTCCTTACCTGGCCCTTGCAGGTGTGGGGGCATGCATAGAGACAATGAAGGCAGCTGAGTAGCCTTTAGTTAGTGTGTAACATGAAAGACATGCCCACATTCCCACCTTACTTGAGGCAAGAAAGCCCACAGACCAACAATGTCTGTGTAGTGCACCAATTCAGGGTTCTTGTCCGCTCCTGAGCAGTGCGCCCTTGGTAATCCAGTTACTCTCTGGCTCAGGGATGTGGAACCTTGTCTGTGTGTACCTTATGGTATTAACACCTTTTTCTGGGCTGGAGAGATGGCTCAGTGGTTAAGAGCACTGTTTGCTCTTCCAAAGGACCCAGGTTCAACTCCCAGCACGGCAGCTCACAACTGTCTGTAACTCCAGTTCCAGGTGATCTGACACTCTCACACCAATGCACATAAAATAAAATTTAAAAAAAAAAAAAAAAAAAACACCTTTTTCTGTAGCAAACTATGCTACCATAAGCCATATGTTAAAAGCAGGTGAACGTGATTGCTTACCTTCCCATACAGAAGAAAGCTTTATGTCAGCTTCGCTGTGCATCAAGAGGAACCATGTTCCAATTCTTTCCAACTAAAAAGCCTTTAGACTTGCTTTGACTCCTGTTCTGAGCAAACTGCACCACCAGCTCTCGTCTCTACTCTACAGTCTACTCCACTCAGCCCTCTGTGGCCTAGTCAGGACAGGAACATATCCACCAAGTGCTAGAGTGAATCAACAAGAAGCCACAATTAAAGCAGGCATCACACGGACCTCTGCACACTCAACACCCCAAGGTAACAAGGGCACACGGACCACCCAGAACTCACATAGTCATAAGCAAAAGGGGGCACGGCAGGCATCCTTTTATCTGTAGACACTTGGAGTACACACTCATACAACCACTGCAAACATTTCTTTAAAAAGCATGCTTCACCCAAACAAGAAATGAACCCAAAGAAATCAATCCTCAAAAAAACTTCAATGTCAACTGGGAATAAGGAAAATTCATGTAGTTTGTGTAATACATGGTAGTTTAAGCTAAGATGGTGATCAAAAAGTAAATACCCATTGAGTTCATACTCTGAAAATTGTATAAAATTTGTATTTATATGTGTATATCAATATATTAAAACGGCAAGATTAAGTGCATCTTTTACTAATCAAATTATAGCAGTTTAGTTACCGCTACATAGCATCTTGCCCAGACAAAGGAAAAGTTATAGACAGCATTCCTCCTCACTTTGTAATACAAATTTCTAGTTAATATTTATTCTTTTATCCATATTTCATTGTCTGTACCAAAAGTATCGTGATTTCTAGTAGCTGGGTTAAACCCCTGGACTTGGGCTGGAGAGATGCCTTGCAGTGTCATGATCTGAGAAGGATCTACCAGCCCTATGGGTCAGAGTGCTGCATGAGGAACTGAATTTGAATTCCCCAGCACCAGGGGAAAAAAAAGGAGCATAGCTGAGAAGCCTCAGCACTGAGGGGTGGGTGAGGTGTGCAGGACGGGTAGATCCTGTATTGGCACCTCTGCTGTTTTGACAGAGGGGCCAGTGCAAAACATTAGAAAAGGTTAGAGAAAAGGCCAGCTTAAAAGGAGTGACTCCAGGCCGGGCGGTGGTGGCACACACCTTTAATCCCAGCACTTGGGAGGTAGAGGCAGGCAGATCTCTGTGAGTTCGAGGCCAGCCTGGTCTACAGAGTGAGTTCTAGGACAGCCAGAGCTGTTAAACAGAGAAACCCAATCTTGGGGGGAAAAAAAAAGGAGCCAGCCTCTGAATGCTGGGACACAGCCATGGCTGGCTTGGGAAGCATCAGGGAAATGCTCTTCTGTGGCAGTTAGCTACGGGAAACCTCAGCTAAGCCTTACAAGTGGACTTCCTCTCTGCTCAGGAACTGTCACTTGTGCTCAACAGTGCTACCACTTTTATGAGATGTGTAAGAGTCGACAAGTGGAAAAGAAGTGTTAGAGGGCCTCAAGCGGGGGAGTCACAGAGCAGGGCTGCCTTCCTCTAGCTTTTCTACCTTCTGTGTTTCCCAGTGAAAACCGGGGGAGAGGAGGCAACCCCAAGAGGAAACCAGGAAGGACTGTGTTGCCCTGCCTTTGCTTTGTCTGGGTTTTCATTTGCTTGGTTGGCTACCTGACTGGTTGGCTTTTTGATATTATTTAGTTGGGCTTGGGAGATGGGTTTTGTTGTGGGGTGTTAGTTTTGTTTTTTGACCCAAGGACTCACTCTATACCCAGGCCGGCCTCCAACTCCCAACCCTCTTGCCGCTCTCCTCAGTACTAGGATTACCAACAGGTACCACCACTGCCTTTTCTTTGGGTTTAAGATATGTGGGCTATCCCTTTCTCCCTGTACAACCTCTTCTAAATTTTAAAATCACAGTAAATGTTAATATAGCTAGAATACTGATTTGAAATGGATCAAGTAAGTGTATAAGCCAACCTATACGCAGGTTGCATGTTCCCTAGACACAGTGCGTGCCCCTCAGGGACTCTACATAGCATCCACATGAAGGGTATGTGCTGGTATTCCTGAAGACTCCTGGGTGCTCCTACCACACTCTGTTTATCGATGGAGTGGCCACACCCAGCGCACTGTTACTACACCCCTCCTGTGGTTCCACACCCAGCGCACTGTTACTACACCCCTCCTGTGGTTCCACACCCAGCGCACTGTTACTACACCGCTCCTGTGGTTCCACACCTAGCGCACTGTTACTACACCCCTCCTGTGGTTCCACACCTAGCGCACTGTTACTACACCCCTCCTGTGGTTCCACACCCAGCGCACTGTTACTACACCCCTCCTGTGGTTCCACACCCAGCGCACTGTTACTACACCGCTCCTGTGGTTCCACACCCAGCGCACTGTTACTACACCCCTCCTGTGGTTCCACACCCAGCGCACTGTTACTACACCCCTCCTGTGGTTCCACACCCAGCGCACTGTTACTACACCCCTCCTGTGGTTCCACACCCAGCGCACTGTTACTACACCGCTCCTGTGGTTCCACACCCAGCGCACTGTTACTACACCCCTCCTGTGGTTCCACACCCAGCGCACTGTTACTACTCCCCTCCTGTGGTTCCACACCCAGCGCACTGTTACTACACCCCTCCTGTGGTTCCACACCCAGCGCACTGTTACTACACCCCTCCTGTGGTTCTACACCCAGCACACTGTTACTACACCCCTCCTGTGGTTCCACACCCAGCGCACTGTTACTACACCGCTCCTGTGGTTCCACACCTAGCGCACTGTTACTACACCCCTCCTGTGGTTCCACACCTAGCGCACTGTTACTACACCCCTCCTGTGGTTCCACACCCAGCGCACTGTTACTACACCCCTCCTGTGGTTCCACACCCAGCGCACTGTTACTACACCGCTCCTGTGGTTCCACACCCAGCGCACTGTTACTACACCCCTCCTGTGGTTCCACACCCAGCGCACTGTTACTACACCCCTCCTGTGGTTCCACACCCAGCGCACTGTTACTACACCCCTCCTGTGGTTCCACACCCAGCGCACTGTTACTACACCGCTCCTGTGGTTCCACACCCAGCGCACTGTTACTACACCCCTCCTGTGGTTCCACACCCAGCGCACTGTTACTACACCCCTCCTGTGGTTCCACACCCAGCGCACTGTTACTACACCCCTCCTGTGGTTCCACACCCAGCGCACTGTTACTACACCCCTCCTGTGGTTCTACACCCAGCACACTGTTACTACACCCCTCCTGTGGTTCCACACCCAGCGCACTGTTACTACACCCCTCCTGTGGTTCCACACCCAGCGCACTGTTACTACACCCCTCCTGTGGTTCCACACCCAGCGCACTGTTACTACACCCCTCCTGTGGTTCCACACCCAGCGCACTGTTACTACACCCCTCCTGTGGTTCTACACCCAGCGCACTGTTACTACACCCCTCCTGTGGTTCCACACCCAGCGCACTGTTACTACACCCCTCCTGTGGTTCCACACCCAGCGCACTGTTACTACACCCCTCCTGTGGTTCCACACCCAGCGCACTGTTACTACACCCCTCCTGTGGTTCCACACCCAGCGCACTGTTACTACACCGCTCCTGTGGTTCCACACCTAGCGCACTGTTACTACACCCCTCCTGTGGTTCCACACCTAGCGCACTGTTACTACACCCCTCCTGTGGTTCCACACCCAGCGCACTGTTACTACACCCCTCCTGTGGTTCCACACCCAGCGCACTGTTACTACACCCCTCCTGTGGTTCCACACCCAGCGCACTGTTACTACACCGCTCCTGTGGTTCCACACCCAGCGCACTGTTACTACACCGCTCCTGTGGTTCCACACCCAGCGCACTGTTACTACACCGCTCCTGTGGTTCCACACCCAGCGCACTGTTACTACACCCCTCCTGTGGTTCCACACCCAGCGCACTGTTACTACACCCCTCCTGTGGTTCCACACCCAGCGCACTGTTACTACACCCCTCCTGTGGTTCCACACCCAGCACACTGTTACTACACCCCTCCTGTGGTTCCACACCCAGCGCACTGTTACTACACCCCTCCTGTGGTTCCACACCTAGCGCACTGTTACTACACCCCTCCTGTGGTTCCACACCCAGCGCACTGTTACTACACCGCTCCTGTGGTTCCACACCCAGCGCACTGTTACTACACCCCTCCTGTGGTTCCACACCCAGCGCACTGTTACTACACCCCTCCTGTGGTTCCACACCCAGCGCACTGTTACTACACCCCTCCTGTGGTTCCACACCCAGCACACTGTTACTACACCCCTCCTGTGGTTCCACACCCAGCGCACTGTTACTACACCCCTCCTGTGGTTCCACACCCAGCGCACTGTTACTACACCCCTCCTGTGGTTCCACACCCAGCGCACTGTTACTACACCCCTCCTGTGGTTCCACACCCAGCGCACTGTTACTACACCCTCCTGTGGTTCCACACCCAGCGCACTGTTACTACACCGCTCCTGTGGTTCCACACCCAGCGCACTGTTACTACACCGCTCCTGTGGTTCCACACCTAGCGCACTGTTACTACACCCCTCCTGTGGTTCCACACCCAGTGCACTGTTACTACACCGCTCCTGTGGTTCCACACCCAGCGCACTGTTACTACACCCCTCCTGTGGTTCCACACCCAGTGCACTGTTACTACACCCCTCCTGTGGTTCCACACCCAGCACACACTATTGGTATCTCAAGTTTCTTCCCTGACACTCAACCCAGCACCTTGGTTAGCACATGGAAAACCTAGATGTGTGCATGGATGGACAGACTTATGGAGACACTCACACCTGGATACACACATGAACAGTGAATGCAGAGACAGAGCCACCAGGGCACGGAGGGCTACATGGAGACAGGTACACAGATGGAGGAATGACTGTACACATGACAGTACAAGAACCTGACAACGGTCCCCACATATGTAACAAGCCACTCCTCTAGGTGTTTCTTAGTCAGATTTATAAAGACGCTCAGACTAAATGATGCCAGTTAGCCCTTCCACCTGTGAGACCCAATGACTACGTAGCTCACGGTTTTGTTTCAAGCAGCGAGAGTGGTAGTTACTAAGTCTTGTTATGTTGTGACTGTTTTCTTAAACGCTGCAGGCCACATAAGATCTGACTAATCCCACCATGCCATCCTGACACCTCTGCTGCACAAAAACGACTCCCATGAAAGAGTCCCATGGCCTTTAGAAATGGAGGCCTGAGATTCGAGCCAAGCCTCACATCCCAGCCCACAAAGGCCAAAGGTCAAGCCCACTGCTTTCTCACTAGGGAAAAGGCATTCCAACACCTACAAACAGGAAATAGATCAGTGCTTTTTGCTCTGTGGTTAAACAAGTAATAGAAAATTTGGCCACTTGGGCTGGAGAAATGGCTCAGAGGTTAAGAGCACTGTCTGTTCTTCCAAAGGTCCTGGGTTCAATTCCCAGCAACCACATGGTGGCTCACAACCATCTACAATGAGATCTGGTGCCCTCTTCTGGCATGCAGACACACATGTGGGCAGAATACTATATAAAAAATAAATACATTTTTTAAAAAAAGAAAGAAAGATAGAAGCTGGGCATGGTAGTGCACATGCCTTTAATCCCAGCACTCAGGAGGCAGAGGCAGGTGGATCCCTGAGTTCAAGGACAGCCTGGTCTATAAAGTAAGTCCAGCACAGCCAGGATTACACAGAGAAACCCTGTCTCAAAAAACCTAAAAGAGAAAAAGGAAGAAAGGAAGAAAATTTGGCCACTTACCTTTTACTTTTTTATCAAACTTCTTCTGCTTCATTTTTTCCCGGTTTTCCTGCCTCACTTCCTTTGCATCTTCCAGCGCTTCCTGGCTACCCCAAACTTCAAGAGCCCGCTTTACAACCTGCAACACAGGAAGATGTCAGCAAGTTGGATTCAGAGTTGCACAGTGTAAGGCCTAACCACAAGCTCACAGATGCCATTAAGTCACATTAGGAGCGAAGCCATGGCATTCAACAGTTGGAGAGTTCCCTTCAAGTCCATTTTTTTCCAGAAGGAGTTGAAATAACAGTACAGAAAGGGGTTGGGGATTTAGCTCAGTGGTAGAGCGTGCGCAAGGCCCCTGGGTTTGGCCCTCAGCTCTAGGGAAAAAAAAAAAAAGTACAGAAAAACAAACACGAAGAAAAGACTCAATGAGAAAGAAAACATAAAACCCAATCAGGAAAAGCCATCGAAGTCTTTGTCCTGATGGTTTCTTCCTTGTGTTGATGAGGACTCACAGACTGAAATAAAACCTGCCTGCCCTCTCACTAAGCACAAAGCACCAAATGATAAGAAAATCTGGGCTGCTGTAATTAGCATTATTTCTACTTATTTTGAATGGTACCTAAGATAGATGGTGAAGTTTTTTTTTTAATAGTCATATATTTAGTGGAATTCAGTATGTTTTGTTTCACAATGTGGCTTAATTTTATTTATAGATGAGGAAATTTCTAATGTTCCTGTACAAACAGCTCTAAAGCAGTACCTGTCCATATTTTCATATAATGGTATAACAAATATACTATTTAGCCATTCTGGAGTAGATACAGGAGAGTACGTGTGAATTCAGGGAACAGGCCTGGGCATTGGAGCAGCCAGCAAGCGGGTCTCCGCCACAGCACATGTGTGACCTGCTCAGAGCTGGAGCTGTGCAAGCTACAGGGCACTCGAGCACTGCAGATTGTGTTTCCCAATGCAACTCAATTTTAGGCATCTGAACTGCAATGCTAACCGCCTTAAGGGCCTTTCTTTTTCTTGTTTGGTAAAAGAAAACTGATAGGCAGATGAGATCTGACCTTTCCCAAGGCTTTTTTAGAGTTCGGGCTATCCTCCACACCACCTGCCAGCAACATGTTCATGCCAAAGCTGCCACAGCAAAGCAAGGTGAGAAAGTGTGTGCTCTGCACGGTCACTAGCTGTGGCTGGGACGGACACAGAAACAAGAAAAGGATCTTCTCTACTGTGTGAGCAAAGCCAGGCTTGGTTACAGCTGGCCAGCTATACTGGAAGCTCGCCTCCAGTTGGACATCCCAAGTCCAGCTTGCTAGAGACCTGTAACTTTAAGTAGAGCTTCATGTCGCCCCACTGTGAGTGATGAGGGTTCTTCTTCACGATAAACCTCAGTGCTGGCTCTCTCTTCTCTAAGTCGCAGTCTTTCAGAAGGTATTCTTGCTTGGCTTCTGTTTTAGTTATAAGCTTGTGTTTATCATCAGCGTCTCTGAAAAGAGATTAAGAGCATTATATAAACTACTTTAAACTAAGTTTTCAGACAGCCCAGCAACCACAGGCTGCACCCCCTAAGATGCAAACATCACTTCCCTGCCTTTGGATCTCATGTTCAAAGTCATAACAATTCAAGCAGACTCCAATCATAGAACAATTAAGAATCTTCTTAAGTCCTTCTTATTCCAGAAAAAAAAAGTGAGATAAGAATAGGGAAGATACAATGGGAAAAAAAAGAACTCACGAGAAAGAAAATATAAACTGAGTGACAAGGTCACCAGAAGCAGCAGCTCATGCCATCATCCCTGCATTCAGGAGGCTGAGGAGAGGGGACCATGAGTTCAAGGCCAGCCTGGGGTAAAACAGGCCCTGCCTTGGAAAGATGGGCAAGAAAGAAATGTGACTCCGCAAGGTTCATCTCCTGAACACAGCTGGGTCTGGTAGCTCAAGGTGAAAGTAGAGAGTGGGAACTTGATGCACCAGAGAGTGTATGAAAGGCCCATGAATTGGCTAAATTAGCTTTTTCCTTTACTTGTTCTCCACCTAGACAACTGACAGGCACTGTTCAACATGGTAAGACAGCCGTGATCTAATGGATAAACTAGGGCCCTGTTTAATGAGGCTTTCTTTGTTCTAGTCAGAAGATGGTCCACATAATGACAGGGAGGGTGCTCTAAGGCCATAGAACATAGTGAAGGGACAGGCATTTTCTGGCAGGAGGGTCACCAAGAGAAACCTCTGGTGAGGACACTGATGAGCAGAGCCTAGAGGAAGCCACAAAAAAGCTCCTAAGCACAGAGGCTGCTGGGCAGGGTGGACGGCACACGTATCCACAGTAACTGATGGCAAGTGGTGAGCAGAGGTAGTCAGGTGCAACCTGGACCTGCAGCTTTAACAAAGACATATTTAAAATGGAATTAAAAGCCATTTGAACAGATTTGAGATAGAGAGAAGAGAGTCAAGAGGTGCAAGCTGGAGAGAGTAGGATGGGGTGGGGTGGGGGGTGCTGGTGGATAAGAGACCAGTGAGATCTCCACCTGGGAGGCTGAGGCAGGAAGACTGCAGGCTCAGCATCGGCCTGGACAGCTCAGTGCACACAGGCCATGGCTGAGGAGTTGGGCTGCCTAGAACGCTTCCGTCCCCAGCACACAGAAACAAGCAGTGTTTAAGGAAGCACCTGCAGCTGTCACACGTCGGCAAGTCAAAGTGGCTCATGAGGTACGAATCCATGAACTCCTTCCCACATTCTTCGCAGAATGCATAATCAAACTCCATGACGGGCCCTGCAGGACGAAGGGGCTCTTGATTCCTTTGTAGTACTAAACAATACATATTTTCCTCTATCGCCTTAGCTTATTGTTAGAGATCTTATACCTGCCACAAGTGCCTATGAAAAAACTGATTAATGTTAGGCTTATGGAAAGCAATTTCCTAAGAGGATTAAAAAGGGAAAAAGTAATTAAGGAAGGGGGAAGAGCTTATAATTCACCAAGTCCTTCTGAACCCTAACCACGATCAACACTGCATTGCTTCCACCACTGCCGTAAGGAGTGTGTACTGGCTTACAGTATCTGTCTGTCTGCAGGGACTCAGAACTGGCCTGGCCAAGCTGCCTTGAGAGGCATGCATCATAGGTTTTTCAGTTTACAGTCCACAGCTCCTGGGACACTGTGTGCCTTTACGTTTCTGAGAAACGGAGGCAATCCCTCGGGCAGTGGGTCATTCAGACCACCTTGTGATTCTCCGTGTTCCCTACAAGTCAACAAAGCATACAGAAGTCTGCCGGGACAATTGGTCCTAGACATGAATCTTGTGTGCCCTGTATAATTTGCAAACATCACTGTATCCTGGAAACTACCATTGCATTGATCCTGGCAGCTGCAGTTGTATATTCTTTCTGATAAAATATACAAAGTCTGATTGCTTGGAACAAATGTGCCTCAGCCTCAGTCTTGCTGAGACCCCTCCAAGCCAGCCTGGTTAAGATTAATTTCTCATCGGCCATATCAGGTAAGCAGGAAGCGCTGCCCTTCCACCTGTCATCTCACCCATCTGTGGTCTGGAAGTCCAGGGAGGCCCAAGTAGCTGGCATGGCTGTGTTCCTTCCTGGGGACATTCGAGCTCCTAGAGGCGGCCCATATTCCTCTCCCACCTCCCACCTTCAGGACTTAGACCAGCTTCCCACATGCCAACACTGCCTCCCCTGCAAGCCCAGTGCCTCAGGAAGCCCTGAGTACACTCACTGGGATTACAGTGATCTCCCCATCTCAAGTCTTTAACTTTACCCTGTCTATAAAGTCTCCTCTAAGTAAAGTAATATATACACAGGCTCCAAGGCAATTAGAATATGGACAGCTGGGGGGGGGGGGCTTCTGTTCTGCCAACTGGGGACTGTTGAAAGTACAAAGACAGGGGCTGGAGAGATGGCTCAGTGGTTAAGAGCACTGACTGCTCTTCCAGAGGTCATGAGTTCAATTCCCAGCAACCACAGGGTGGCTCATAACCATCTATAATGAGATCTGGTGCCCTCTTCTGGCTGGCAAGCACACATGCAGGCAGGACTTTGTATACATAATAAATCTTTGAAAGAAAAGTTATAAACTGTTAGACACACACATATGCATATAGTTGTACTTTCCCCCTTTTATTGAAAATAGATTTTTTTTTCTCATATAATATATCCTGATTGGTTTCGCCTCCATCTACTCCCTCCAGTTCCTTCCCACCTCCCCGGGTCATCTCACCAATCAGTAGGCAAAGACTTCTTCATGTTGCTCTGAATAACCAATGTAAACACTTCCTCTGTGGAAAAACTTGTGCTTTACCTGGTTCTTGAACAACATTTCCAATCTTGTGTTTCCCTTCTTCTTCTTCTTCTTCTTCTAAAATGAAGCCGCCTTTGGTGTCAATCATTTTGGGAGCTGCTTTTACACTAGCCACGCCTAAAGGAAGCAGATACAGCAGTCATCAGCTGATGCAGGCAGGCCTGCAGGTCAACAGGAGAAAACAACAGCGTGACCACCTTCTACTCAAACTGTCCCAAAGGCCCCAGCCCATGCAGCGCGGCAACAAAACAAAAGAAACAAACAAAGCCTAAGTGATGTGAGCATGTGTGGAAACTGCCACAAGAACCTACCATACAGTTAAAGAACACTCTCCTGAAGCTGCACACTGACTACAGAGAACCCTGGGGCGCATGCCTGTATAATTAGGAAAAGGGACCTCTGAAGAGCACTCCTACAGTCACAACAAAGCCACACCAAACCCCAAGTCTCAGTGAACTCCCAGCTCATTGGAGGTTTAGCTCCAATTATAGACAAGAAAGACCACTCAGCAGTACTCAGTGAACACCTACACCCCTAACAGTTCCCCACTGAATTCTAACTGGGCGCCCTCTGCTTCCACTCCGACGCTGTCTACCTGGAGTTGAAACCCACCGGTTGAGGGTTCGGTTCCTGCCTACCCAACCTCAGATGCTAACTACAGACCAGGGACTTTAATCACCTGACTATCAATCAGAATTTCCAAAGCTGCTTCCCCGGTTGCCGTTAATCCCCTACAGCAACACCTACAACTTTGAAAAAGAATTCACTTTCATTCACCAATTAATTTCAAAGAATTTTAAATACAAATTAAAAGTCAAGTAAAAAGACACACTGCGCAAGTGATGGTCTAAAAGAGCCCCAAGTATGGGTGCTTCTTTCCCCATAGTCCAGCCCCAAATGTCTGAGTTCCAGAGAGCTACACAGGTATATGGCACAAATCAATTTTATATACATTCTACACACAATGTAGCCACAGCAAACCACCAGTTCATTGAAACCTTAGTTTCTAGACAGCAGCCAAAGGCCAAGCCTTGAGGACAGCTCCAGTCCTGCTCGGTTAACTCCTTTCTACACAAGGCTTGGAAAGACCGGGACAGCCTAGCCTCTAACAGAGAGCATAGTGGCAGTAACTAATACTTACTTCGATGAAGCTATACCACATACTTGTCAAAAATCACTTTAAGAGGAGTATTTTAATCAAAACTCAAAAGTAAGCAAATAGGATAAGCCTAGCTGGAGAATTGTCTATTTAATATTTAATAAGCACCTCGAGCCACACTTTAATCCCAGCACTCAGGAGGCAGAGGCAGGAGGATCGCTGTGGGTTCGAGGCCAGCCTAGTCTACAGAGTGAGTCCAGCACAGTCAAGGCTACACAGAAAAAGTCTGTCAAAGAAGAAGGAGGAAGAGGGAGGAGGAGGAAGAAGAAGGAAGAGAAGGAGGAAGAAGAAAGAAAGAAAAGAAGGAGGAGGAAGAAGAGGAGGAGGAGGAGGAGGAGGAGGAGGAGGAGGAGGAGGAGGAGAAGAAGAAGAAGAAGAAGAAGAAGAAGAAGAAGAAGAAGAAGAAGAAGAAGAAGAAGAAGAAGAAGAAGAAGAAGAAGCACCTCGAAGAGGCAGAAGTGATTCACTGTGACAGCAAACAACAAACTGGTGGGAAGTTTTTCAAAGCCTGTAGCAAAGAGTTAAAACTCATAAGGTATAAATCTTCTCAAATGGAAACACCTTTCCACCCCAGGGTGGTGAGTGAAATGAGGAGCGGGGTATTCAAACAACATACAAAACTCACTTGCTCTCAAAGGCAACCAAACTCACCAAGTGGACTGACCAATCTTGCCCAATTCTTAGGCTACTTTTCTTCTTCCAACACCAGAGAGTGAAGCCAGGATCTTGAGCACACCAGGCAAGCACTCCACCACTGAGCAACTGCCACAGCTCTCTTTTTAATTTTTAGGAGTCAAGGTCTCCCTAACTTGCCCAGGCAGGCCTTGAACTCAAGATCCTCTTGTGTCAGCCTCCCCAACAGACTTGCATTACCAGGCCCAGGCATCTTACGATATTGCTAGTTTCCTGGTAGCCCAGGTGTTCTGCACTCTTCCTCTGTACACTTGCCAGGCTGTTTGAAGTTGGGAAGATTCTCGCGGCTTTAGACTGGCCCAACAAGTAGGAGGAGGTCATTTGTAAGACATTTATCTGCATTTATCCGCATATGGGTGAGAAAGCGAGACTGCATAGAAATCTTACAAGATCAGCACCATGACCAACAAAGATGATGAAAATAGTGTTTTGCATTACAAAATGGCATATAAAGACTTTCAAGTGACTTCGAAAGATCCAAATCTAAGTTAGTTACAAGAGAGCTCCGCTGGTCGGGAACAAGAAATCAAATTCAGTGGCAACTCTAAAAGTTCAAACTGCCATAAAACATACGAATTATTACTCGGTACATACTGCCAAAACAAGTACATTATACATACAAATATATATCATATGTTGAATTGTGACAAAAGAGATTTTTTAAAAGTAAATTACTTCTGCAGAAATAACTTGGGTGGAGTTACTCCCAAGAACAACGCCAGCAGCCAAAAGCACAATTAAAAATACCGAAAACAGGAAGGCAAGGGGCTACCCTAAGATGCCAAGTATAGCCAAAATGAATCCGGGGCCACATGACCCCTTCTGGTCCTGACTAACCTGAGAAAAATCCCTTTTCTTTACTGATGTCAAGTGCCAAGCCCTGGCCTTTCCATTTTCCGACGTGCCCATGAGAATCCAATCGGTTAACTCCAAAGTGCAGGACACTGCGGGTGTTACTACTCTACGAAGCCCTGGAAGGCGCAGCCCACGGAAAAGACTGGGCCAGGATCATCACTTCTGCTGGGTGCCGGACTGGGAGACATTACAGACTTGTTTATGGTTGCCAGGCTGAACCCTCTGCACCATAGAGGCGCCAGGCAAAGGGCACGACCCGGAAGGTCTGGAAGCAAGGAGGCGCAGCCATGCACCTCTGTTCCCGGACAGCGGACCCGAGCGGGCCGCCGAGGGGCAGCGGGAAGGTCCGAGGTGCGGCTACAGATCCACGGGAGGGAGGCCCTGTGCGCGCCGGTAGAGGACCCCACCTCCGGTGGCCGCCGCCGCCGCAGGGTACGGCCGCGCCGCCAGCCGGGCCTGGCGCAGCATCAGCGCCCGCTGCCGCTTCCGCTCCACGCTCGCGCGTACGGCGGCCGGCAGCTCCGCGGGCTGCTCCGTGGTCGCGGGCTCAGGTGACGTTCGCTTGCCCTCCGCGGTAGCCATCGCCAGCCTACCCTCGGAGTTAGCGCACGCGTAGCGCCGGCAGCTTCTGGCAGCTACAACGCTGACCACACCCCACCATCCGCCGCTACGAAGAAGTGCGCCTGCGCAGTCGGAGTGGTGGCGGAAGGGGTGGTGGTGGGCGAGGCGGCGCGCCTGCGCAGTCGAAGGGTAGTGGCGGAAGGAATGGAAGTGCACTTGTTGAATTATAACCTGGATTAAGGGATGCACGAGGATCAGGACTTTAAGGTCATCCTTAACTACACAGTATGTTCCGGAGAAGCCTGCGCTACAGGGGCGCCAAAGTAAAGAGAGCGTGGTGAAATGCATCAGGACTGAAGAACGGCAGTGTAACAGCTAAAAAAAATGAGAAAACAGGAAGGCAACAGAGAAAAGTAGGACACTGTGAGCTCCACCACCAGCTGCGGGCCATTAGTAAAGAGCCAAAACCATAACCATGTCGAAGCCAGGCAGACCCATGACAACAGACTGGCTATTCTATACACAGAAGAAACCCGCGGTTTTCAAAAACCTTTGATCCAGTGGGGGAATATAACGTGACATGACTCCGCCTCTGTAGCAAAATGGCTTTGGAAAAGAAATGCACATTGTTACTCCCTGTGTTTTGAACCGATATGCCAGGGGCCATGTTCATAGCAGCAGTGTTCCCAATAACCAAAAGCTGGAAACTACCCAAATGTCCATCAACTTTGAGTGACTAACAAAGCATAGCATTACCAGAGAATGAACTATTTTTCTTCAGCCATGAAAAATAATGACGCACCAAGCTACATGACTGAACCTTGAAAAGGTTATGCTAAGAGAAAGAAGCCATTCCCAAAAAGGCCATAGCATATGAATGCATTTATATAAAACCCACAGAATAAGCAATCATACCATAGTAGAAAGCAGTTTAGAGATTCCCAGAGGGTGAAGCTAAGTGGTAACTGAGAGGAGACAGTGCTCAGTAGGTATGGGGCTCCTTGTGAGGTGATAAAAACTGTAGAATTAGACACTATTGATGATTGTGCAACGTCATGGCTGTATACTGGCCAGAGCGGGGAATCTGAGCATCAGAACTGTAGAAAGCTCCCTGGCACCAAACCTTTGTTGACCACTATAGTCTCTGCATGGTTCTGGCTTGGTGGCTGAAGAATATTTCTAGAGATTGAGGCAACAGTGTTCCCCAAAACATAATCTCTGAGAGTGACCAGTGCTCAGAATCCTCTCCCCAACCAAGGACCGGATGTGGCAGGATGCAGGATGCAGCTCCAATGCGTCATGGGCCCCACTGTTTTGAAGTCCTTGGCAACTTGTTGGTCTCCCTTTCCAGGGAACTCCCTTTCTTTTGGGACAGGAACTTCTGGGAAAGAGTTTCATGTAACCAGCTGAACTGTAGGCTGGTGCCTCGGCGAAGCTCAAAGCAGACTCCTTCCTCAGAGAAAGGAGGAGTACGTGCCCTGATCTGTACACCCCACACAGAGACAAAAGCTATGGGTTTGCTCAGAGCAAAGCACATGAGTCACCTTGGTGGGGGCACAAAAGGAAAAAAGGCATAAAGACAACAAGCCAGGGGCCTCTTAATTGCCTCTTTCCATCCTGTCTCCTATTGGGGAAACCATGACTACATCCACCTCCCCACAGTTACCTCCTTCATCTCTCACCTCCCCACAGCTACCTCCTTCCTCTCTCACCTCCCCACAGTTACCTCCTTCATCTCTCACCTCCCCACAGCTACCTCCTTCATCTCTCACCTCCCCACTGTTACCTCCTTCATCTCCCACCTCCCCACACAGTTACCTCCTTCATCTCTCACCTCCCCACAGTTACCTCCTTCCTCTCCCAGGTTGACAGATCCTCGCTAAATGAGGAAGCTGCAAAAAGGAGGCTGAACATTGAAAGCCCTAAGCTCTGAAAAAAGGAATCCACAATGTAGATGAGAAACCTGGCAGAGGCCCTGCCAGTCTCTGCTTTCCACATGCGAGACTGTGCTGTTTGTCCTGTGATTCATTACCCCTTACTGTGGTCACTTGGACACCTTTGGCATCCATTCACAGCCCGGGAACTTCTGTGATCTGGAACACATCATGGCACAGGCACCCTTTCACAATAGAAGGACACACCAAGGTGGGAATTTTTTTGTTTTGGTTTTTGGTTTTTGGTTTTTGTCAAGGCTGCAGCAACAGGGATGAGCTTGATGATGATGTTGGCTTGGGCTGTGTGGACTTAGCAGGAATGTGACCTCCCTGAGCCAAAGCACAGCAACTGAGGCAAAATTATCAGAGCAGAGCCTTGATTGACAACATATGCATGCAGGAAGACTTAGGAAAATGCCTCCAGACCCTCAAAGATTGTCTTTGTATGGGCAGGTGGATGAAGAAGGGTCCTCAATTCAGGACGGGGCCGAAGACAAGTTACTGCCTGCTCTGGACGTTGCAGTTAGTCTTCACGCTCAGACCAGCATGGGCAACTCAGGGCCCCACCAGATCCTGAGTATGCCCAAGCCTTGCTTCCCACTGCCTCTTCTAGAAATGTCTTCACTCCCTTCTCTGGCTGTCTCTGCGTATCCCTGGGGCTGGTGTTGGGGCAGAGGGTTGTACACCATCTGAGCCATAAGCTGCCTGCTGTCCTACTTAGGGTTTTGTGTCATTAAGAACAGGGACTCCTGGGTCACTTGTTACTCCAGGGTCACATGCAGGAACTGCTTACCCAATGCTTGCTTCAGCAATAAATTTAATAAATTCAATCAATTTAATTTTCTGTCAATAAGCCAAGTGTATCTGTCCAGCACGGAAACTCAAATTCGGAGCGGAACCTTGCAAACACCTTGTTTCTGCCTGCATGCCTGTTTAACAGGAGTGACAGGAGACACTCTTCAGTGGCTCTCCCCCTATTTTCTAGCTTTGTCTCTATTTTAATAACAACAATGATAGCCAACATTTGCATGAAGCTGACTATATGCAAGGTTCTTGGTTTGTTTTGAGACAAGGCCCACTATGTATGTATGTATGGTTAAGACTGGCCTCAAATCAGGCTTGGTAGCACACGCCTTTAATCCCAGCACTTGGGAGGTAGAGGCAGGTGGATCGCTGTGAGTTCGAGGCCAGCCTGGTCTACAAAGCGGTTCTAGGATAGTCAAGGCTACACAGAGAAACCCTGTCTCAAAAAAAAAAAACCCAAAAAACAAAAAAGACTGGCCTCAAACTCACAGTCCTGTTTCTGTTTTGGCCTCCTGAGTGCACAGGTCATTTTTTTTTCCTCAAAGATTTATTATGTATATAGTGTTCCACTTGTATGTACATCTACACACCAGAAGAGGGCACCAGATTATAGACGGTTGCAAGCCACCATGTGGTTGCTGGGAATTGAGCTCAGGACCTTTAGAAGAGCAGCCGGTTGCTCTTAACCTCTGAGTCATCTCTCCAGCCCCATGCACAGGTCATTTTAAAGCATTTAGAATTCACCAATTAATAGCATCCTCATAACGGCTCAATGGCTGTACTCACTAGTCTCGGTTCATAGAAAAGGTAAGCACCAAGGTGGCACAGACCTTCCAAACGCTTAGGAGTGAGAGCTGGCTTCAAATGTCTCTCCATGAGAACAAGTCTTCCTCGCACCTCTTTCACTAGATTGTCTTGTCCGGGCTAGTGCACAGCAGTGGTTCAGAATCTCCACGTGGCTAACAGTGTGCTAACAGATTGACACTGAGACACCAGATCTCAAGCCTGGTCCAGAGTGGCTGTTGCCTATCATAGGCCAGGTAGTGGCCATTGAACATGGTCTAGGGTTCACCCGTTAACAGCTTTGAACTCTAGCCATGTTAAGCTTTTCAGTCCCAATTCTGTTACTACCACTAATTGGGGGGATTTCCCCTCCGCTACCTTTCTAACACCCTGCCTGTAGCTTCAAAGCACAGACCACTTGTATTTATTGTTGAGTGTGTCCTCTAATAGTTACATCTCTGCCAAATATATTTAGCAGATGCACTTACTAGTGCAGTTTGTATCGTGCCTGGGAAGTGGCCAAGTGTCTCAGCCTCTATCCCTGCCTTGGGCCCAGCGCTGCTGGCCTCACTCAGTCCTTGCTGAGTCTTCCTGAGCAGCCTCTGACCTGTTGCTGCCTCTCCATCCATCCTCTACCCAGGCTGGCTGCAGCACTTTCTACAGCACTGCCCAGGCCTCTGCTCAGACACCATTGACTGACTCCTCCTCCTAGATTGTAAGTTCACATCTGGTCCTGGCAGCCTTTGGAGGACCTGCTCCTGTCAAACCTCCCCATGGACTTAATGTTTAGACAAACTGAAGGAAACTGCATGTTCTAGACCCTTCCCTGCTCTCATCGGAGCTCAGCCCCTGCTCACTCTCCTCCTGCTCTTTCGTTCAGCCTTCACTCCTCCTCGTGGAATTCATGAGTTTACTATGTGCCTCCCTTGAGCCAACTGAGGACCCGGCACCCAGCAACAAATTACTCACACTCTTCCAGTCCAGGAGCTTAAAGTCTAATCTGATCTGGTCACATGACCACCTGTCACACTCTATCTGAAAGGGCTCTCTTCTCCACACCTTGAAGCTCTTTTCTTGATATTCCAAGTGGATATTGCTCCCTTGCTCTTCAGCCCGTCCTCCAGCCACCCCCAGCCACCTTCCATGACTGCTAGACCTCTGAACGATACAAGGTGCACTTAGGCTTGAGGCAGAAGCCTTTGGCATCCAGGAACCAGAAGGGCTGGGCCAGAGTGGGCGTTATCAAACCAGTTATTGAGTGTCCTTGCAGGCACCATGAGCCAATTGTGGACACAACCCTGAGCAAATGAGCAAACCCCTGATGCAGGTGCTGCCTCTGAGCTTTGCTCAGAAACAAGTCACATGCCCTCAAAAAAAGCAAACAGTCTGGTCATGTTCAATATGTTCACAGGTTGTACAAATGTCACCACAATCCATTCTAGAATGTCCTTTTCACCCTGGAAACAAACCTTGCAACCAGTAACAGTCACCTCCCTCACTGCCACCTGAAACCTGTGTGTGGCCCTGTTCCAGCATCAATCTCTTCCATCCTCAATAGATTTGCCCCCTCTAGATACTCCCTATAATCAGAATTATAGAACGCAGGGCCTTTTGTACCTGGCATCTCTCACTTAGCATAAAGTTTCAACCCATGATAGTATAAAGCTTCATCAACACTGCAGTTCGTATCAAGGCTTCATTTTTTATTGACAATATTCCATTAGTTAGACATACATTTTATTTACCCATAAATAAATACTGATGGGACCCCTGCTGTGAGCATCCAGGTACCAGCATATGTTGTCTCTGTTGGATGCAGACACAGGCATGATAGAGACACTTTCATATCCCATATTAGAAAGACACATTTGTACTCCACGTGGTAAAAGAATTGCAACATACATATTGATACTTCAGCGTGCACACACTGTTAGTGGTTTGCTTCTCTGGAGCTCGCCTTTCCTCCTACTGGCTCAGAATCCCCTGGAGAAGCTCAAAGTTGACACTGGCAGACACTAACTAAGCTCAATGCTTCTGCAAGTATCCAGACACAGAATGAAGAAAGCCTGTAGGGGTTACAAAGGAAAACAACGAGAGTCCCAGCCATGGCCTCCAGAGTGTGACTGTCCCAAGGGGCGGCAAGACGGAGCTCCAGGATGACTGACAGCCTCTGTTCCCACCCCTCCTTCCACTCCCTATAAAGCTTCCTGGGTGAAGATGAGAGGCAAGTGTTTGCTTGCTTGCTTTTGAGATTGGTAATCTGGGGTCAGTGAGTGGCTCAGCAGGTAAAGGTGACGATCTGAATCCAATCCTTGGGACCCATGTGGTAGAGGAAAGTCACATGTGCCATGGCACATGCACACATACTCTCACACATGCATGCACAAGTACACAACAAGCAAATGTAAATTCAAGAAGTTAATCTGCTACCTTCCTGGATTATCTGTTCTCTGAATAAAGTGTGACACCCAGAGCCAGTTCCTGTCCCTGCGTCGCCTTTGCAGCCACAGGCAGTGTGAGCGCCCAGACTCCCAGCATGATCACAGTCACAGTTGTCTCCAAGAGCCACAATTCTCAGATGTTGAAGACAGAAGTGACAATAGGACAGGAGTTTGACCCGCATGGACAAGAAGGCATTAAAGACTTCACTGGGTTTTATGCAGGGAGCTGGACTCGAGCCGGCAGCAATCTGTATTAGACTTTCTGTCGCTGTGACAGAAACGCCTGGTTACAAACAATGTAAGGGGGATGGAATTTTGTTTCTTTGGCTCCCAGTGTCGAAAGAGGCAGAGCCTGGTGCTGGGAATGGCAAATTGGCGCAGTGGAGTGGAGTAGCTCACTTTGACCAGACAAACTTTTTCTTTCTTTGTTTCTTTTTGTTTGTTTGTTTGTTTTGTTTTGTTTTTGAGCCTTGGCTGTCCTGGACTCACTTGGTAGACCAGGCTGGCCCTCAACTTACAGAGATCCACCACCCTCTGCCTCCTAAGTGCTGGGATTACAAGCGTGCGCCACCAGGCATACTTTCACAGACACATCCTGGCTGACCTGCTTCCTCCAGCTGGGCCCTGCTTTCTCATCCCTCCCTCTGGGATCGAACACATCCGTCTGCCTGAGACATTTCAGATTCAAGCCACAGCAAGCAGCTCAGGTAAATTGGGCGTTTATCTTTCAACCATTTAGAAATTCTTCACTTCCTCAGACAAATGTGTGTTCTGTTCTTTTCCTTTTTATGCATCTCAGGCTGGCCTCAAACTTAATAGATAGCCAAGGATAGCCTCGAACTCCAGATTCTCCTACGTCAACCTCCCAAGTTCTAGGAGTACAGACATGAGCCACCATGTCTGCTTCATGTGGTGCTAGGACCCAGACCTAGGGCTTCGAGCATTTGTGGCAAGCACTCTACAGCCGCATCCCCAGCCCCTCCCTTTACGTTTTTTATTTAAACTTTTTTTTTTCCCCCGAGACAAGATTTCTCTGTGTAGCCTTGGCTGTCCTGGACTCACTCTGTAGACCGGGCTGGCCTCAAACTCACAGCGATCGCCTGCCTCTACCTCCCAAGTGCTGGGACTAAAGGCGTGCGCCACCACCGCTTGGCTAAACATTTTTTTTAACTGGGCATGATGACTAACACTGTAATCCCAGCACTTGGAAGACTGAAGTAGGGGATTACCATGGATTCCAGGATAGCCTGGGTGACAGAGCAAGACCCTGTACATTGTAGAATAACTAAATCAATTAACTTCCATATGACCCACAGAACACTAGGCACCTACTCTGTATACTCAATGGGATTGCTGTATGAGATTGTAGTTGTTATAGCTTTATTTATCATCATCATCATCATCATTATTATTATTATTTTACATGCACACATGTGGAAGTCAGAGGACAATTTGGGGGAGTTGGTCTTCCACATAAGTTCTAAGGATCAAACTTAGGTCATCAGCTTGCGTACCATGCTTTGTTTGTGTGTTTGTTTGTTTGCTTGCTTGCTTGCTTTACCAACAGGGCCATTTCCCCAGCCATCAAATTTATTATTATTATTATTATTATTATTATTATTATTATTATTATTATTATTATTAGTTTCCTAAGACAGGCTTTCCCTGTGGAGCCCTGGCTGTCTTGGAAATGGTTCTGTAGACCAGGCTGGCCTTGGACTCAGAGTTCCGCCTGCCTCTGCCTCCCGAGTGCGGGGATTAAAGGTGTGTGCCACCACCACCCGGCCAGTTTTCATTTTTAATGAAATATCTTGTCTTTCTTGAATTACATAGCTCCTGCTCTCTCTTTAATACATCCCTGACTAGAAATATGGTTCCAGTTTTATTGATGCTCTGTGTTTACAGTGGCGGGACCAGAACCCACAGCCTTGAGCATGCCGGATGACGCATCTCTACTGCACTCCATCCCTCCTCCTGCTCACACACTTTGAGACGAGATCTTGCCAAGTTGCTTAGACTGGCTTTGAACTTGCTGTCCTCCTGCCCCACCCTCCAGAGTAGCTAGGATTACAGGTGTGTGCCACCATGCATGCCCTGCTATTGTTTTCCATAAAAAAGAAAAATAGCATATGCTCAAGATGAAATGGTACCTGCCAGTCATCTTCAGTCTAAGGGGACAATAAAGAGGGAGGGAGGCGGCAGCAACAGGCTGGAGCAGGCCCAACGAGGCCACAGCCTGCGCTTTGTTAAAGAGGAGCTGAAAACCCAGGGTTATATGTGAAACCTTCAGTCTCTAAAGGTCTACACCAAAGATAGGGAACATGCACCGTCTTGTAGTCCCCCCACCCCACCCCCAGCATCTGCACCATGGTCCTCGCAGCCCTGCCCACCTACCCCAGTACACGGAGCTCAGGTTTAAGGGTATGTATGGCCTTCTCTACCTGCTGCCTGCTTGAGGCTAACAGAAATAACATCAAAAGCCAGCTTCCTGCCCACCACCCTGCCCTGCACTGCTCAGGGCTGAACCATTCGATAATTCGCTCATTCATTCAGCCACTGACCCCCAGGCTTCCTTGCACTACATTTCTTCTTTTCTCCCGTTACTTCTGGTAACCCCGACAGCCTGGGACAGAGGACACCCAGATGCCGTCTCCATCTGCTTGGTAGGAACACCACCTCTTTAATTTTACTCCAGATGAAATTGGCCCAGGAAAGATGCTCGAGGTTACCCTTGTGACCTGAACACACCACTGTAAGCAGCAGCAAGTGTCTCCCTTGGTATGCATAACAGCGCTACAGGCACTAGGAGGCAGGTGGACATGGAATCCCATCAGCTGATGAGTTTTAACTCAGCTCAGCCAGTTGGGTGGGTTATGTCTTCTTCATAAGCCTCAATTTCTTCACCTATAAAATGGGGGTAAAATTACCCACAGACGTGTTCTTTGGATTCAGAAAAATCGGTGCCTGTTCAAGGTCCAGGCAGTAGGTGCAATGGTTGTCACCCATAGCCAATAGAGGGCACCAAACTAAACCAAAGGAGACTCACCAAGTGAACACACTCATAGTTGGCTGGCAAGTTATAAATTAAATTACACTTTACACTGTACTTGGGAGCCGTCATCTAACAAAAGCAAACAGTACACCAAAGCGCAAAGGTGTTCTTGTCCTGGACAGGATTTGGGGACTGTTTGACCTTGGCAATGACAATCTGTTTGAACCCTTCCCTTCTTGGACACAAAGACGGTAAGGCCAGGGTACCTCTAAGGGACCCCAGCTACCTATCACCAACGATTTGGTTAAAATCATTGCCGGGCGAGCGGCATCTAGGTGCGGCGGCCCGGGAGAGGCGGGCCCCAGCCAACCTCTGCACGCCCTTGCACGCACGGGCTGCCCTGTGATTTGGTGCGGGTCCAGTGAAGGGCGCATCGGCTCATCCCAGTCTCACAAAGGAGTGCCCTCAGAGACCTGGGTGGCGGAGTGTTTTCCTGCAGGAGCACGAAGCTTTCCCAAACCTTTTGTGCAGGTTGCCGCTGCAGCCACCGAGACCACCCAGCCTGACAAAGAAAGGAATTCTTGTGTGCAGTTGACAGCCCTCAGGTTGACGGCTCTGCTTTTGCCCCGGAGGCTGTCACTCGCAGAACAATGGCAGCGAGCAGGGTGGCTCTCACCTGAGACGGGTGCTGCTGCCAGCGGAGGTGGGAAGCAAGGTCCTCGAGCTGCCCAAGAACAAGCTGGGCTCCAGAGGCTGCTCAGGGCTAGGATGCTCTCACTCAGCTGATGAGAAGGCAAGCAAGGAGCTTGAGCCCTTAATCCCTACTCACAGCACACACACACGCGCACACACACACACACACACATATATATGTGTGTGTGTATGTTTACACACATATGTGTGTGTATACGTGTGTGTGTATTACGTGTGTGTATATATGTGTGTGTATATGTGTGTGTGTATATGTGTGTGTATATGTGTGTGTATATGTGTGTGTGTATATGTGTGTGTATATGTGTGTGTGTATATGTGTGTGTATATGTGTGTGTGTATATGTGTGTGTGTATGTGTGTGTGTATATGTGTGTGTGTATATGTGTGTGTATATGTGTGTGTGTATATGTGTGTGTGTGTATATGTGTGTGTGTATATGTGTGTGTGTATATGTGTGTGTGTATATGTGTGTGTATGTGTGTGTATATGTGTGTGTGTATTACGTGTGTGTGTATGTGTGTGTGTGTATATGTGTGTGTGTATACGTGTGTGCGTATATGTGTGTGTGTATATGTGTGTGTGTGTATATGTGTGTGTGTGTGTGTGATGAATTACTGATATGAAAGAACAAATCTCAAAAGCATCATTTTGGATCAAAGAAGTCTTTCATATGAAAGACTGGATATATGCTCTCAGTTTGATGCATAAATAAATGAATGCATACTGCTTAATTCCCACTTCTGGGAATTTCTAAAGCTGTCAAAATTAAGCTAAGGTGCTGGCTGCTTTCTGAGAATCTGGGGGCTGACTGCAAAGAGATGTGGGGACACTTCCTGGGGATGGAACTGTGTCTTGATTGAGTGATGGCCAGTATGTAAAATACAAGTTCAACTGCTAGCGTTAAATTCCCTCACTTCGCACTGTACAAATTTTACCTCGATATAATTGCATTTTAAAAACTGAATTAGAAACAAGCTATGACTTTTCTTATTTTCAGAAGAATCCTGCTGGGCACAGTAGAGCATTCCTGTAATCCCAGCACTCAGAGAGGCAGAGGCAGGTGGATCTCTGGAAGTTCGAGGCCAGCCTGGTCTATAAAACTAGCCCAGGACAGCCAGGGCTACACAGAGAAACCCTGTCTGAGAAAGCAACAACAGCAACATCGACAACAAAGAATCCTGTGTCAGCTGAGGGTGTAGCTCAGCATGCAGGGATTTTTTTTTTTTTTTTTTTTTACCCTGCCCTGTGGGATACTGCTATCCCAGATATGGCCATTTAAAACATTCTTCAGTGTCATTGGTGAACGCATGTGTGTACTGCTAACCCCATGCTTAGGAATACAACCGCTAAGTCATAGTCAATATATATGTTTAGCTTTGGCAGTAAAAACCAACTATCTCCCCAAACTAATTTACCTTTTCTCTCCAGGGTATGACCGCTGATTGCTCTGCATTCTGAACTATTGTATCTATTTTAATAGCACATGGCTAGGAAGCCACATGCTTATAGCAGGAGTTGTTTGCCATCAACTTCTGGCATTTTCATAAAGCCTGAGCATCCACCTCGGCCTCTACGACATAGTAAATTCAAGCTTTATCATTAATATGTTAAATAACACCAGATAAAGTGAGCATAACCAGAAAGGGTGTGGCTCTGTGGTAGAGTGCTCGCCCAGCATGCACCAGGCTGGGCTCAATGCCAAAATGTGCCCTAAAATGCATCTGCTAGCCTTCTGTACCATTTTTTTCTATGAAGGTACACTCTTGACTTTTGCCAATTGTTGTAAAGACTTATTTGCTATTTATTTATTTTCATGATAAGAGGGGTTGAACCCAGGGCTCATATACACTGTGCAAGCACTCTACCACTGAGCTATATCCCCAATTTTAAAAAAATATTTATTTATTGTATATGAGTGCTTTATATGCAGAAGAGGGCACCAGATCACATTATAGATGGTTGTGAGCCACTATATGGATGCTGGGAATTGAACTCAGGACCTCTGGAAGAGCAGGTGATGCTCTTAACCACTGAGCCATCTCACTAGGCCGATTCGGACATTAAAAAAAAAAGTCCCAAAAAGGCAAAAGCTGAACAAACTCTCAGAATGAGAGACTCAGAATGGGAATACGTAAGGCCATTACAGCAACAGCCCCCCACAAAGGCCTCCAAATCCCCTGTTCCCCAGGGAAAGGGAGTCAAAGGTCCAAGGTGTGTACACAGACAGCCCTTAAAAGGAATGTGGGTTTTGTGGCCTGGATTTTCCTCCCCTCTCTAAGTACGTTTCGCATGCCAGCAAAGGGTGTGCATATAGGGGTGGGGGTTCAAGGGGGGTTAGAAGATTACTCGTCAAGTCGTTCCTAAGCCACCTTTATAAAGGAGAGCCAAGCCTGGAATCCTCCACGAAGCTGAAAAGTCCCTTCTGGTCTTTTGGTACCTCGGTTCCTGCAAAGGAATGGCTCAGGATGGGACACAACCCAAGGGTGGGAGCCCGGCTTGGGTTCTGTGAAACGTGACTAATTGAGACGGTTTATTGGGCTCTGTTCATGTGCTTCCCCTTCATAAAAAACAAACAGAAACCCCTTCTTACCACAGATAGATAAACGCTCTGCTTCACAGCCTCGAAGCTGAAACTTGAAGATCTGGAAAAGGCCTCTGCACACCAGTGACTCTGCATGCCATACCCACGTCTCCCCAGGGGGTGACGCGTGTGTATTGTACACCGCTCTGACACACTGACCATGACAACAAGTCACCCCTTTGACACTCTAAGAAGTCTCAAGGACGGGCCTGTCGAATTCTTCCTAGGGTTTTCCCGGTGCTTCTGACTTTGAACCTTTTCTCAGGCAACATTCAAGACTTCTTAGAGACAGCCTTCCTGTGGAACTAAGTTTGAGGTGGAAAATGCATTTATTTCTAAGCAGGGTGTGGTGGCTTACATCTGCAATCCCGATGCTTGGAAGCTGAGGCCTGAGGCCTGTGGCGGGTTTCAATCCAGCTGAGGCTACACCGTGAGGAGCAGCCAGCCTGGATCTCAGAACAAGAGCCTATCTCAGACGGTGGCTGACGAGAAAAAGAAAAGATGTTTGTATCATACACACTGACTAGTGACAACTGCAATATTTTAAATCATTAGCACCTCCTGCAAGATTTATTTTTACTTTATGTGTACTGGTGTTTTGCCTCCATGTGTGTCTGTGTAACACACCCCTGCAGTGCCTGCAGAGGCCAGAAGAGGACATTACAAACGGTTGTAACCAACCATGCAGGTGCTGCGAACCAATCCTGGGTCAGAGAAGCCAGCGCTCTTAACTGCCGAGCATCTCTCTTGGCCCCATGATGTGTTTCTAAGTATGCAATATAGGTTGTGAGATGTCTTTACTCCATAGGAAATGTGTCGTTAATATATGTTCGTTGTAACGCACTCTTGACTGACTCGGGCTTGGAGTCATTAGTAAGACATCTTAATATTCTTATGCCAGCATTCTTATGAGTGGTATTATTATTAATGTATAACTATTATTAAACTTCTCAGCAATATCCTTGTTAACTTTTATGATATCATTCTGTGCAATTTTCCACAAACATCCATAAACAGATTTTTTTCCATTCGGACCACTAAAATGCTTCAAGTTGGACTTCTGTTCAGTATGAGCCCTTTCAAGTGCTTAGAAAAATATAGAAAAGCATAAAATTCTACCTCTGCTCCCCAAAACAAACATTACAACTATTTTCATCAGTCTTTCTGTATGTGTATACAGTTTTCACATAATTAAAATCTGCCTTCATGATGTTTACGTACTTAATGATTCAACATTTTAGCAGCAGCATTTTACATTGTTTTGGGTTTGATTTTTTTCAGGGGGAGTCTTTGTTTGTTTGTTTGTTTTGTTTTTGTTTTTGTTTGGTTTTTTGAGACAGGGTTTCTCTGTGTAGCCTTGGCTGTCCTGGACTCGCTTTGTAGACCAGGCTGGCCTCCAACTCACAGAAATCCCCCTGCCTCTGCCTCCCAAGTGCTGGGATTAAAGGCATGTGCCATCACGCCCGGCTTTACATTGTTTTTTTTTATATGTGACAATTGTGTAAGCAAAAAATAATTTTTTAAGAAAGATTTACTTCTTGCTGAGTGTGGTGGGGCACACCTTTAATCCCAGAACTTGGGAGGCAGAGGCAGGAGGACCACTGTGAGTTTGAGGCCAGCCTAATCTATACAGCGAGTCCAGGACAGCCAAGGCTAAACAGAGAAACCCTCTCTCTCTCTCTCTCTCTCTCTCTCTCTCTCTCTCTCTCTCTCTCTCTCTCTCTCTCTCTCTCTCACACACACACACACACACACACACACACATACACACACACACAGATTTACTTCTTTCTTATGTTAGGTGCATGTATGTGTGCCTGGGCATGTGTGTACTATGTGTATTATGTGCTTGCCGGGGCCTGAGGAGGCCAGAAGAGGGCATCAGATGCCCTGAAACTGGAGTTACAGGTGGTTGTGAGATGCCTGATGTGGGTCCTGGGCACCAAATCTGAGTCCTCAGCAAGATGAGGACATACTTACTCTTCATCCCCGGGAGCCATCTCTGCAGCTCCTAAGCAAAGAAATAAGAAAACAAGACTCAGGCCAGGAGTGGTGGTGCACACCTTTAATCCCAGCACTCAGGAGGCAGAGGCAGACAGATCGCTGTGAGTTCAAGGCCAGCCTAGTCTACAAAATGAGTCCAGAACAACCAAGGCTGCACAGAGAAACCCTGCCTCAAAAAACAAAACAAAACAAAAACCAGAAAAAAAAAAAGAAAGAAAGATGATGAGACTCCTTTCCAAGGGGTGCCAGTAACAGCAAGTATTTGAGATCCGGGAGGAGAGGTCATGTTCCTCCTGGAAGGCGCAGGCATACAAGCTATCATCTATGATGACTCTAAGTGTCCATGAGGTAGGAGTCCATCTCGCCCCACCAAAGACCTGTCCCCACCCTAAATCCACTTGGGTCCCTATGAAGCTCCTCTTACCTGGGTATGAAGTCATCTCTCTGGGAATCACTGTAAGCTGAAGGGCCAAAACAGAGAATGTCCAGATAAATGGTGGCGCCATCATCGAGCCTTGTATTTCTTTTGCTCCCAGGCTGGTTATAGGATGAGCAATTGACTTGGCACTCACGGCTAAACCGTGCGTTATCTGGGCTGGAGAGATGATGGCTCAGTGGCTAGGGTTGCATGCTGCTCTTTTTTTTTTTTTTTTTTTTTTTTTTTTTTGGTTTTTCGAGACAGAGTTTCTCTGTGTAGCCTTGGCCATCCTGGACTCACTTTGTAGACCAGGCTGGCCTCGAACTCACAGCGATCCGCCTGCCTCTGCCTCCCGAGTGCTGGGATTAAAGGCGTGTGCCACCACACCTGGCTTGCATGCTGCTTTTAAAAAACACACACCTACCTTGGGCAGCAGCTGATGACTGCTTGTAACTCTAGCTCTCGGGGGTATCGAATGTCCTCTTCTCGCCTAGGTACCTGCATGTGTGTGCACATACCCCCAAAAGACACATAATTAAAAATTTTTAAATGGTCTTAAGTGGCCCTGAGGAGAACCTGTACAATGTGGTAGCTGAAACCCAGGGGGCATCTGTGATTTGGACAAGGTCCATTGCAGCTGGCTCCTGATAGCTTTTAGAGCCCCAGCCCTGGTTTGGGGGGTCTTGGTCTCTGGTCCTTCCCTCTTCTGTGCAGGCTTTCCCTCCTTCCGGGCAGGCATGACTGTGTGGAGTTGGAAGAATGTGACAGGATGGATGGGTTGATTACAGAATGCTCCTAATTCTTCTGTCAACTCCGCTGAGCCCACTTGGGTCCTCCATGGCTGGGTTTCCAGCCTGAGCTGGCAGGTGCTGGGTATTCAGAGTGAAAAGCACGCAGGCCTGGGAGGTGGCCCTGGCTTTCTTTCATAATGGCCACAGGTGTTCTGCTCTGTCTTTTGGCTTCACCCCTTTCACACTTTGCCAGACGACAAAGACCTGATGACGACAGCTGGTTCTCCTTTCTGAGGCTCTACAAGACAAGAGGGATTTGCTACGGGAGGCAGACTTGCATTTTCTTGTCTGTCTTTCCCTTGGGAAAGTAGAACTCTCAAAACCAGCCTCCCAGTCATGATTCTGAAGGGTGGTTCAGGGTTACATCTGGGAAGGAGAGGGTTTTTTTTTAAAGCTAGAGTGAAATTAAAAGAAGCATTCTAACCAAGACCATATGAGATTAGAGTAGGAATTTGTTGGTAACAGCTAGAGAATAGTGAGAAAGAAACCATATCCTATTATCTTCTTTAAAAACAAGCACATTTCATTATGAAAAGCATGTAACACATAACATCCGTGTACCGTATTTTTCGGACCATAGGATACATGTCCCCCCTCCCCAAAAGTGGGGGAGGGCTGTGTTAGAGTGTGCCTTATGGTCCGATTGCTGTTTTTACTGCTCTAAAAACTGGGTACACCTTATGGTCCCAAAAATACAGTAACATCATTACATATTAATATATCCCCAAGTTGGGGGAACTAATAGAGCCTGTCACGTGTTTCTGCTTTTTCTTCTATGCCCTTAGAGTTCCCTGAAAGGCAGCCTCAGTTTCCTCGTCTAAAAGATGACCAAGTTTGACCACATGACTACTGAGGATTTTTCTAGCATAGTCACTGTTATGGTTGGCTAAGTCAAACTCTGTGTCTTACAGTAGGCCTCAGCTTTGGTTCTTTTGGTGCACAAGGTACATTTTCCCTGCTGCTTCCCAGGGCAGGCTGAGACCAGGAAAAGGCTTGCTGTGAGTGGAAAGCGGCCAGCACTGCTTGGCCTTGAAGGGCCAGAAGGATGCCAACAGGTAGAGACAAGGATGCCTGCAACCCGAGCTCGCCGAAGAGTGGGAGCCATGTCTGGGGAACAGGTGACTGGTAGCCGGAACAGGCCCTCTCGTCTTTTACACCGATGTCGCTGGGGGTCACGTGTCCCATGAGGTTGCTTCTCGGCTCAGGCCTTTTGAGGTGGACTCCATCAGCTGGCTCTTTACTGCAGTGTCTAAGAGAGATGGCTGCCCTCTTGCCCTGGAGGGCTCATTCCTGCCTGCCTGCGCCATCCTGTCTAAGTGCTAAGGCAGCCATGTCTGCAGCCTTTCAAACTGCTACAGAGAGCAGGTGAGCATCATTGGGGGGAAAGGTTGCACATTTGCCTGGACTGTAAAATCAGGACCCCTGGCCCTTTCTCACAGTGAGCCATTGACAGGCACACATTTTGTCTGGAGTTATGACTTCAGAGTCAACTACATAATGGGGTTTTCCATGTGATGAGTTGGGTTATTCAGACTCACTCAGGTGCTTCAGGATCCCTCTCCTTAGTGAGCCTCAGCTGTAGAATCTGAAAAATGGGAACGTGGCAGCAGAGAAGAAGGTGAGCTGCAGGCCCAAGAGTCCCTGGTGATCAGCGGCAGGCCTGGAGCAGGGGCTCTGCATTGAGAAGGCCCACCAGGCTAGAGAGATGGGCGTGACAGATCCAAACATACTATGTAAATCTCACCATCTTCACCAGCACGAGGCTTTAATCCACCTGTCAGTTTCTTTCTAAAAATTGTATCCCAAATGGACGAAGTCTCAGAACTCTGCTTCTTAGCCTCTAAAAATAAGGCTGCAGTGTTTGATTTTTCCCTGTGGCCTCTGGTCCTAATCTCCGGGACACCAGCTGCTGTGACAGCAGTGACTTCGCCCACCCCTGTGCCTCTTAATGAGGAATGCAGAGAATTAGCCAGTGTACAAGGCCACTTGACCTTCTTCAGGGTGACATGGCATGGTGATGGGGACAGACTTGGTCAGGGAGCAAATGGTTCCTACCTGGGATGGGTAAACATTCTTCAAATGACACGTCACTCTCAGATGTTTGTCTCCCTGGCTTCATCCTCACCAGGTTGTATAAAGCTAGAAAACAGCTTCCCACCCACGTTTACTATGACCTGGAATTTAAAACCTTTCCTTTTTCCCTATCACAAAAGCCAAAACAACAGAACATGCTCTTTACAGCTGAAAGAAAGCCCAAAAGCCTTACTCTAAGATAAGTAAAGCTACAAGGCATCCTATGTACCTCCTCTCATACCTAGAACATCAAGGGGAAAAAAATCCATAAACACAATAAAACTGAGACTCAGTGGGCAAAGCACTTGCTATGAAAGCAAAAGGACCTGAGTTAAAAACCCCAGACCAAATAAGAGTTTGTGTGGCCGTGTGTGTGTGTGTGTGTGTGTGTGTGTGTGTGTGTGTGTGTGTGTGTCTGCAAACAATTCCACAGACAGAAGAGGAGAGCAGACAGGCTGCAGGGCCAGCTAGCCTCATGGATGCAACACCCAACAACTGAGAGAACCTGCCTCAAACAAGGTGGAACACTGAGAGACCAACACTCAAGCTTGTCCCTTCTTCTCCTCCATATGCACACTGTAATACATACTGCCTGCACACACACACACACACACACACACACACACAAGCATGCACACATGATGCACACACATCAAATATACAAATTTTAAAAATAAAAATAACAAAACTCAGCCAGGCTATAGGAGTGTAGCAGGTCTTGTCCAGCACTAATGAGGATGTTGAGGCAGAAATGGTACTGTGAGAGATGTCTCCAGGGTGCTCAGAGATGCTCCCAGATGGGTCCCCATGCAGCCATGTATGCTGATGTCCGGCTTGCAGGGACTCAACCCAGATGACAGTGTACTGAAGGGATATCAATCCAGGTCAGCAGCTAGCCCCTTCCACACAATAGCAAAGCCAGAGTGACTTGCTTACAGCCAGCCCCTGGCTGCTCTCCACTGACCAGTAACAGCGAGGCTTACAAAGAGGTAAGTGCTGCAGTTGTGGAAACATGAGGCCTCTGGTCAGGATTTTTGGTCCATGAGGAAATTCCTGCCAGCTCCTTTCTAATTCTTGCAGTAATAGCTCTCCTCACAGTTTGTGGGATGACGTTAAACTGCCTCCTCTTCCTTTCTGTTGGGTTGTTGGGTTGGGTTCTAGGTAACTCGGGCTGGCTTCAAACTCTGCATGTAGCCCAGGCTAACTCTGCATGTAGCCTAGGCTAACCTCAAAAGCACACTGTGCCTGCCTCAACCTCCAAGTGCTGTGTGTCCTAGAGCCTGGCCCAAAGAAGAGATGTGTCAACTTTATTCCAAGGCATAGCACAGTCAGTACCAAGACAAGGACAACACCAAATAGAAATGGTAGCTCTGTGGAGAAGACAGCTGGGCCAGGAAGGTTCTGGGTGCGGGTAGAATTGATAAGGCACACTTCAGTTCAGAGAAACATGGAAGTACAAACATTGAGGAATAGAGAAGGGGGGAGAAAGGAGCATTTGGCTGTGTCACACCCTGGGGACCTGGGGGCCAGGGCTTGAAAGATGGTCTTCATTGTGTAAGTGTTGAGGATTCTTGAAAGGGTCTTAGCAGGAAGTGAGGTCATCAGAGAAAATTATATCAGAGGGAATGATGTCATCAGGGAGAATGGAACCCTGAGAGTTTTAGCCACATTGTAAGAGAGGAGAGAGGTAATGACAGGACTTTTAGGAAAAGATTCCTGATGTGTGTGTGTGGCAGGGGGGTGAGGGGTGGGCGAGGGGGACAGTGGACCAGAGCTAGGTTTGAGGGGCAGATGCTCAGAGGTTGTAGGTAGTAGAGGAATTTTAGAGGAAGTGCAGTAGGGGATGGGAGGGAAAATTAATCTCTCCCCAAGTGGGCCTTAGCTGTTGACTCTGCAGAGCTGGCCACGGGACAGCAGAGTCATGCCTGCACTGAAACTTGGGAGGGCATCACAGCTCCCAAGACCAACCAGTCTGCTTAGGGGTTCATCCCCTACTCACAGGTGCTTGAGGACTTGTTTGGAACTCTTTCTCTGTCTATAAAGCAAGGCAGTAGGTGGCAGTAGCCATTTACAGGGGTTTTGAGAGACAACAAGAAAAAACACATACAAAGAAAGCACTTAGCACAGCGCTGAGTCAGGGCAGGTGTGCAGCTCATTCGGGCTGAGAGGACCAGCCTGAGGGCCCCTCGCCTGAATAGGGGGGCTGATTTGGGGTGTTTTGGGGGAAGGGGAAGGGGGGAGCGGACAGACTGAGCTGCCCCTGTCTGGCTCCAGAGAGACAGTCCTTAGGCGGCATTCTTTGTGTCTCTTTGTGTACAGCCACGCCCTGTCCTGGGTTTGGGTCAGCACTCTGCAGCCTCCTGAACTATTTGCTTTTCCTAGCTGGTTGATAGGGTCAAACTGGCATGTGCTTGATCACAAACACCCACTTCCTCCAATGGGAAAGGGGCTCTTCTTTTCCCGCTTGTGGTTCTAACCAGCTTCAGGCTACTTGATCCTCCTCCCCCTCCCTCCACCCCCCCATCCCTCCCTCCCTCTCTCCCTCCCTTCTTTCCTTCCTTTTTTTCTTCCTTCCCTTCCTTCTTCTTTCCTTCCTTTTCTTCTTCCTTCCTTCTTTCCTTTCTTCTCCTCCTTCCTTTTCTTTTTCCTTCCTTCCTTCCTTCCTTCCTTCTTTCTTTTATGTATTATTTTGTGTGTGTATTATTTTGTGTTGCCAGCATCTACGTCTATGCCCCACATGTGTGCCTGGCTCCCGTGGAGGTCAGAAGAAGGCTTCAGATCCCATGGAATGGAGTGTTAAACAGCTGTGCCTTGTGGGTGCTGGGAATCGAACCTGTGTCCTCTGCAAGAACAGCTGAGCCATCTTTCCAGCTGAGCTTGCAGTCCATGACTGTGACTATTTCTGGGGCATGGTGACAAGGCCGAGTCTGTTCCTCTCTTCCCTATCTGGGCTGGGGAAATGCCAATGTCTTCTGAACTTAAAAGTCCAGCCACCCAAGTTGTCCCTATGGAGAAGTGTGGGCATAAGGTCACATGTAACAGCCCACAGCATCCTCTGATGACATCAAACATATCTTATCTATCTATCTATCTATCTATCTATCTATCTATCTATCTATCTATCTATGTATCTATCTATCTATTATGTATACAGTGTTCTGCCTGCATGTACACCTGCAGGCCAGAAGAGGGCATCAGATCACATTATAAATGGTTGCGAGGCACCATGTGGTTTCTGAGAATTGCACTCAGGACCTCTGGAAGAACAGTCAGTGCTCTTAACCTCTGAGCTACCTCTCCAGCCTGAACATTTAACCTTTTACCTGGAAATAATTTTAGGTTTATAGAAAATACCAGAACATGAACTTTTTTGTGCCCTTTGCTTAGATTCACCAATTCTTACCATTTTAGCCTTTTTATTTTTATTTTTTTCATTTTCTTTATGCCATATAAAAGCCACTTGAGTAACACACATCCAGGCGGAAGCTGTAACATCTTGCCTCTTAAACCTTACATTCTTCAGTGTCTTACACACACACGTGCATGCACGATAAATAAGTCTAATTTTAAAATAGAAAAAGAAGTACAACAGACGTTATAATTCTAATCAGCCCATTGCTGGTATTTCAGACTTTACATCTTTCCTGATAGCATCTTTCCTGGCCGCTTGCCCTCAGTCCACAAGGCAATCCAGATTCAAAAAAGTGCACTGTTTGTACAATGTTTTTTTTATTTATTTATTTTATTTGTACAGTACTCTGCCCGCATGTGTGCCTGCATGCCAGAAGACGCCAGCAGATCTCATTCTAGATGGCATGTGGTTGCTAGGAATTGAACTCAGGACCTCTGGGAGAGCAGCCAGTGCTCTTAACCTCTGAGCCATGTCTGCAGCCCCCTTTGTACAATGTTTTACTGTCCTTGAATCTAAAGCAGTTCTTTCACACTTTCATCTTTCTTCAGCATTGACATTTTTGGAATAATACAGGACCTTTTGAGTAGAAGAGGATTTGACATAGGGTCTAGCTATATAGGTCAGGCTAACCCAGAACTTGTGAGTGCTGGGATTACAGGCCTCTGACACCTCTCTGGCTTCTGACATGTCCTCATCTGGTTAAATTCAGGTTTTACGTTCCTGAGGCAACACATAAGTGAGTCTGTGTCATCCCAGGATATGCTAGTGTTCATCAGTAGGGACACATCTTCCATCCGTCATCACTGAGGTCCAGGCTTGGTACTGCCCAGCTTTCCTTTTCCTCCTTTGCAACTAACAGCCTGTGAGCATCTTGTACAAGCTCATCTTGTAAAAGGCAACCATGAGCAGAGAGGGCCTTGAGATGAGTGCAGGTGACTGTGCGCTGGCAGCTTTGAGAGCCCATGAAGAATAATCACTCTTGAGCTCACAGCTCAAAAGCAAATAGCCAAATACAGACTGAAAAAAAAGAAATAAAGTGAGGCTTGGTGACACACCACTCGGGAGGCAGGGGCAGGCAGATCTCTGGATCTCTGTGAGTTCGAGGCCAGCCTGGTTTACAAAGCAAGTTCCAGGACAGCCAGGGCTGCTACACAGTGAAAGAAAAGAAAAGGAACGACTAGTCGACTCAAAGCATCCTTTGGAGCTATGAGGGGAAAAGTCATATTGCTCTCTTTTTTTCTGTACACTTTAAATTTCACGTGCTGAAAAAGTATTTTTATAATAGTGAAAATTAACTAAATCAGTTTTTCTTTTTAGCAGTATAGTGGAATGGATTGTCTCCGTGCTCCTCTGAGAAGGGGGCTAACAGTCTCTTCCTGTAGTGACAATGCAACAAGACTCAAATGAAGCCATGCTTATGGAAACAGTTTAAACTTTACACTCAGCAGTTATTATTAATTTTTTAATGTTTGTATATTTTGTGGGGGGCATGCCTGCGTGGGGGTGTCTCTGGCATGATACATGTGTGGAGGAAAGAGGACAACCTTCAGGAGTGGGTTCTCCTCTTCCATCATGTGGGTTCCCACGGATTGAACTCAGGTCATCAGCTTTGGTGGCAGGTGGCTTTACCCACTGAGGCTGCTTGATGGCCCATAAAAGGTTTCCTTAAAAAACTTCTGAAACTATGGCTATTTTCATGTTTGGTTGGTAGCCTAGGCTGGCCTCAAGCTCCTTAAATAGCTGAAGATGACCTTGATCTTCTGATCCCCTGACTCCACTTCCTGAACTGCAGGAGTGCAGGTGTGCACCACCACACCCAGCTTGGGTTTGTTTTTTAAGTGAATGGTCCATTGGGATAACTTTTGACTCTGAGCAGAGGTGCCTCAGGGGGTCTGAGCAACCCGAGTCCATCTTACGGTAAGGCTGGCACCCCGCACAGCTGCATGCAGAGTCCAGGTTCCTAAAGGCTGCCTGAGGGAGGAGTACTGTAAAAGTGGATTATTAGGAAGTGTTCCCGGGGAGCTTGAATACGGGTGAACAGGCTGGGGAAGGTAAGCAGGCCCTCAGGCCCTCAGACTAATTTAGCAATCCACTCAGCCCCTCAGGAGCAACTGGGCAAGCTCCCCTAGGGAGCTCTATGGAACTCCTAGGTTGTCAGTGTCAAGAACAAGAGATATGGAGACTCCGCAGTCAGTCAGCCATCGGAGGGGCCTGAAGAAACCCCAGCGCCCCTGTGCCCCAGCAGTTCTCTGGGGACTGTGCCCAGCAGAGCTCTGTCCTCTGATGGGGCAGGTGTGGTTGCAGGCACCACCCCTCATGCTAAGGAATTTGAAGGGGTGTGGGTAAGCAGTGACGTCCGCCTGAAGAAGGGGCTAATTCCTAAGGCTGAAGTAAAGCGAGACCATGGCAAGATACATGAAGACTGTGGCCTACCCAGGGTCACAGCAGTGGCAGAGTCGGTGTTTGCCTTGGTCTTTCTGACTCAAATCCACCTCCCTTCACAGAGCTGTGCTATTATTGTGCCGTGTGGGATAGGGGCCTTGTCCATGAGGGCCACCCAAGAGGAAATACCACAGCATTCTACCAATCCCATCTGTCCCCAGAAGTCTCGGTGGCCTCTGGGTGTCACCAGAATGGCACTAGTGGTCCCTTCCTCTTGAGTTTGCCCATAACAAGGCATCCGGATAGATTGGCTCATGACCTTATGAACTCTAGTGAGAAACGCCTATGTCGCAGATGCAGGGTGGCCCAGCTACTGGCTACAAAGGCAGTCTGAGTGACTTGAGTAGAGTCCCTTAGATAAACAGGTACCGTCCCAAACAAAAAGCCTGTGAGCTCATCTGCTCAATGTTTCTTTATTGTTCCTAAGGGAAGTTTCCCCACATCCTGCATTTTGAACATGAGCAAACATGTGAGGGAGCCAAACACAGGAGCCTCAAGTCACGCAGACCTCACAGGCCGCTCCCTTGACTGTAAGATCTACACATCCTCATTGGTGAAGCTGTAACATTGTGCCTGTCCCACACAGCTGGGGGGTTAGCAGTGCATCTAAAGGGCACGGGTCGTGTTTAATGCACTTGTGCATGATTTTACTAAAACCAGAGGTAGTCACCCTTGCTTATTAGGATGATTGATCCAACATCTTGGGACACTCAAAGACCAGTCAAGAGCTGTGCAGTGAAGGGCCATTGGGAAGCTGAGCACCATAGCATGAGCCCACATACCTCCCTTAAAATGAAGCAGCCAGGCTGTAATGCCCAGTGTGTGTGTGTGTATGTGTGTGTGTTGGGGGGGGTAAGTGTGGGAGTAGTGGTGGGTACATGGGAATGGGGGTAGTGGGGGTTACATGTGAATGTGGGGATGTAGGGACATAGGGGTATATGGGAGTGGGGGGATGTAGGAGAATGGGGGTCACATGTGAGTGTGGGGGTGTAGGGGGAGTGGGTGTGCGTGTCCTAAGACATCTAACAAGATTGGTGAGTGTTTCTGTCTTCTCAGGGTGGAAGCAAATAAAGACTGAGAAGTTGGCCCACTGATCCCGGAAAAAAGACAGATTTAACTGATAGGAGAAGCACCCCAAAGAGTAAGTGTGGCAGCTGTGCTGACTCAAAGCCACAGTTCAAGGTCAAAGGCCTATCCATCCATTCCAGGGGCTCCTGGGGCTGGTAGCGACTCATAATTTCACTCTCTGCTTAAGGAGACTCACAGGAGGAAAACTTGACAGCAAAATGCCCAACAGCTCTAGTCACTGAGACAAAACCATAGAACAGCAACAAAGCCAGGCTGTTTAAATTAGTGCACAGTTTCTGGATCGAAGCACTTCTGGCAATGACATGGCCCTCGTGAACCTAGAAAACTAAAAACGGTGTGTGACAGAGAATGAGGTCATGAAGATGCTTGGGGCTAGGGTAAAGAGGACAGCTCCAAGACATGGCTTCAGCACACACCTGTACAAGAGAACCTGCACAGTGTCAGGCCCCAAGACAGAGGCAGATCAGAGCTGGTAGCCAGCACACAAACACGGGGTGCGGGGGTGGGCAGGAAGCTGTACTGTACTCACTGGCTGGAGTGAGCAAGAAGTATGTGGTCCGGGATCTTGACACAGGGTAACGAATACAACCTGCTCCAGAGGGTTTGTGAGCTTAGAAAGCCAGTGCTATGTTTTCAGTGCTTGGGTTCTGGTATTAAAAATAAACGTGGAGCCAGGCACCATGGCACACACCTGTAATCACAGCACTGGGGGAGGCATAGGCAGGAAGATCTCTGTGCCAGAACAGCCAGGGCTACACAGAGAAACCCTGTCTCAAAAAAAAAAAAAACAAAAAACAAAAAACAAAAAACCAAACCCACAAAACTAATAAACAAACAAATATATAAATGAATGAGTGAGTGAGTGAATATGGTTCAGTGAGTGAGGACACATGCACACAGACTGAAGACATGAGCTAGCTGGATTCCCGGATCCCTCTGGTGGCCGGAGAGAGCCCAGTCTAGAAAGCAGTCCTGTAATCTCACCCCGTGCACTGTGGGATGCATGAGTGTTAGTGTACACACACACACACACACACACACACACACACGTTTGCTCTAAATAAATAAGTGCATGAATAATCAACAAACAAAAGCATGCTCCTAGGCTACTGAATGAGTTCGAGGCCAGCCTGGGCTACATGAAACCCTATTTCAGTAACAACAACAATAACAACAATAAACCCCTGGTGCCCCTGGGAGGTCTGAATACCTTCCCTGTATTTATTATCACCTCTGCTCGTGACACACACGGTGCTCTTCTTGCCTCTGCAGTAGGAAGACTGCAGAATAACATGCTCCTGTGTATCTCTCCACCTCTGCACTCAGTGGTATGGCGGCCATTGTGGCCACGGCTTCCATACATGAGGACATGATTTACCGTTCCGTTGGGTGTCTGTGGTCTAGACTCTGGACTTCAGAGAGGGAAGGGAAATACTCATAGTGCAGACTAAAGGTCTCAAACTAGGAGCAATCGTCACTTCTCAGAAGACGGAGGCAGGAGGATCACTTGAGCCCTGGAGTTCAAGTCTAGCCTTCCCCCCTCCTCCTTTCCTCCTCCCTCTCTCCTCCTCTCTGCTTTTTTTTTTTTTTTTTTTTTTTGGTGAGACATACTCTCACACTGTACTTAGCTCAGAACTCACAGCCATCCTCCTGCCTCAGTCTCCCATATACAGAGATTACAGAAAAGAGCCTGGCATGCAGGATACCTAATCACTTAAGGGAAAAAACAGAAACCTTTGTGATGTTGATAGCTCTTTAAAGCTTGAATAGCATAAGAGATGAACTTGTTGTGTTTAAAACCAAAAACCTTATGTCTGTCCCTGACGACCAAGTGAGGTTCTGTCACACATGACCCTGGTCTCATTTCTATCTTACGGAGTGCAAGTAAAGATGTCAGTCCTCATCCGTGAACGGTTATGGCGGAGGGTCTCCTTCACCTCACTCGATAGCACTCTCAGAGGTGGTTACAAAGCACGACTTTTGGCAATAAGAGCTCAAAACCAGATAGTGGGTTTATGAGGCAGGAGGGAGAGCTGGAGTTCAAAGGTGTGTGGGCTACACACTCCTCATTCCAGGGAGACTTGTAATAACTCTATACACAGAGTGCACACATACAGCTCTGGGGGGGACGGGACGTCAGCTATCATTAAACAGTAGTCACATGCTCCCCTAAGCATGAGGTAGGAAGAGAGGAAAAGCCAGGGCCACAGCAGGTAGAGGAAGAAGCAGGGCTGATTTGAAAATAAATGGGTTTCACAGCAAGTGAGACAGTGGGAAAGGAGGTGGCTATTGTCTCCTGGTGCTTCACCCATAACCTGGGTTCCTCAGGTCCTGGGCCCTGGCCCACACAGCTCTGCAGAAGAAGAAGAAGTTCCTGGGTGTGGTACTCTCAACCTCCCACTGAGTGAGCCTGCTGGAGTTTGAGCTGAGCCAGGCCATCCTTGGAGGAAACGCCTTGAGGCTCTTAGAGAGAGACGTGGCTCCTTCAAAGCATCCCTGAAGCAGATGGCAACCTGATGCCAGCCCCCTCCAGACAACAGCCCAAAAAGAGGAAGCTAGGTAGGGGAGAAAGGTCCAGACAGGCTGGAGATCTCTCATGTCCCACACAACGTGTTTGTCACAGCCACACTGTGCACAGAGCCTGGCCTTTGCCATTACCTGGGATGCTAGTGAGACTGGAAGCATCAAGATGCCCTAAGATGTCTTGACAGTTCATGCCCCAGCCACCTCCATTGGTGGTGTGCTTTTCTCACCTGTCTATAAATCAGCAAGTCTATAGTTGAGTTTCTCCTTCAACTTGACCCTTTGCTGTTGGCATTCTCTATTCTTCCTATATCCTAATGCAGGTCTGCTTTATGTTTCTAGAGGAACTAGTTCTGTTTGGCTGGCCTTCTGTGTTACTTTGGTTTGATTTAGGGGTTTTGCTGTTGTTTGCTTGCTGAAGTCCTGGGGACCGAACTGAGGACCTTGTGCATGCTAGGCCAGAGCTCTACTGCTGTGCCCAGCGCCAGCCTGGGACTCAGTTGCTCTATTCAGGAGTTTGTACCATTGACTTCATCTCTTGTTTATTCCCCTGAGCCTGTGTTTTGGTATTTTCTTTTTTTTTTTTTTTAAAGATTTATTTATTTATTATGTATATAATGTTCTGCCTGCATGTTTGCTTGCACACCCGAAGAGGACACCAGATCTCATTATAGGCAGTTGTGAGTCACCATATGGTGGCTGGGAATTGAACTCAGGACCTCTGGAAGAACAGCCAAGTACTCTTAACCTCTGAGCCATCTCGCCAGCCGGTGTTTTGATAGTTTCACTAGTCTCTTGGACTAAAAGTTCAGCTGGTCTCACTCCTCACTTTGCTTCATTTTGGAATAGCCCATACTGACCTGGGACTCACTGTATAGCCTAGGCTGGCCTCACTGCGACAACTCTGGGATTTCGCATGTGCACCACCACCTCTGCCCTCATTCGTCATCTTCATGTCACTCTTAAGAGTGAGAACAAACAAACCCAGAAATTTCTCGCTGAGCACCACTTTGGCAACATCCAACAAGTCTGCTACCCAATCACTCAACAAATACTATTTTTAGTTTTATGGAAGTACACTTAGGCTTTGACATATGGATACGTTTTGAAATGACTTTCACAGCCAAGCTGATTAACATATCCAATGTTTCACAAACATTGTATGTGGTGTGGGTGTGTACACATGTGTATGTGTATATGGTGAGTGTGCATGTGTGTAAGCATGTACACATGTGTATGTGTAGTATATGGTGTGTGTGTGTGTGTGTGTGTGTGTGTGTGTGTGTGTGTGTCGAGAACACATGAGGTAATTTTCACTTATAGCACACATCATCACTCCTAGTCACCACGAGTCTTCAGTCCTTACTCATCTTCTACAACTAAAGATGACTTAGCTGCCCTTCCCCCACCCTCAGTTCCTGTTAATCTCCATTTTACATTATGAGTTTGCCCTGTTAGAGACTCCACATATCATGAGATCATGTGGTTCAGTGAACATCTGAGTGTGTCAGGAACTAACGGTGCCCTCGTCTTTCAGTTCTAATGGCGTCACTTTCTATCAGGCAAGCACTTATCCACAGGTGTGTTCCTGTGGCCCGGTGCATGGATTTGCAAGGCAGAGCTGCAACTCAACAGACTGATTGCTTTATTATCTGGTCAGTGCCTGTGGTGGATGCCAATGGTTTAGAATTCATTGAGACTTCCACTTCTTACTATTTTTCTTAGATTAAAAAACAAACAAACAAACAAAACCCTGAAGTAGACGGACAGTGATGCACGCCTTTAATCCCAGCACTTGGGAGGCAAAGGCAAGTGGATCTCTGAGTTCGAGGCCAGCGTGGTCTACAAAGCGAGTCCAGGACAGCCAGGGATATACAGAGAAACCCTGTCTTGAAAAATCAAAAACAAAAAAAAAACAGAACCCCTGAAGTATAACACCCACATAGTAAGGTGTACATACCATGTGTACAGTTCATAAGTTCCCACCATTGCAGGTACCAACATCTGTACCATATGGGTCACAAACATTGCCACACCAAAGAAATCAACACTCTCAAATCACCCACTTTGATTACTTTTTCCATTTATAAAAGTTTGGAAGTTCTCGTAAAGGGGGTTCTTTTGATATTTATTCTTTGTTTGTTTGTTTGTTTTTTGAGACAGGATTTCTCTGTGCGGCCTTGGCTGTTCTGGACTCGCTTTGTAGACTCACAGTGCTCCGCCTGCCTCTGCCACCACACCCGGCTTGATATTTATTCTTTAGTGTCAGGATTCTCTCACTCTACACTATTTGAAGATTCATTCATACTTTTGCAGAAAACAATGGCCTGCTTTATTTTCACAGATGCACAGCCTACTGTATAAATGCATTATACTTTAATGGCTAGAGAGATGGCTTAGCAGTTAAGGGTGCATACTGCACTGGTAGAGGAGCTGGAATTGGCCTTTAGTACCCATGTCCTGGTGGCTCACAAATGCCAGTAACTTCAGCTCCAGAGAATCCAACACCCTATTAGGTCTCTGCAGGTGGCACACACACAAAGAGGGACAGAAACAGACAGACACACACATACACACACAGAGACACAAACAGACAGACAGACACACACACACCATACATACACACACACAGACACAAACACACATACACAGAGAGAGACATACACACATACACACTTAAAAAAAAAAAAATCTCTGGAATCTGAAATGATGGCTCAGCAGTTAGGAATGTTGCCTCAAAAGGATCCCTGGCCCCAGATCCCAGGCAAGGCCTCCTGTGACTCGGAGGTAGAGTGCTTGGCTATGGTGTTTGTCACTCTGGGTCTGCTCACCAGAACACTGTGAAAGACCCACTGTGTCTCCTCGGGAGCAGAGCACAGGGACCCACGTGTCAGAAATCCCAAGGTGATTCTGCCTTTCAGCAGGTGTGAGGATCTTCCTGGCTTCTGTAGAGGGTGATTTACCACATCCTGGTGAGTTCTGGTCCCTCTTAGCCCCATCTAAGGGCAGAAAATTTAACAGAGTCCATGCCCTGGGCACCGCCTCTTTGCCTCTGTAGTAAAAAGCCACAGCAAAAACTGGACAGGTTACCGGAGACACAGAGTAGTTTGGCTCTGTGTGGTCCCTTTACTACCTGTTCATATGAAAACTGAAGGCTAATGTGAGCAAGGACCGGAGGAGTCCACCTCAGGGAAAAGCCACCCTACACACTAAGAGAAGAGCTCCTGCCTGGGGAAGGTCCTGGGTTCGAATCTCCCAGGAAGACAGCACACTGGAAGAAGCCCTGTGCTATTTATTACTGTGTGAGCATGGACCAGGAGGTCAGCCCTGAGGTCAAAGGTGACTTGCTTGGCTACAAGTGATGAGGTCTCTGAGCCTTGGATGCCTCTTCATGAACATGAGGGTACAGTAGTGTCAAGAATCTCTTTAGTGTGCATGAAGAGCCTGGTGGATGGCCAAAAAAGATGCCTGTGATTTGTATGTGGAGGGTCTAGATCAGTCAGGAAGCATCAGCGTGTTTCCTGAAGTGTCATGTAGGCTGAATGGCAGCAGAGGACCTGCATCCGAGTTCTTTTAGGAGCCATCACTCATTTCCACCGCAGCTGCCCTGGACTGGGTCATGAGGTGGGATGGAGGCTTTCCCATTCCTGTTTTTAGGAGCAAACTGGGCTGGTAGATGGATTCCCATGTGGGGAGCATAGTGCAGAGATGTTGGGGACAGTAGGCCATATGGCCAATGTTCAACCATCTTGTCAGAGCCTGCACCTTTAGGTTTCTATTTCTCCAGCAGTCTGCCATTTACCAGTAACTGTGGTTCGGCAATCAGACTAAAGATAAGATTAAGATGGAGCCACCCTGTTGTGTTTTTTGTTTGTTTGGTTTTTTTTTGTTTTTCGAGACAGGGTTTCTCTGTGTAGCCTTGGCCATCCTGGACTCACTTTGTAGACCAGGCTGGCCTCGAACTCACAGCGATACGCCTGCCTCTGCCTCCCGAGTGCTGGGATTAAAGGCATGTGCCACCACGCCCGGCCCCCTGTTGTGGTTTATCAGTTAGACTAGATAAAGATAGAGCAAAATATTCGGTGTGGCAGAACGTTATGACCTGCTTGGAATTCCCTGTGTCTTGAGATAGCCTGGAGCTGGGTTGCCATAGCAATATGCTTCCCTGTCTTCCACCTTATATAAACTGCTGCCTGAAAAATAAAAGCTTGAGAGTTTGATCAACATTCAGACTTGCTGTCCTTCTTTGTGCCTTGTGTTTTGTCCCTCATTCAGGTGATTCTCCTCTTGAGTTTTAGTCGACCCCCCACTGGTCGTGGTCACAGAGGGAGAGATGAGCGTCCCAGAGAAGCAGTGGTGATGAGCCGAGGTCTGCAGTGCACGGGTGTGAACAGAGCTAGCACACGGAAGAGAATCAACCTAGCAGTTTACAGAAGGGTCACTGCCTGGCCAGGACTAAGCCAAATGATAAGTGGTCCTAAAACCTGGCCACCATATCTCCATCCATTCTGTAATTTATCTTTTAGGAAAAGCTGGGTTTGTGCAGTGTCATCCAATAAAGAAGCCAATGATCCCTGAGAACTCTGTATGAACTTATAAAGTAAATCAAACATGCTCAGCAAACCCAGATCATACCCTCTTTTGTATGTTTTTCTGAGCTAATAAGCCACAAGAAAGACCCCCTCCGGCAGAATCCATGTGAGTCTGTGCTCGTAAGTAATGTTTACAGAGTGTGTTGCCCTCAAAATGACACTGGCATGCAAGGTCAGGGAAGCCAGTTAGAGTGTGTCTTTGACAGCATCTTGCTTTTGTCTTTCCAGAACTGGCATGTGCTTAACGTGCCCTTCCTGGGAGTCAGGAGGCCAGCGCTCTAGTCAGTCTGCACCGGACTGTCCTCATCTTGGTCTCATCATCCCTGTCCACCAAGTGAAATCGGAGGCTAAATGTCTCCCAAGGCTCCTTCAGGCCAGAGTTCTGCCACCTCGCTGTCTGTGTAGGGGTCAACAGTCCTGGGAGGCAGGCATCCTTGTGCCTGTTGGACAGGTGGGCGGTCAAAGCTCAGAGGGAGGAGTCAGAGCTGAGCTAGGCCAGAAGCTACAGGCCACACCTCTGACACACACACCCCAGAAACCCACTTGTATGGACATATGGTGCATACATGTGCATGTTCTCCCACGTGGCCCCAGAGCTGCCCTGCACTCGTTCTCTGCATGCTGCTCGTGCAGACTTGTTGTCTGAGCCAGGCCCACGAAGAGGGAGAAGTAAGGGGGGGGGGGGGAAACTGCACCTACATTTTTTGTGTTGCTTACTGATGTCAGCTGCTGAAATTAGGCTCCTGGCTGCTGTGTACTTAGCTAAGCCTGAGTGGCTCTAAACACAGGCAGCGGGCGGAACGCACACCTCCGTGCTGACAAGCTCCTCACGACTGGAATCCGTTCTCACAGGAGCAATCACAGCCCTTCTTACACACAAAAGCACATGCATGTGAAAACACAGCTGCACACTCATGAACGGCATAGCCCCCTCTCAGCCTTCAGCTACTCTTGCTTTCCCAAAGGATTCGTACAATCGAGGAACACGAAATGTTGCTTTGCAACTTGCACAGTACTAGGAAGACTCTCCTGAAATAATAATGTTCATCCAAGAAGCCCCCAAGAATAGCAAAGAATAAAACTGTCTCCTCTTTCTTTTTTTAAATAGATTTATTTATTATGTGTACAGTATTCTGCCTTCATGCAGGCCTACAGGCCAGAAGAGGACACCAGAACTCATTATAGATGGTTGTAAGCCCCCAGATGGTTGCTGGGAATTGAACTCATGACCTTTGGAAGAAGAGCCAGTGCTCTTAACCTCTGAGCCATGCCCAGAGTCCCTGTCTGCCCTATCTTAAGAGATCATATAAGCTACATAGACTTCCTTGACGTGACTAAGCCATAGATAATACTAACCAGATACAGACTTGCTGATTTCAACCTCAAAACACCTGTCATGCCCTTTCACCCCTGCAACCTCCTGAAGTCAGATCTGCCTAATGGCCAGAGAACCCTCTGATTCACGGTTCCTAAAAGAGATGCTACACTGAGGTGTCCACGCAGTGGCTCCCATCAGTAGGGTCAGCCATTTAGGAAGCTGGGGCAGGAGGATGGCTTGAGCCCAGGTGTGTGAGGGCAGCCTGGGCAACATGAGATACCATCTCTACAACACACCCCTCTGTAATCACTCCTCGGCTTAGGTTTACTATTTGTTGTAAGAAGGGACAGCAATGCCTCTTGCTGGCCAGTGTGGATGCCTCTGTCTACAAACTGTTCAGTAAAGGTGTGACTGCCTTTTCTTGGAAGGTGGGAAGTTGGTAGTCAAGGGAGGGGCTGCTGTGGCCCCCATATGACATGGGGCTGTCTCTCGTTGAATCCAAGTGCATATCTTCAGCCCACGGCTTTGGCAGGTTTTAGGAAGCACGAAGTAGGTTCTTTTTGTACCGCGGCCACTGTGCCCTAAGCCTGGATCCTGTGGCAGAGGGTTTGGTACCTTGAATTGAAAGGGTACCTATCAGAAAAGGGACTACATCGAGTGAAGAATTGGGTCCTGGGGCCGGGCGTGGTGGCGCACGCCTTTAATCCCAGCACTCGGGAGGCAGAGGCAGGCAGATCGCTGTGAGTTCGAGGCCAGCCTGGTCTACAAAGTGAGTCCAGAACAGCCAAGGCTACACAGAGAAACCCTGTCTCGAAAAACCCAAAAAAAAAAAAAAAAAAAAAAAGAATTGGGTCCTGAGTTCTACACTGCACCAGGTGTGCTGGGTAAGCCTAGGCGAGTTGCATCGCAGCTCTGAACTGAGTGGGGAATCAGCCCACGTAAAATTCTTTTGGAGTGATAAAAAAAAATTTTAAAAATCAAATAGTACCATAAATAAACAAAGTATTTTAGTAAGGAATCAAGAAGCTCTGGAGTGGAGCTGGCTTTGGGAGGTCAGAGACTCAGACAACAGTGAGACTCACTTGTCATCTCTGACAGCCACGCCCTTCTGTCCTACCAAAGAGGTGCTCTGTGACCTCCAACAGTTTGGTAACAAGGATTTTCCCACCAGTGGAAAGGATCCCAAGAAAGTACTCTGCCTTGTTGGTGTCACATGGTATGCCTGCAACAATCCCGGCAGCCTTGGAGTCCCTTGAGTGGTCCAGCCTGGGACAATCCCAGAAGCCTTGAGTCCTTTAAATGGTTCAGCCTGGGTTGAATGCTTATCCCTGGGAGGTGTTTTGCCAGAAGAAACCAGAAGAGGCTGAAGCTGGCTTTCCTGTGCCCAGTGCATGCGTAGGAGACCAGCTCTCTGCACCAGGGGCTGGATGGCACAGAGCCACTTCCTCTCAGGGTGCCTTTGGCATTGTATTTATCCTAAAACACACTCTTTGTAGAGACAGCACAGCTTAATACAGTTTAATGCTGACTAAATCCTGCTTCCTCAGCTGCTGTTGGCAGAGCTTACACTGTGTTCACAGTAGACAAGACCGAGGCATCTAGGCTAGCTCCCTGGGGCAACCAGCATGGACCTTCCCTGCCCCCCAACTCCTCAACCTCAGCAGGACTCTGGCACCCATTTCCTCCACTGGTCTGGCAGATCCCAAGGAGATGGGCATGTGCCCGAAGCGAAGAGTGACAGTGCTGGAAGGGACCTCTGGAGTCACCCAGCCCTAAAAAAGGCAAGAATCCCATGAAGCACCTTCACCCCACGCGTTTGCTGCATCTGTGATAAAGAGAGGGTTAAACAGGGGGCTGCGGGTGTAGCTCAGTGGTAAAGCATTTGTCTAAGGTGGGCAATGTTTGGGGTTAAATTCCCAGCTACACACACACACACACACACACACACACACACACACACACTGAATAATCACAGATTTCATTCCAGACCTGCTAATGTCCAGACCCATATTATGTCTGCCATGCCATTCTACTTCCCTCGAACATAGAAATTTTTAAAAATTTTATTTTATCTATGTGAGTGCTCTATTTGCCTGTACACCTGCATGCCAGAAGAGGACATTAGATCATATTACAGATGGTTGTGAGCCACCATGCGGTTATGTGGTTATCAGGAATTGAACTCAGGACCTTTGGAAGAGCTGCCAGTGCTCTCAACCTCTGAGTTATCTCTCCAGCCCGAACATAGAAATCTTACATCTTCCTAGATGTAAAATCCTTTCCCATTCTAGGAGTTGTGTTGGGGATGGTTGGGCTGGGGGCTGAGGGAGTGTCCATGGCTTCTGTGAGGAGTTCATAGGGCAGCGGGGCAGGCAGAGGGAATGGCTTGGAGCGGGGCATGTAAGCATCTGCATCCGTCCCCTTTCCTTAATTCGCAGTTTGGTTTCCCTTGAGGACAGGGTGGCACCCATTCACATTTGATGGGTGAGAGAATTTCTGAGAGATTCCTTGATACTCCGAAGCTGAGAGATGGCAGGTGACTTTCTGCAGCTCATTACCAGTGACTGGCCTGAGGGTTGACCCCCTTCTGCCTCTCCAGCTCTCTGTGGGGCACCTCCCTGAGGGCTATCCCCAGCACTGTTGCTGGGGAATTAATCAAGCACCCTCCCCAAGTGAGTGATCAGAGGTGGTAGCTGCAATGTCTTATTGCTGCCATCCCACAAAAAGATCATTCTAAGGCTGTTCAGACATCTGCTGGCTCCACCTCCCACCCCAGCAGGGTCAAGCTTAACTGCCCACCAGCACTTGCTTTCTAACAATCCCTTTTGATTCTTTCTCTCTCTTCCCTCACATGGTTCTCCCGAAATCTCTTCCAGAGAAACCACTTCCATTTCAACCTTTGTGTCAGCATCTACTTGTAGGACAACGCAAAGGAATGCAGGTGTTGTTTGTTGTTTTTTGTTTGTTTGTTTGTTTGATTGATTTTTTTTTTTTCAAGACAGGCTTTCTCTGTGTATCCCTGGCTGTCCTGGAACTCACTCTGTAGACCAGGCTGGCCTGGAACTCAGAGATCCATCTGCCTCTGTCTTCTGAATGCTGGGATTTAAGGTGTGCACCACCACCAACCTGCATGGCAACTGCCTTCTTTAAAAACAAAACCAAAAAACAATGCACAAGCCTATCGTTCCAGCACTCAGGAGGCTGGAGCAGGAAAATCACAAGTTCAAGGACAGTCTGAGCTACATAGTGAGACCTTGTTGCAATAAACCAAGGACTGGGAGGCTCGATCAGTGTTTACCTACTGTGTGCATGGTCCTTGTTTCCATCCTCAGGACCACAGAGGGGTGGGGGCTGCTAGCTAACTAATACCAAGTGATTTATAAAAAGTACAAGATGGATGCCTTTATGTCTCCTCACTGTCCACTGCTCCTTTTTCATATTTGAAACTGCCCTTACTAATCTGGCCAGTTTCTCCATCATCCATTAAGGAGTGGACACCTGTGATCCTGCCAAGATCCAGCACCATCCAGGGCCAGACTCCCTCCTGAACCCTGCCAGCAATTCTTGAGGTCCTGACTGATATCAGGAGTCCATGTCCTGCCTCTCTGACAGTCAGGGGCACTGAGTCTGTATCATACACCAACCTGGAGTCAGCTCACTTGTCCCCTGAGTATGTCCCCAGGATGACCCCTGTCTTCCCACCATGCAGCTGGGTGTGAAGACCAGGACCTGCCAGGGGCCTGGCAGGACTTCTGGGGCCTTTGTTCTCAGCCTGCCTGAGAGTATAGCTGGCTTTAGGGGTGTCAAATACCTCTTGGTGGTGACAAGGGATGCCCGGGGACAGAAAGGCCACTTGGATGAAGCCAGGAGCCCCTGGCTCTTTATTTCCTACTTCCATTTACTCACAGTGTGATCTTATAAGTGTTCTTGACCTTTGGATCAATGTCCCTGTGTGTTAAATGGCAGAGGGAGGGGAGTCCCTGAGGGTACTTGCAGTCGGATGGGTTGGGACCTATTTTTTCCTCTCCTCACCTCAACTAAAATCCCTCTTCCAGGCACAGGAATGGAGTAAACTGAGTCAGGGTGTCACATCTCCTGGGCCATGATGACTGACCCAAAAATCAATCATGGGACCCAAAATGGGCCAATCAGGTTTTGTTAGAATTTTAAATTAGAGCTAAGAATGGAGAATCGTCCCCTCCCTATTGACTCTAGAAAATGGTCCCTGAATTGGCCAGCCATCATGAAGCCACCATCCTAACCAACCATGGCTTCTCATCAGCCTCCTGGGGTGGGGGTGGAGGTCTGCAGGAACCAGTGAAGACACTTGTTGGATTTAGCTGGTTAGAATGTCACTCTCTGGTCAACAGAGGGTCCCACCCACCTCACCTTCCCTGATTCCCTGCAGAAGAGGCAAGGACTGGACTCTATCTAGAGCCTACACGGGATGTGCATCCCTGTTGGCATCTTGCTTGGGACCTTAGACCTCCATGAGGTCTTCTAAGGGTATTTTGATATCTTGCACTTGTCACTGTTACAGTGGTTTGTTTTCCCCTCTTCGGGTGGGGCTGGGGGCCGAGCCCTCCAGAGTGGGCTGCTTAATAAGGAGATCCTCAAAGAAAACTGGAAGAGAGCGCCGAAGCAATAGACGCACAAACCACACACACACGCGCGCGGGAAACACAGAGGCCAAACAGCAAAACTACGCTAAGAGCCTAACTCCATAGCTGCTGAAACATGCACCCTGAAGATACGGAAGAAGGTACAGGGGGAAAAAAAAGGGTGAGGGAATCCCAAATTTTTCTAGAAACAGTGACTAATGTCCTGGGGAAAGACACAAGCAAGCAGGTGGACCGCACCCAGGAACTAGAGAGGAAAGTAAACAATGAGAAAGTCTGCGAAATCAATGAGAGAACAGCAATACGAAGAAACAGACCAGCGACACAGAAGGAAACCTCAGCAGGAAACTGAGACGTGGTGGGCGGGATGAGCAGACAAAAATGGAAGGACAGACGCGGTGAATCAAACTCTAAACGTGACAACAAGCATCACCAACAGACAAGACAGAGCAGAAGAAAGAGTGTCAGGCTGGCAGGCAGGGCCAGAGGAGCACTCCTGTGTCCGTTACTGTTCTGAGTACTGTGTTGAGATGCCAACATGACTTCAGGAAGGAGAGGTTTGTCTTAGCTCACAGTTTGCTGGTGCGGTCTGTCGCGGTGGGGTAGGTGCAGTGGTGGCGCTGCACCTGCAGCCAGGACACAGACGCAGATGCCTACTGCCGCTGCTCACGCTTTCTCCTTACTCACTCTGGGACCCTGGTCCTCAGAATGTACTGCTCACATCTGCGGTGCACCATTCCACGTCCACTAACCTAGTTTAGACAAGCCTTTGCAGGCATGCCTAGACGTTTGTTGCTCCCGTGATTCTAGAGCCTGCCAAGTTGATGATCCATATTAACCATCAGATTTACATTGTTCATGAAGTCTGAGCTAGCCGCGCGTGGTGGCGCGTGCTTGTAATTCTAGCACTCAGGGAGGCAGAGGCAGGCAAATCTCTGTGAGTTCAAGACCAGCCTGGTCTATAAAGAGAGTCCAGGCCAGCCAGGGCTACACAGAGAAACCCTGTCTTAAAACAAATAAACCAACCTAAAAAACAAAAACAAAAACAAAAAAGACCAAAACCAAAAAAAAAATTAAAAACCTCAGGCATGGCATGGCTGTGTCATTTGAACTCACAGCAGCTGGGATTATATGCACAAGATCTGCATAAGACCGGACCTGTCAACTGGGCATGGTGGTCCACACCTTTAATCCCAGCACTTGGGAGGCAGAGGCAGGCAGATCTCTGTGAGTTCAAGGCCAGCCTGGTCTATAGAGCAAGCTCCAGGATAGCCAGAGTTGTTACACAGAGAAACCCTGTCTTGGGCCTGTCAGCATGCAATCACGCAAGCAGGAGGAGCTCGTGGGAACCCTTTATCCCTGAGGATTTAAACTCAGTTAACGGTTGGCGTAGCCAGTGGTAAGCCATGCTCCTGTTAATAGCCCTAATGAAACACACACACATACACACACCGCGCGCGCGCACACACACATAGGCCTGAAAATAGAAGTGGGGGTATTGGCAAAAGGAAGATGATTAATGGAAGCAGGAGAGAGACCAATATATTTTGTACATGCATGAAAATGTCTCAATAAAAAAAAAGAAAATGTCTTAATAAGACCCACTGTTGGATATAATTAGTATATGCTAAATAAAATATATGATAACGATGAGGGTCCCTAAGGGGACCAGCAAGCATGATTGCGTGTGCTAGCATGGACTGAGCACCATCATCCATGATCATCACGGACAACGGACAGCCATCAGATGACACCCTTAACGTCCGTCATACTTGAGGTTCAGAGATGAGGTTCACAGATGCGAGGTACAGACAGGTGAGTCCGACTCAAACCCGTGCCCCACGATTCAACATGTAAACGAGTGGACCTCCGTTGACACAGGATCGCAGCAAACCCGCTTCATCTCTCTGCATGTCTGAGTCGCCTTCTCCTGAGATAGATCATATGTGTATGTGTGTGTAGATCAGAGGCTTTACCTGCCTCGCTCAGGATGCATGCTGACAGGAGCAGCAAACTGAGAGACATCCCCTACAGGGGGAGGGCATAGGGAGGGGGTGTCTGCCATCAGGGAGTGTCTGTTCCCTTTCTTTTGTATCCCGGGCTTGATTGCCTGTGGAAGCTCCCCAAAGCTTCGGTAGTGGCTAAGGCTTACAGCCTGGCTTCCAGGGCAGCATGTGCCTTAAGCCCTTGCACTGTGGCAGATTGGACGGTGAAGCCACAAAGCCACAATAGCTGGATCACTGGGGGAAGGGAGGGATGGGGGGTGGGGGTCCTCATGTTAATTCTGCCTTTCACCTAAGTGCAGGAAGAGGGCAAAGGTCTCTCTGCACTTCTTCTGGAAACCTCTTTGCTCAGGCAGTTCTGTCTGTGTGGGGCATGCCATGGATTCCAATCTAAATCCTTGGCTTTCCTGCCTGAGTCTCCATTAGCCTGCAGATGACAGAGCAAACCCCTCAGCATGGTGCATAGGGCCAGGTCGGGCCTGTGGTCCGCCCTCCACCATGGCTACATCACAAAGAGACCAGAACAGACTGCCCTGTCGGGGACACAAAAAAGTTTCCTGCCAACCAGCTCCTGGGATTCTGCGGTTGGAGCTACACATCTCCAGCTTGGTGCAGTGTCCTCTGTCTAAAACCAAATACCATTCCTGCCAGCTGTGCCATTAATTCTTCAATACTGTGGCTCAGATCCAAAGTCTTAATAACAGCTGGGAACAGAGTGTAGAATGCACACCAGGAGGCCCAGCGTGCCACCCCCAGCAATTCAGGAAGGAAGGAACAAACGAAAGAATGAAGGAACAGACATGGACAGGCCAGTGGGTCCTGACAATCCTATTGGCCACTCACCCGTATAGAAGGTGACATTTCACTTCCCTGCCACTTTGCACATGCTGTTTCCTCTACCTGGAGACTTCTTCATTCCTCCTTCCTCCACCAATGCCCCCTCTGTGCCTTAGGACTCAGCCAGAAAGGAAAAGACATTCTCAGGGAAACTTAGTGGATGCCCCTCTCTCCCCACAGCAGGCGAAGGACCCGTCGGTGGCCTGAACCTCACCACAGTGCCCAGCTTAACACATAGTGACAAGCTGACAGGAGGGCCTTCGAGGCAGTCATGTTTCCCTGTTCTCCATCTTCCCCAGAATGAGGACATGTGTGAATGTGGCACACAGTAGGACCTCACCGTAATGTGTCCACCTAAGCACTTGGTCTCCCTGGATCCTTAGCTGCCGCCAGTGGCTCAAGTTCTTAGCAGTCACGGGCCTGCTTGTTTATGGAAAAGTGAGCCTCACAGCCGTTTCTCCTGGTCCTGATGCCACTGCTGCTGCCCTTCTGGTCTGACCCTGGATGTCCAGGGGAGGCAGAACAGGAGATAGCATCTCAGGGCATTTTGGGGGCATTGGTACCTCCAGTATGACTCTGGTTGTCCTGAGGTGAGGAATGGTTTATCCTGGACCAAGGCCTCCCTGACTTCCTCTCACCACTTTTCCATCCTCGCCTCTCACTCCTTCCCAAGTGTCCCCACAGAGCCATACGCCTCTCTCTGCTCTGCATTGGTGGCTATTGTGCCATTTTCATCCAGTACCCAGAAGAAGCCATTAAAGGGGAAGACACATTTGACTTGTCCTTCCCTGTTGGGGAGGGAAGTCGGCCACAGCAGCACACAGCATCCTTGCCTCTTGACAGGAAGTAGAGAGGGTCAGGCGGAATGGGGGTCAGGCTATTATCCTCCAGACCCACCTCTAGCTCTTCATCCACCAGTCAGGCCCCGTGTCCAGAGGTGCCCAACCTCCCACAGCACCATCTGTGATGCTCCACAGCTTCACAGACTCAACACACAGGCCTGTAAATCTGTAGCTTCATGCAGAGCAAATGGATAAAGAAAGAGGTGGAGCCAGGTCTTCTGGGGTCCATGTGAAGAAAGAACAAAGCACCCAGAATAAACATCTGGATGAACATCTCCCGAGCTGTGTGGGTAACTGCCGCCCCCCTGTCCCCGCCCACCTCATAACAACACCACGCCTGACAGGCATCAGGCCCTGTGCACAGCACCTCACGGACAAGGCTGTATTTCATTCCACCAGATCCTGAGATGGGAAAGTCCATTTTTCTCAGAATTGCAACTGAGAAAACCTAGAAAGGCTAGTAAACTCCAGACTGGTCACAGGGGTAGGAAGCAGTAGGCGAAGGCCTCCAGTCAGTGCCCAGCTGCCACTCTGTAAATCTACCCTTCTGTCCACAGTAGTGTCCCTTGAGGACAAATTAGCACATTAAACATCCAGAAGATCCTTGTGGGAATGAAACTAAGCTTAATTAGGACAGAAGCAACTGCCTGCTCCATCCCACAGAGCACCAGTGCTCTGCCGAAGAAATACAGCCCGTGAAAGGTGAATCATGGGGCAGAACAGGACAAAGCTATGTAGGACTCGAATCTCGGGAGTCTCTTCTTGGAAGCCCAATGAGAGATGAGTCACAGCTCGATGCAAAAGCAAAGAGCTTTATTGAGCCTAAGCGCCAGGGGTCCACCAAGCTCTGAGGAGATGGAAGACCCTGTCCTGCAAAGGCTGAGTGTTTAAATACCCTTTACAGAGGCAGAACTCAGCAACAGTGGTTCGTCAACAACTGATTGGCTAACAGAGGTGACCTTTAAAATGATTGGTCAGGGTTCAAGTGGTAGAGAAGTCCACACTGGGAGTCTGACGGCCCCCTGCACGTATTTTGGACCCAATATGAGGATGTGGTTTGGGCTGGAGAGATGGCTCAGAGGTTAAGAGCACTGACTGCTCTTTTCAGAGGTCCTGAGTTCAATTCCCGGCAACCACATGGTGGCTCACAACCATCTATAATGTGATCTGATGCCCTCTTCTGGCCTGCAAGTGTACATGCAGGACAACACTGTATACATAATAATAAATTAGAAAAAATGGATGTGGTTTAACTATTTTGGGTGGGTGAATTCTGGATAGGGAATAGCAGGAGGTGATAGTGGAAAGTTTAAGCGTTGGCTGTTTTTTTGTTTTTTTGTTTTTTGTTTTTTGTTTTTTGTTTTTTTTTTGTTTTGTTTTTTTTAATAAAACTGGCTGTGCTTTAGCTAACTTATTTTCTACAGCTGTAAGGGAACCCTGAGCCCCATGGTACATTCATGGGATTCTGAGGCCCAGAGAGTGGCCCCAACTCCCTCCCCAGGGTCAGCACCAACCTTCACACCAAGACAAAGGTGGAATTCACACACCCTCCTGTAGAGGCCGCCCAGGTTTCAAGAGATGGAAACTGCTGGAAGGGACAACCATATAATACAAAGAACTATAGAACAAGCGAACGCCAAGAGCCACTTCCACAAGTCTTGCCAAATGGACCTGCTTTGACACAAAAGTCCAGAGAAGGGAAGGGCTTGCCTAAAGCCACAGAACAAATTCACCTCTCATCTGGCAGCAGAGCCCAGCTCCCATTCTAAAAGCCTACCCGGCCAGCCCTCCAGGGGCAAGGTGTGACTATGACTCCTCTCCTAGCCAGAGAGCACCCAGCCTCAGCAGACCTCTAGCTGCTGACATGAGTCCAGTGATGGTGGAGCAAATAAAAACAGCATTCGGTCTCTACCAGAATCCCTCCTATTTCTTCTCTTGGTCATTTATTTACAGATGCACAAAACTGTTGGCTGATCCCTCTAAATAATATTGTCCTTAAAACAGCAAAGAATGACAATACTCACACTACATGTAATGTGTATGTGTGTCAGTACTCACGTGCATAGATACACACGTCGGCACACACATGTGCACATATGTGCATATGTGTGGGCACACACAGCCAACTCCCAGTATGAAGGACACAGCAGTGAATATAACAGACGCCACTGTCCCTACTGTCCCTACCTTCAGAAAGCTTCTGGGGAGTCAGATCCTTGTTAAACAATTAATTTCACAATTAATTAGCCAATTAAAATAGTGGTAATTGCTGCACGGAGAGGTGATTAGCTTTGCTTCCAGTAGAAAGTGCTAGCTAATCTGCCGGATGTTTTGAGAGAGGACATCAAAACAAGATTGAGAAGTTCCCTGTAGCAATTATGACATGAGAGGAAGGAGGGAGTTCTTGTTTATCCTAAGGAAAAAAGTGAGGCACCCTTGATCAACTTCCTTTCCTGGGACACAAAACTTCAAGAGCAAATAAAGATACTCCAGGGGGCTGGGGAGATGGCTCAGTGGTTAGGAGCACTGGCTGCTCCCCCAGAGGACCAAGGGTTCAGTTCCCAGCACCCACATGGCAGCTCACACCTGTCTGTAACTCCAGTCTCAAGGGATCCAACTACTACTTCTAGGTACCAGGCAAGTACGTGGTGCATAGACATCTATGCGGATAAAACATCCATGATAAATAAACAAAAATTATTTTAAAAGATATTTCAGGATGCTCAATGTCAGTCCTCTCTGAGGCCCCACCTTCCAGGCCTCTGCTCACTTGGGGAGGTGCCATCACTCCCTTAAAGAGGAAAAGCCAAAGGATCAGAGTGGTTCCTTAGCTCTTTGAAGGTCAGCCAGAAACTTCCAGAGAGGCCCAGGAGCCAAGCCCAGGCTGGCATGACTGACAGTGCCCTTTAGAATCTTTCCTTGAGACACCCTGTAGCTTCCAAACATTTTTAAAGTGTGTATGAGCATATGTAGATGTACACAGAAGCATTCGTGTGGTACGTGTGTCGAGGTCGGAGAACAGCCTAGGGCGTTGGTCCTCGCCTTCCACATGGTTTGAGACAGGGCCTTTGTTGTCCATTGCTGAATACTGGCTTAAGAGTTTCTGGGGGACTTCTCTCATCTCACTGCACTCACAGAGGTGACCTTCCATATACGCTACTTTTATGCAGGTTCCGGGGATTTGAACGCAGGTCACCATATTCATGCAGCAAGCGCTTAATCCACGGAGGCATCTCCCCAGACCTAGGTCCTGTTCTTCCGAGCTGTGTAGGCAAGGACATGGGACCCTGACATCACAGGTGTCCTCTTGTCGGTGCCCATCTCCAAGGCCCTGGGGAAGAATGTGGCATTTTCTGAGAAGCCACACAACCAAAATCAGGAACTCTAGATGGGACACCGGCCCCCCCCCGCCCCCCGCTCCCCACTGCTCAGAGGGGATGGCTCGTGAGCGGGATGATCAAAGTCCTTTCCCTGGAGGAGCTTTAATATTCCATGAATAGAGAAACCAGTCCCCATTTTCTCTTAAACAAGGTGCCTTGTGGGGGGGGGGGCTTCATTGCCTCTCAAGGACATATGTGAATGTTTTCCCTTTCCAAGGCAATATCACCCCTTGGTGCAGCCAAACCTTACCCAGAGTTTCTGCTCCTCGGTTTCAGGCGCAAACCCATCTCCCCCTAAGTCCAGTTGGGTCTTAGTTCATAAAGCACAACAGACTTCATTTTTCATATGGAGAGAAAAAGGCCCATGTTTTCCAGATTTATTCTTTGCTTGGCAGTCATGCACCTGGCCCTTACCCCATAGCTGCCTTCTCCCCAGTCAACAGTGAGCTGGTTTTGGGGGAAGTTTCCAGTGTCCAGATGAAGTCAGCCTTGGTTGGGGAATAAGGGCTGGCCATGGGTCCAGGAGCCTTCCTGGAAGGTGCTCACCCCACCCAGGCTGGTCCCACCTCAGTTCCACCTTGGAGGTGGGGAGTCCTGGAGTGTCCACTGCTCTGCTGCCCCAAGGCAGGCATTCAGCCCTCTTAGAAGGAGCTGGAAGTGGGCGTCTGGACAGGCGGACAGGCGTGTCCCAACAGCCCTCCTCCTAAGGAGCCTGCCTTTCAGGTTTCTGAAGAACCCTGGGCCTGTGGATTCCATAACGAGGAGGGATTTGTTTGTTGAAGGATCTTTTCAGCTTTATTGCTTAACTGGAAGGTGAGAAGAAGGTGGGGGCGAGATGAGAATGGCTCGCCTTCACCCTCAAATAGTCTACGTTCAAGCTTTGTCTGTGGCTGTCTTGAGTCAGCAGACGAGGGTTTAAATAATGAGGACTCAACGCTTGGGAGTTCTAGTCCTCGGTTGGCCCTTCAGCTTGCTTCATGACCAGGGCCACAGACGGGCTTTTCGTTCTCTGCACTTTAGTCTCCTCATCTATAGCATGAGATGTGGTTCTAGGACCTGTGCCTCAGTTTACCCATCTGGGCAATGGACATTAGCTGAGTTCACCCCCTCTCTGTCGTTAGAAACATCACCATAAAGTCAACTTAAGGTAATGAGATCTGAACCAAAGTTCTCATTCGGATGGAGTGTGAGTTAGAACCATAGCATATGGGAAGAAAACTCACCAACATGGACACTTCCTTGGTGGTGACTCCCACCAGATTGCACAACAAAATCTTTTTTAAAAACAAGAAGCAAAATGCCTGACTTTTTATGTTGAAAAGGCTTCTTCACTTGTTGGGAGAGTTGCAAAGTTATAATATCAGATAGTCGCCCCCCCACCCCTCCCCACTCCCCCCACCCTCCCCACTCCCCACCCCCCACCCCCGCACAGACTCGCCCAGCGCCCAACTGCCAGGCATTGTAAGACGTTAGCAACTGACACACAGGCTTTTTTCCTGCTCACATCCTTCTTGTTTCAGAAATACAACCCAGGATATCAGCTTTTACACAGCTGCTATTTCACCTTGCTGTTCCACAGTCCCCGACGCTTTGGAAGAGCACTGTGCAAGCCTTTCTGTGATATCATCAACTTGAATCTGTCTGACCTTCTTTCCTGACCTAGGGAAGTTGATGGATTGGGGCAAAGAATGTCCCAGAGTTCCCGCCTCACGGCTGTGTCCATGATATGGGACTGACATTGTCGCTGGTGGCCATTTGGTTGAGGTGGTGTCCACCAGCTTCTCCACTGCCCAGAGCTTCTCCCTTCCCAGTCTCTGGTCAGAGGAGAGCACCGCTGAGCTCAGTGGGAACCACACACCAAGTTCAAGGAGTGAGGGTGTAAGCCCCACCTCCCGGAGGGAGGATATCAAAGAGTACATGGACTTGTTAGATCACCATGATGACTAATAAACTTTGGGGAGAGCTTCTTTGATGCTAACAAATATCCTGTTTCTCCTGAAAGTTTCACCTGGCAATTTTATCCTAAGCAGGGGCTTGTGTAATTATCGCTGTGATGTTCTGATGCCAACTCGCTGTTGTCAGTTCTTCTATGGAAAAGACTTCTCTGGGGAAGGTGGACTGGGGAGGTGGCTTAGCAGGTAACATGCTGGCCACACACCCATGAGGACCCAAGCTGAATCTCCAATGCCCAGGTAAAAAGCGAAGTGCAGTGGTGTGTGCTCTTAACCTCAGTGCCACGGAAGTAGAGAGGGAGGATTCTCAGGCTTACTGCTCAGCGCCTGTAGCTGAAGTCATGTGCTCCAGATTCCGTGAGAGGCCCTGTCTCCAAAAGTAGAGAGAAAGAGAAGAGGATATTTCTGGAACACACACACACACACACACACACACACACACACACACACACACACACACAAAGTGTACCCGCCCACATATAAGCACACACATAAAAATGTATGCACACCACACACATATATACATGTGCCTGACCACATATGTGCATATACATACAAACGCATGAACACATATGCTCACATGTACACATACACAAATACACAGGCATGTGTGCGCACACTCACACGCACACACATGCACACCCACACACGCACGCACACACAAATACCCAAGCGTGTGCATGTACATGCATTTGTCTACACCTCCCTATCCGCTCTGTCATCAGTCTTTCCCTTTTCTCAGGATCACAGTTCCATCCTGTAATGGTTCCCGTTGTTGCCTTAGGTGATGACAGGCCCCATCTTTGGGTTTTATAGATGTATATCCTTTTCTTTTCCCTTCAGTCCTAGACCCAGCTGATTCTCCAAGAAACTCTGGCTTCTGCCGCACTGCTTCTGGGCCCTGCAGATGGACAGAGCCAGGACATATGTAAGTCCCTGACCTCAAAGGCCAAGTCTAAACGACTTTAAATCTTTTTCAGATTTTGGAGCACTTTAGAATTGTGATTTTGGAGTAGAGATGCTCACTTGATTAACTCCGTGCAAATATTATTAAAAACTAAAAAGCCTAAGCCACTTCTGGTCCCAAGCATTTGGGATAATAGATGTTCAACCTGTAAGTGTTCATATGCACATGTGCAGGCAGCATGTGCATATATTTCTGTGTCAGTCTGCATATAGTAAGATAACCACAGTTAAGACTGCTGGTTTCAGCTCCAACTACCCTCACAGCGTCCACCCCTACCTGCCCCTGTGCTCACTTCCAGGGTGTTTTCTCCCACTGAGACCACACAGATCCTGCTGTCCTCACTTACCTGTGCTCCTGCAAGAAAATGCTTATCAAGAGCTCTGTGTTTATAAATATGAATGCTCCCTTCCTTCCGCCTTTCACAAACATCACAAACCTCTGCTCTGCCACTCCTTGGCCATGCTGGCATGAGACAACCGCCTACCTTCCTCCCCACCTCAGCCTCCTCCTGGTGAAATGCTTGCGATGAGCTCTGCTCTGTGGCTCCCTACCACTAACATGAGCCGTGAGAGGAAGCATACAGGGGCTCAAAGAAGTGTTCCTGTACTCTTTCAGTGTCTGAAATGACCCTAATATCACATGTCTCCAGCTCCAGGTTGGGTTCTGCAGATGGCAGTCTCCTCCCCCTGCTCAGTTTCTTCTATTCTGAAGCACTTTCAGGGGACACAAGTGTCCACTCCTTTCTGTATCCAGGTCACTGGGTTGGAACCTGCCAGACTGGGAGGGCACCTGCTCTCTTACTAAATAAACGCAGATATGAGAGCCCGAAGCTCCTGGAGGCCCTTGCAACAAACCAGGACGTCTCATAAGTGCTCACCAGGATGTCTGGCACAAAGCTAGTCTCAGTGTGGCTAGGCCTTTGTCTCCACTGGCTCCTCTTCCTGAAGGGGTCTCCCTTCCGTGAGAAGACACCTCATGCTACCCCATCGCCTGGCTTGGGAAGCTCTGTTGATTCTGTTTGAAATAGCAGCACCCCTCCCTTTCCAGCTGTGGCTTTTTGTTTTGCTTATGTATTTGGGGTTTTGTTTATTGGTTCATTTCGTTTGGGTTTTGTTTTTCATTTATTTGCTTTAAAAGAAAGAGAGACAGCGACAGACAGCAGAGAGACAGACAGACACAGAGAGGGGGGAGGGAGAGAGAGAGGGAGAAAGGGGGGGAGGGGGGAGCACTCATGCTGTGGAAGTCAGAAGACAACCTGCAGAGTTTATTCTCTCCTTCTGCCACCACATGGGTGTTGGGGACTGAACTCAGGCCATCAGGCTTGGTAGCAAGTGCCTTTACCCCCTGAGCCATCTTGCCTGCCCTGTTTTTGCTGTGTTGTGTTGTGTTGTGTTTGGTTGGTTGGTTGGTTGGTTTTTGTTTTTACATTTTAAAATCAGGGTTTTATATAGCCCAGGCTAGTCTCAAATTCATAATACAGCCAAGGCTGGCCTTGGAGTTCTAATCCCCCTGCTTCCACCTGCAATGTGCTGGGAAATTGGGTGTACACCACGGTGCTCAACTTCAGTGCAATATTGATATGTGTATAACAGAAGTGTTCCACCACTTTCAATGCCCCATATATCTATAATATGAAAATACCCTAATAAGACCCCATTTCTTTGCATGTAACTTAAAATTAGCGAATAAAATATTTCCAGTTTAGATTATCTTTAGAGCCAGGCATGGTGGTGCGTGCCTTTAATCACAGCACTCGGGAGGTGGAGGCAGGCAGATCGCTGTGAGTTCAAGGTCAGCCTGGTCTACAAAGTGAGTCCAGGACAGCTAAGGTTACACAGAGAAACCCTGTCTCAAAAAAAAAAAAAAAAAAAAAAAAGAGTATCTTTAGGTTTATAGAAAAATGTAAGGGGCAGTAGAGTGAATTCTGAGTCCTTTCTTCCTCCACCCCCTCCTCCCAAGTTTCCTTATTAACATCTTTGAATTGTTTGGTACATTTGTTACAACTGATGAGCCGACACGGATACATTTTTTTCTTTTCTTTTCTTTTTCTTTCTTTCTTTTTTTTTTTTTAAGATTTATTTATTTATAACATATACAGCTTTCTGCCTACATGCACACCTACACACCAGAAGAGGACACCAGATCTCATTATAGATGGTCATGAGCCACCATGTGGTTCCAGGACCTCTGGAAAAGCAGGCAGTGCTCTTAACAGCTGAGCCATCTCTCCAGCCCTAGGGATACATTTTTAACAAAAACGCATAACTCATTCATATTAAGGCTGGCTTTTTGGTTTTGCTTTGTTTTCTTTGACCATGTTAAGGATTCAACCCGGACCCTTGCTTTGCTAGGGGGAGTGCTCTGCCTCTGAGCAACACCCTGGCCCCAAGGGTTCCTGTTTTGAGCTGCCGCAGAGCTCCATGGTTGTGATGGACACAGACACCATGTGCTCACCCTCACAGACAGTGTGCAGAAGAGATGGGCTGTCGTTGGTTACATTGCCACCTTAATTAGGGCTTCTCCAGCTGGGATAAAACACCAGGACCAGAAGCAACTTTTGAAAGAAAGGGTTTATTCCGGCTTCCAACTCTCAGGTTGACCTCTATCACTGAAGAGCATCAGGGCCATGAGCAGACACTGCTTACTGTCCTGCTCCTCATGGCTTGCTCAGTCTGTGTTCTTATATAACCCAGGACCACAAACCCAGAGATGGCACCACCCACAATGATCTGGGCCCACCCATATTAATCATCAATCAAGAAATCATCAATCTGCACCAGAGGCTTGCCCACAGGCCAATCTAACAGGCATTTTCTCAGTGAAGATCTCTCTTCCCTGATGTGTCTCAGTTTGTGTCAAGTTGACAAAATCCAACCATCACAACTGCCTCCCTTCCTCCGGTAGCCCTTGCTCTTTGCTGTGTCTGTGTCTTTTCCATAGGACCAAACCTTCCAGGCTCTGGTGCGTATCTGAACCAAGCTTGGCATCACTCCAGGCCAGTGAGCGTTTGGGTTTTGTTGTTGTTGTTGTTGTTTTGGGGTTTTTTTTTGGCACCTCTTCATAGACCCCCTACATGCCAGCTTTATCCTTTTCTGTCCTGAGAGATCAAGCCTGCAGATGGCATCTCCCAGGCTCCTACAAGACAAGTGCCTGCAGCTCTTTTAGACCATGGCTTCCATGAGTATCTGTGCCCAGAGTCCTGGTCATGCCCCCCCCCATTCTTCCTTCTCTCTTCTGCTACCCTCTGGGTCTCAGTATCACCAACTCCTCCCTCTTCCCTGCCACTCAGCTGTAACTCATTAAAGCCCACAGGTATGTGGTCAGGCACTTCTGATTCCCACCGAGACCCAGGTAGCAAGCTGCATGCTCCCTCCACCTCAGCTTGCTGTGTGGAAATGAGCCACGTGCTAATGGCACGTCACAGGAATGACAGTTGAGTGGGGAAATGCCAGCGGCGTAGTGCCTGGCACATGTGAGGGCCCTACATTAAAGCATTATCATCATTAGAATTCACAACCCCACAGCTGTGTGATCTCCCTGGGTCCTTAAACATAGCTAGGATAAAATTTAGTAATTCACCACACAGAAGAGGCTGCCAATACATCTGTGAGGACTGTCATAATCTTTTCATCTTGAAGTAAAATTGATGCTCGGGCAATAGCAGCTACAGTTGTCATAATAAACCTGGAGCTTTTAAAAATATTTATTTATTTGTTATGTATACCGTGTTCTGCCTTCATGTACACCTGCAGGCCAGAGGAAGCAATCAGATCACATTATAGAGGGTGTGAGCCACCATGTGGTTGCGGGGAATTGAACTCGGGACCTTTGGAGGAGCAGTCAGTGCCTTTAACCTCTGAGCCATTTCTCCAGCCCTAAACCTGGGGTTTTAAGGAAAGTTTTGTGGTCTCCATGGTTGACACATGATGGTGGCAGCCGCATGGAACTTCCCTCTCGCTGTTCAGGTAAGGCTTATCAACGGCTGTCTTATTAGCAACCGTGTAAGTCTTTATCCATGCCACTGCTCAACACTGCACATTTCTACCCATAAGACGGAACGGCTGCACAGAGGTTAAGATCACACTGTCAACAGGGTTCTGCACAGAAACTAAATCCATGTCTCCTGGTCCCACGCCTAATGCATGTCCCAGTATTCGCCCTGCCCTTTCTCTGATGAGGACTTTGACACATCAATACCCACGAAGTTCCTCTCACCACAAACCACCTTCCCACATCTAAAGAGAAGCATCACTCAGCCATCCACATTCCCTAATTAAGTAAGCAAGGCTCTTAAAAACTGTAAAGTGATACTGTTGAGAGGTGACCACTGTCTTCCTTACCATGTTCCGACAAACAGCCTCCTCCCCTGCTTCCTGATGCCAGCCAGTCTCCCCAGCCCACACCCAGCTCCATTTGATCCCTTCTGACATGTGGCTTGTGAGATGGGAAAGACCCAGAGAGGAGGAAACAGAAGAGATGGAGACCGAAGTCAAATCCTTCTCCCTGCATGTGAATACTTGCAGAGTCACACAGAAGGAAGAGATGAGGGAGTTTATGGATCTAAAGCATCAGAGCTGGCATCCCTTGGGGTGTGGACCACTCTCCTGCTTCCCCGTGCAGAGCCTTGGTCGCCTCCTAGGTAGAATGGGATGCTGCTGCCTGCCTCTTGGGAACTGTCTTCATATGTGCATGGCAGCCAAGCCCCAGCAGACTGTCAGCGACAATGGCTCCTTCACCTGGCACAACCTTTGACCTTTCTCAGTCCTCAGGAAGCCTAGTACAGCTTGAGGCTCCCGGGGGAAGAACAGTAGTGGCATCAACTAGTCATAGTTGGGGTTTGCAGACAGCTCTAAAACTCCAGCTCTTCGGACACATATCCGCGTGTCTCTGCTGTTCCCCAGGTGGTGTGTTCCTCAGGTCAGTGCTTAAGACACCAGGTAAAGGAGGAGGGACTGAGGTTTGGACACTGGTCAGTTCCTTCTGCTCAGCAGAAAGTCCTGAACACTGGACATTCACGAAAACTCTGGATCTCCTAACAGCCAACAGTGGTCTGGAATGGTTTTGTTGTTGTTGTTGTTGTTGTTGTTGTTGTTTTATCCCCATTATAGGGACTAAAAACAAACACACAAAACAAAACTGAGGTTCTAGGGTTGGATGACTTGCTGAGGGGTACAGTGATCTTTCTTAGCAGGCTGGTTGTTTATCTTTGGTGGGAAGGAAGTGGCCCTGGGCACGGGGATGCTTCCCTAATCCTTGGGGTTCTCCCTGGGAAAAGCACTTGGATCAGGGAACTGAATTAGAACAAAACTTCAGGCTTTCAGGCTTTCAGGCTTTCCATCAGAGACTCCTTCCCTTCTGTATGTTGTAGACTCAGAAGGAAATAAATGTAAAACCAACAGAACTCTGGACTAACAAAATGAGAATTACCTAAGATCCTCAGACACCCAGTAAACCAGCTCCCCGACCACAGAAGGATTACAAGCTATGTCCATGGCTATGTCCCCAGACTCCCAGCCTGGATGCCTCGCTGCTGCTGATGGGTTAAGGTGTCAGTCATGCCCCAAATTGCTGTGGGGAGCCAAGCCCGGGGAACCCAGGGATCCTGGCTCTCTTTATCAGCGTAGTCTACTTAGGCTACAGGTCACTAAATACTCAAGCCCAGAGAAAGAGGTAGGCGGGCAGCTAAGAGGGGCCAGGGCTCCGGGGCACACTTGGCTTGTCTCTTAATGAGGTCAGGGACCCACTTCAGTGAGCACACAGCTGCTTCCTCACAAGTTGCCCTGCCTCTCTGGAGCCTGCCTTCAGCCCAGCCAAGAGGAGCCAATGGGAAGCAGTCAGGGTCTCACTGAACTGAGCAGCCACTGGGGACTGGGTGAGTTGGGAATAGTGGACAGACTGGTGGCCTCATTTACACAACTCAATAAACATTTTCTAAGCTGTTTGTTTTCTACCAGCCTATGCCAGGACCTGAGAGTTCTGTTCTGAGCTGACCTTTACAGTCTGCTAAAATTTTAGCCCTAGGAAACAAAATGCAAAGCAGAACATGACAGAGTACCCAAAGGGGACCCAGAGAGGGGCTGGGGAGGTGGGGAGAGAAGAGTTCGTCAGGGAGGCACTTGCTGCGCAGGCATCAACACCCATTAGAAAATTTACATGTGGTGACATGTGGAAGGCAGAGGCAGTGGGTCTCCTGGGAGGGCTAGGTAGCCCCTGAGCTCCAGGTTAGGGAGTGGGGATGTGGGGGTCTAGTTTAGTTGGTGGAGTCCTTGACCAGCATGCACAGGGTCTTTGGTTTGATCCTTAGCATCACATAAGACGAAGAGCATCCACAACCCTAGCATGTGGGAGGTAAGACATGGGTGGAAAGTTTAAGGTCCTCCATAGCTGCACAGTGAGTCTGAGGCCAGCTTGGGCTACATGGGGCTCTGCCACAAAAAAAAATAAGCTCTAATCTGGATCTGATGGGTCACACCATTAATCCCAGCACTCCTGAGGTAGAAACAGGTGGATCCCTAACTTCAAGGCCAGCCTGATCTACAGAGGGAGTTCCAGGACAGCCAGGGTTATACCGAGAAATCTCTCTTGAAAAACAAACAACAGAACCCGGCACTGACCTCTGGCCTCTAAATGTATGCACATACTTGAGCACGGGCCCTTGCACATGCATGCAAACAAGAGGAACTCTGGAACTGTTTCTGTGTGTCTCAGCCTACTCCATCAGGGCTGAGTGATCTGGTCAAGTGGTTTTGTCTGTTTCTTCTCGGACCCCTCCCAACACCAAAGGCTATCCTAAAAACTAATCAGAAGCTTAGAAATCAGTAGCTGAATGAGGAGAGATTGTGACACGAGCTTTACACCATCTTTGACGGAGTGTATATTCACCTCCTTGCCAAGTACTAAGTGTCCAATTAGTGTCAGATGCAGCCACAATGGAGCCACAGCCAGGGGCATCCTTGTCACCCCCTGTACTTCAGAGATGAAAACTGGAGACTCTGAGGAGAAGTGACTTATTCCAGGTCACACAGCTGTCAGAGGCAGAGCTGGTGTTCTTTCTGGGGCTCGGGCCTGGATTCCTTTTTCCTCGTTCACTCTATAATGACTAGTCAAATGTGTTCTCTCTGCCTAGCACCGTGCTCCAACAATGCAGAGCCAAGAACACAGCTCCGGGACCCCGACTCCTAAACTCGCTGTCTAGTTGTAAAAACTAGTGTTGGAGGCTAATAATGAGCTTGGCCACTCTTGCCCGGTGGGAGGCCAGGGCCTTGTCTGGACCCAGCAAGGCCTTCCAGAGACAGTAGTGTTTGAGATCAAATTGGAAGCTGGCGGTTAGTTGCCAGGGTAAGGAGTCAGGAGGAGAGGACAGCCTAAAGCCTGGGGTCAAAAGTGTTCAAGGACTAAGTGTGGTGGTGCTCATCTGTAATACCAGCACATGGGCACCTGAGGTGGGATGATCGCAAGTTCAAAGTCAGCCTGGGCTATGTGGTAAGATCCTGTCTCAAAAACAAAAACAAAAAACAAAACAAAACCACAACAAACAAACAAAAACAGACTACAAAAAAAGTGTTCAAGAAACAGGACAGAGAGAAATGCATCATTGGATGACCGGAAGTGGAGCACAGACAGCAGGGGGAGCTGACTTGGGATTGGCGGAGGATGGAACAGTCAAGGTATTTGCCTTATTCCTGATGACCCACAGGAGTTGGGTTCCTGAGGCCACCGTGCCCTTCACCTCTGAGTCGGCTCCTCGTTGTCCTGTTGTCCCTTAACCCACTGACTCAGAAGCTGAGGACTGAGGGGGGACGGGGTACACAGGATCTGACAGCTGCCCGGGAGCAAGACAGCACCTGGGGCAGCTCTCAGTGGCTGCTAGGACTCAAACAAGTCAGACCCTTTTTTTCCTACAGCCACTCTACACAAATACTTACTGAGTGCCTGAGAAGTTCTGGACCCTTTCTTCTCGGGCACCAGAGAAAAGCGAACAGACAAATTTCCCTGTCCTTCTGGGGCTACTTGCTAGCTGGAGACAGAAAATAAACGCTGTAAGTCAACCAACAGCATGCTAGGTTAGGGGGCTGGTGTGTGGGAAGGAGGTAAGAAAGGGGCCCGGGCAGGGCTGTCAGAGTGCTTGGGGCCATGCACGTCCTTAGAGGCAGCATGCAGAGGGAGCCCTTCCTCATGGTCATCCAGTGTGCCTTCTGGTGACAGGCCTGTTCTGGAGCTCCAGAGCACCCACTCTCAGCTATGCCGTGGCGTGGGAACTGCAGGCTCCCTGTTGCAGGCACAAGGACTGAGGGTCAAGGAGATTAAATTCTTTCTCTCAAGTCACAGTTGTTACTGGTGGAGCTGAAATTTGCGCCGGGGTCTCTGATGGCACCTGCCAGTGCTCTGGAAAGACTCTGAGGCACAGGTTGGAATCTTCTCTGACTTTAAAATCCAGACAACATTTGGGCCTGTGGAGGTAAGGCTGGGATGGGAAAGGAAACAGAGTCTTTCAGGCAGATAGTAGGATGTGGGGAATCATAGGTCCTTGGGTTAAAAAAAAAAAATGTCACTTTGATTTTGTTTGTTTGTTTTTGTTTTTCTAGACAAAGTTTCTCTGTATAGCCTTGGCTGCCCTGACTCACTTTGTAGATCAAGCTGGCCTTGAACTCACAGCAATCCACCTGCCTCTGCCTCCCAAGTGCTGGGATTAAAGGCATGCGCCACCACGCCCCACTCTCTTTGATTTTTTTAAAAATAAAGTTCATGTTGAGAGCTAAGTGCAAGGTCAGTGAGGACTAGCTCTTGAAAAGAACCTGCAGCAGCCCCTCGCCCTTGACACCCAGTAACCTTTCAAGCCGCTGCCCCAGTGCGAAGAAGAGAACCGAACCAAACAGCACAGGAGATGGCGGTTTCTCATGGTTTATGGAACCACGTGATTTTAGCAGACCTTAAAAAAAAAATCTGCCAGGTTTTGCTTGCTGGTGTCTTCGAGGGAGTTTTGGAAACACACAGGCTTGTGGGTCCAAATATAATGCTTACCAGGCAAGCAGCTTTATTTCTCAACAGCATACTAAGTCCTTAAGCCTCCTGGACACAGGAGGGAACCAACGTTCCTCTCAGAGGACAGACACCGCAGTCTGCAGGCATCGTGGGCCCGACTCAGACCCCACAGGGAAAGCAATGTCCATCTCCAGCAGGAGGCTCTGGAATGGTGACTGGAATGTCACCAAATCCCACCGTAACCTTAACTCTGAGACATGTATATATTTTGGGAGAGCTGTGACAAAATACCTGAAGAAAAGAAGGGGTTATTTAGGCTCAGAATTAAGAAGGGGCACAGTCCGCCATGATGGAGGAGGATGAGAGCAGCTGTATGAAACAGAATCGGGGCCAGCTACAGCTTCAAGGCCCTACTCCAGGGAGGTGGCAACTCCTAACGATTCCAGAAGCTTCCAAACAACACAACCAGCCCGAGACCCAGTGTTTAAACACAGGAGCCTGCAAGGGGCACTTCACACTCAAGCACAACAGGACCAAAATGGGAGCTACTTAGAGGCCCGTGAGGAGTTGAAGGACAGAGCTCCAAGCCTCCACTTTTCTCAGCTCCACGGGGAGCTTGCTCTTGCCTTGCTCTGTTACTGTCCTTATGATGGAGCTCCCAGTGCTGGGCCTCACCACCCAAAGCTGTTGAGGTGACACCTTCCCACCTCCGCACTCTCTACTCTCCAACCCACTCATTCACAGGGGTCACCTAAGTCCATCAGAAAACACACACACACACACATACACACACACACACACACACACACACACACACACAATGATTCATAACAGTAGCAAAATTACAGTTATGAAGCAGCACCAAAAATAATTTTCTGTTTGGGGGCCACCACAATATCAGGAGCTGTATTAAAGGGCCACGGCATTAGGAAGGCTGAGAACCGCTGTGCACCTCCCAGCCTGGGAATGAAGTCAGCAGGGGCACCCCAAGGACAGTCTTGTTCAACGTGTCTCTGCCAACTTGAAATGCGGGCTCCTATGACGAACCCACACACACTGACACATTCACATGCTCACACTCACATACAGACACACTCACACTACCAAACACACTTACATACTCGCACGCATGCTCACACTCATTCATATACACACATGAGCCCGTAAGTTAAATGCCCAGCACAGAAAAAAACAAGCAAACTGAAAGCAGTTTCCTAAATCACACAGTCTCCACATAGAGACCCATCTATGCCCCTTTACTCTGGAGCCAGTTAAAACTGAGTTGCTATTTAAAACTGAACGGGTGAAGGGGGGCATTCTGGCCACTGCATCTGTCTCAGTGTGTTGGTTCCTGCTGCAAATGACAGAAATGGATCACTTCACAAAACAAGGCGGTGTGGTGGTTTGAATAGAAATAGCTCCCATAGGCTCACATGTTTGAATCCTTAGTCCTCGGATAGCGGAACTGCTAGGGAAGGGCTAGGAGGCGTGGCCTTGTGGAAGGAGGTGTGTCACCGAGGGTGTCCTTCATGGTATCCAAAGACTCATGTGATTCCCTGTGCGCTCTCTCTCTCTCTCTCTCTCTCTCTCTCTCTCTCTCTCTCTCTCTCTCTCTCTCTCTCTCTCTCTCTCTCTCTCCCCCTCTACCCCCTCGTAATTGTGGATCACAATGTGAGCTCTCAGCTGTTCCTTCATTCCAGCATCCTGGACTCGAACCCTCTGAAACTGCAAGCCGAATTGCGAGCTTTTTTGTGAGATGCTATGGCCATGGCGCTTTATCACAGCAATGGAAAAGTAACAAAGACAGAAGTTGGTATCAGGAGTGGGCTGTGACAGCCCTGACCATGCTGGGCTTTGTTTGTTTGTTTGTTTGTTTGTTGCAAGAACATGGAAGGCTTTGGCACTTTGGACTAGAAAAATGGTTGAAAGCTGTAGGAGGGGCTTAATAAGCCTTCCTAGTAAGAACTTGGAAGACAGTAGTGTTAAGAGCTACGTGGACTGCGGTGGTCCAGCTCAAGAGGCTTCATAGGGGAAGAATATTAGCATAGAGATGTTTCTTGTGATATTTTGGCAAAGAATGTACCTGCCTTTTCCCCTTGTTCTAAAATTTTGCTTGAGGCTAAATTAAACAGTAATGAACTTTTTTTTTCTCTTTCTTTTTTTTTTTTTTTTTTTTTTTTTTTTTTGGTGGAAGTGATTTCAAGACAGTCCAATAGTCCAATATTGATTCTGTTGCATGGTTATTAGTAATTACTCTTTATACAGCTCTACAATGAAAAAGAGCAAGTAGAGGAAAAATATTTAATTGTGTGTGTGTGTGTGTGTGTGTGTGTGTGTGTGTGTGTGTGTGTGCATTTTAAAGAGAGAAACAACACCAAGAAATTCAGGGTTAGAGCAGAGGCATGGGCTGAAAGAGATACAGAGATTTAAGAGAAACCTGATTTGACATGAGTAAAATGAGGGGGGTACACCTCAGGGTAAAGCCCCACCCACAGAAACTTCTAACTTGTAGAAGGAAAAGGCCTAAGAATCTTTCTGCTAAAGAACAATGACAGCAAAAACCAGCCGGTACAAATGTAATTCAAGGGGCTCAGGCTCCCCCCCCCCCCCCCCCCCCCCCCCCCCCGCCAAGCGAGCAGCCAAGCTTGTCAGCAGCACTCACACATTTCTCTCTATAGCATCATGAAGGACACATGAGCAAATGGGTTGTAGAATCTTCCTCTGTGTTTAAGGAGAACCACTGAGGCGGGGCAGCGTGTGGCAGGGCAGGCATTGCTTGAAGACCCTGTGTGGTGATTTGAATGACAATGGCCCCCATAGGCCCCTAGGGAATGGCACTATTGGGAAGTGTGGTTTTGTTGGAGTAGGTGTGGCCTTGCTGGAGTAGGGAGGTGTGGCCCTGCTGGAGGAAGTGTGTCACTGGGGGTGGGCTTTGAGGTCTCATGTGTTCTAGCCAGTCCCAACATCTCACTCTCTTAACGCTGCCTGCTGATACAGATGTCTGCCTGTATGCCACCATGCTTCCTGCCATGATGACAATGGACTAAGCCTCAGAACTGTAAGCCAGCCCCAATTAAATGTTTTTCTTATAAGAGATATCATGGTCATAATGTCTCTTCACAGCAATAGAAACCCTAAAACACCCCTCGAGGGCAAAAGGCTCTAAGAGGCCATTGTATGAAGCTGTGGGAGTGAAGCCTAATCTGCATAGGATATACCAAGATGTCTATTGGTCAAGGAGATCTGCACACAGAAAGTGGAAACAGCTGGAGAGAGCTATATCTCTCAGGCAACACCCTGGAAGGATGGAACCATCTAAGCCCTTTGAAATCAAACACAAGGCTTGAAGATCTGGAGTTTTCCCTGCTAGGTCTTGGTCTTGCTTTGGTCCAGTATTTCCTCACTGTGCCTCCACCCCTCCCCTTCGGAATAGTAATGTATATACTATACCATTGTATGTTGGAAGTAGGTTTACTTTTGCTTCTTTTTAACCTTACAGTGGTTACAATGAAGAGATTTCTTTGAATCTCAGAAGAGACTATAGACCTTGAGCTTTTAAACTGTGTTGAGACTAAAAGATGATAGAGACTTTTGAAGTTGAATTAAATACATTTTGTATTACGATATGATCACAAGCCTATGGGGGCCAAGGGATAGAATGTGATAGTTTGATGAGAAAGCCTCTCATAGGCTCATAGTTTTGAACACTTGGTCCCCAGTTGATGGAACTGTTCAGGAAGGATTTGGAGGTCTGTCTTTGTTGGAGGAGGTGTTGCCACTGGGGGCTCTGAGGTTTCAAAAGACTCATGCAATTCCCAGTGCTCTCTCCCTTTCTGCCTCATGGTTGTGGATCAAGATGTGAGATCTCAGCTGCTCCTTTGCTCCACCATTAAGGACCAACCCTCTGGAACCATAAGCTAAGTTTGAAGTTTTCTTCTATAAGTTGCCTTGGTCATGGTTTTATCACAGCAGTAGAAAAGTAACAAGACAGATGGCTTTCAGGATAGATTACCTTGAGAGTTCAAAGTTCAAAGGTATCTATGAGATCCTTTCAAGCTCCCACTCTATCCAGAAGTGATCTAGCCACAGCGGTTTTGGAAACCCATATGGAATTGTCACCATGATCATATGGAATTGTCACCATGATGTTAGCCCGAGAGAGTACAAGCTATGCCTCCTTCTTATACTGTGTTTTCTTCTCAGAGTTAAGACCAGGCAACTTTCTCTCAGAGTCCCCAGCAAGCACTGGGTCTCACGCCTCCCCTCATCCAATGAGCTGGGATGTCAAGTGACAGCCCCAAAGGAATTTTCCATAGACCAATTACAATGTCCTTAAGAGGTAAAGCAGGAAGAGGGGACCCTGAGGAGATGGTTATAGCTGCAGATGTACAATGGGGCTGGTCCATTAGGGTTCAAGCAGGAACAGAGGATGAGGGGACAGAGGACCACATTCGATGACACCCTGGCTGGAGCATTCCTGTACCTGAGCTTCTTAGGCAGGGAGTTTTCCCACCTGTGCCTCTGACAGAGACTGCTGAGCAGTCAAGGCCCCAAGCCCTTGTGAAGAAGGCAACTTTGGGCCCAGCATGCACCACAGGGCCACATTAAGGCCTATGCCCTTGGCTACTTATAGAGACTGGACTGGAGTGCTGCGGTGCTGAGTAGAGCCCCGGACAGTAAGTCGGGGAGATGTGGTATACAGGAGGGCTGAGGACGTGAGGTAACACTTCCAGATGATGAACTGTTGGAGATCCTGCCCCAGGAGGGCATCAGAGCCCTGAGTCTTTCTAGAAGGACAGGCCAAGGAGATGAAGCTCTTTGAGTAAAGGGCAGAAGGAGGCCCCAAAGCCATTCTTTCACTTTCAGTTTTATCCAGGCAGGTTTCACAACAGGGTCTCACCAGAACCCTCTGGTGCCTACGAGGATGCCAGTTCAGGTATGTTCCAGTCACAATCCAATGTGTGTTCTTTACATGAATACCACTATTATTATTATTATCATTATCATCATCGTCGTCATCATTATCATCACTGCCATCATCATTTAAAGCAGTGTCTTGTATTATACAGGTTGGCCTCAAACTCTCTTTGTAGGCAAAGATGACCTTGAACTCCTGATTTTCCTGTTTCCACCTCTGGTGTGCTGGTACTAGAGGCGGTACTACCATGCATGTTTGTTTTTTTTTTTTTAGGCAGGGTCTCACTCTGTAGCCCAGGTTAGATTGGAACTCACTCTGTAGCCCAGGTTGGATTGGAACTCACTCTATAGCCCAGGTTGGATTGGAACTCACTCTACAGCCCAGGTTGGCATCAAACACAGCTATCCTGCTTTAGCATGGCAAACATTAGAATCACAAGCGCGGGGTTGGGGATTTAGCTCAGTGGTAGAGCGCGTGCATAGCAAGCGTGGGTTTGGTCCTTAGCTCTGGAAAAAAAAAAAAAAAAGGACAAAATAGAATCACAAGTGTATGTGACCTCATCCTGCTTCCTGCCTGCACTCTTGACAGTCCACATTCTTCCATGTCATCAAGCCTTTGTCTATGCAGTTCTTGCTTCAGAAAGGCTGTTCCTGCTCCTCCCCCCCCCCCCCCCTTTCTCTTCACAAGACAGGTTCAGGAAGCCCAACTGAGTGGAGAGCTTCCTGGTTTGCTCCACCCATCTGCAGGGTTGTAAGCCTCCCACCTGGGGCTGCCATTCCTGTCCACCTAGTCTCTCTTAGCCAAGATGTGAGTTCTATGACATCTGAGACTGTGCGTGTCTTTCTCTTGGTGACTTCTGCGGTGTCCAGCACAGGGTATGACCACATCGGCTGCGGTGAGAACGGTGAGACAGAAGGGGTTCCTGTAGACTTCTCTGCAGCCAAGTAGCCCCCTGTGGAAGCCAGGTGCCACATGGCTAGTTAAATAAATACAACTAAAATTCAGGTCCTTCAGCCCACCGGCTGCATTTCAAGGGCCCGGCAGACACACATGGGCACCAGCTACTGACTGGACAATGCAGATATACCTTACCATCATTGTAGAAAACTATAAGGGAAGGGAGGGAGCCTAGGTTACTCAACAATCACATACAACATAATGTCTATTGTTTCCTTAGAGCCTACACTGGGCCAACAGCCACAACAACCTCTGAAGAAGGCCAGCATTCCTACTTACAGACAAGTTGGGAGGAAGCAGGTGAAAGACAGCATGCCCAGGGCACCCAGGAAGCCAGCCATGTCCCTCACACCTGGCTAGCAACAGCTTCAGTTTTTCCTTTCCTTCCTCAGCAGTCAGTTTCTTCATCTATGCAGTGGGGTGCTGGAAATCAGACTCTCACGCTGAGATGGCTCAGCAGCAACAGAGTCAGAGACGAAACCGTTTTCACTGGGAAGAGAATGTGTGTTCCACCTTCGCTTAATGACCAAGGATTAGTTAATCCCCAGGGCGGCAGCTATCATTAGGCCTAGTTTACAAGCAGCAAGTTAATGGAGAGAGGGATTGGCCCCAGGCTCGGGGCAGGGAAAGGATCAGCGAACACCCATCAGACGCTACAAATTGCTTACAGATTGAGGGAGGTATGACAGAGGGGCCAAGGAGGCCTAAGAATGGGAGGAGCCAGCGGAAACCCACTGCTATCATCAGAACTTTGAGTGCCTCTGAGAACACCTGAGGCAACCCTCTCTGTGCACAGGTAGGTAGGTTGCAGCCTCCAAAAGGGATTGGAGAGGCCAAGAGTCACATCACCGCTGGAATTGCAGGCCAGGGATTCTCAGCCAAGCTGCCCTGCTGGCTCCTAAGAACCGAGACCTCTGCCACCCTTCCTGAGTTCCTAGGGAACTCAGCTAGTTGTAAGCCCCTGGGGATTAGAAGGGCACTAATGGCCTGTGACTGAGGCAGCAAGATAAACTCGGCTCTGCAGACAAAACAAGGCTCAAGGGCCAGTCAAAAACAAAGCAGAGGTTTTGGGCTGGCCCAGCCAACAGGAGTGGCCCAGCCTCTTGGGAGGTCCTCTGGTGGCCTTTCACCAATTTCACCTCTGAGGCCCAGAGCAAAAAGTGCTCGGGAGTTCTTGATGTGGCTTATCTGCATTTCCTAGTGTAGACTACACCTCCAGGAGCAGGAAGCTGACACTCAGAGAGAAGAGGAAAATGCTTGCACCGAGTCACATGGCAAGTCAAGCAGAACCTTGGGACCCAAGATCCCCCAGATTCCCACTTCACCAAGGCCCCAAAGTCTTTGTTAAATTAGTGTCACATGACATTCGGCCATCAGAGTAGAGGGAGATGGAGTCAGCATCTTCTCTGCATGAGGAGGGGGCTCCAAGATTCTCAGGGGCGGTGGGGTGGGCTGGGGAAATGCCTGAAACCACAGGCAGTACCAAACGTAATAATACACAATACACTTTTCCCTATACATATAAATATAGCTGTTTAACTTCTAAGCAGGCACAGTAAGAGATTAACAACGATAATGAACAATAGACCAAGTACAGTGACGCCCTCTAAATGGGTTATGTGATGCTGCCTCTCAAAGTGTCTATTGCCCTGTATGTCTTAGGACCCTCAAAAAAACCTACTTTTTCTTTTTTTTTTTTTTTGTGAAACTGAACATTCTCACCTTTTCATTTAGATCAGTGGTCCCATATCAGATATTTGCATTACAATTCATAACAATAGCAAAATTACAGTTGTAAGGTAGCAACAAAAATATATGGTTAGGGGTCCCCACGACATGAGGAACTATGTTAAAGGGTTGCAGCATCAGGAAGGTTGAGAAACCCCGGCCTAGATGAAGGCCTAATGGCGCCTCTTGGTGTGAATATGAGCTGCTTTTCTCCCTGTTGCCACAAAATACCCGAGAAAAGCACCTTACAGAAGGAAAGGACTCGTTTCAGCTCCGAGGCCCAGGGCCAGGCCTATGATGAAGACAAGTCGGGCAGCAGGAGCCTGAGGCAAGACCCTGCTCAGCTCAGGGTCCCTTTTGATCCAGCCTGGGATGCCACCTCTGGATCTCTGTGCTCCCCATAACCTAGTGATACTGTGGACCCCAGAACTGAGGCAAGGGTAGGACACCCATTACTTCTAGCTGCTTGCCCTGCCTGTAGACATCACACAGTTTCTGCAGGGCTTCTGGGTCATTAGTCTACACAGTGTCCCAGAGATGAGCCAAGTTATTCCTGGCACCAAAAGACTGCCACACAAGTGGCAACTGCCAGAGTTTCTGAGAGCTGAAGGGATTTGGGAATTGAAGCTGAGGACAGGGGATCGGGAATATTTCAGAGCTTCAAGAGAAAGCATCTAAGAGGGTGTCAATGCTGAATCCCACTGGTCCCGCTAGACACACAGACACCCTCCCACTCAAGACAATTTAGCAGCCCGTCTCCCTTATCCTCTGCCTTGTGCCCTGTACTCCAGCCATCACTGTGAGGGAATTATGCTGGTCATTTCTGAATGCAGCCCTCTTCCTAGACTGTAGAACTCAATACAGAAAATTGAAACTAATTTGGTGCCAGGTGGTGGTGGCACACGCCTTTAATCCCAGCACTCAGGAGGCAGAGGCAGGTGGATCCCTGTGAGTTCGAGGCCAGCCTGATCTACAGTACGAGTCCAGGACAGCCAAGGCTACACAGAGAAACCCTGTCATGAAAAGCAAACAAAAAAAGAAAAAAGAAAAAAAATAATTTGGCTTTGAGCCAGAAGCTGCACCACATCTCATTCCTTGCCGGCCAGGTTCCCAACAGGAGCAAGAAGAGATCTGCCTGGGAAGGATTAAGGTGGGACAGGACTGGGAGACACAACAAAATGGGTAAGGAGATCCTGCCTGTCCCTGCTCATCTCTCTGTGCATCACATTTAAGGCTCAGGAGGGAGTCTGTTTACCGCTCCTGCATGGATCAGAGGGTCTCACCTTGCATGCAGGGGCTCAAGTGGCTGCCATTCCACTCAGTGCCAGTAGCTGAGCCTGATGCCACACAAAGTGATCTACTCAAGTGTGTCTGAAATGACAGACTAGCATCCCAGAGACCCCATATCTCTAGAGTTCCTTCAGCTGTCGAGCAGTGCTGACCCTGAGGAATGTTCTAGGTAGTTAGGAAAGTGTTTGGTTTGTGTTCACAAAGCTCTGGCCCTCCCAGGCTTGCTGGGTGGTCTTAGGCGGGCCATTTTCCCTCTCCCAACCTCCATTTCCTAACCTATTGTAGTCCTTATTAGCCTCCATCCACGTCATTGTCCATGGCTAGAAGAAGGGCTTTCTGGAGACGTATTATGCTGCAAATCCAAAGGCATGTCATCATCTTCTGGAAAAGAAAAGCAAAATGCACCGAGCAATGTCTTCAAACATAAGACTTCATGTTGGAGTAACTCCTGCTTGTCGTCACGAGGTCCTGGGATTAATCTACAGCACTGGGAGAAAAAAGACATTTTTAAAACTGTATTTTCAGGTCAGGCGTGGTGGCGCAGGCCTTTAATCCCAGCACTCAGGAGGCAGAGGTGGGCGGATCACTGTAAGTTCAAGGCCAGCCTGGTTTACAAAGTGAGTCCAGGACAGCCAAGGCTACACAGAGAAACTCTGTCACGAAAAACCAAAAAAAAAAAAAAAAAAAAAAAAAAAAAATTGCATTTCTTTAGTGTGTGTGTGTGTGTGTGTGTGTGTGTGTGTGTGTGAACATGTAAACATGCATGTGGAGGTCAGGGGGCAGCTTTCAGAGATCGGCTCTCTCCTTCCACTGCAGTGTCCGGGGTTTTAACTCAGGTCGTCATGTTTATGCCATCCAACGGTTTTACTCGCTGAGTCACCTCACTGGCTCTAAAAGACATTTTAAGTAGCAAAGAGAAAATAATTTGGAAAGGAACAGATGCTTCTTCCTGTGCTGGTGGCTCTGTGTAACTGTTCTTGGATGCTTCAGAAAACTAGTGTCTTACTCGGGGTTTCTACCACTGTGACCCAACACCACGACCAAAAACAAGCTGGAGCGGAAAGGGTTTATTTCACAGTCGATATCGAAGGAAGTCAGGACAGGAACTCAAACAGAGCAGGAACCAAAAGCAGGAGCTGACACAGACAGAGGTCATAGAGGCGAGCTGCTTCCTGGCTTTGCTTTCATGGCTTGCTCAGCCTGCTTTCTTGTAGAACCCAGGACCACCAGCCTGGATGGCACCACCCACAATGGGCTGGGCCCCTCCCCCACCAATCACTAATGAAGAAAATGCTGTGCAGGCCAATTTTATGGAGACAGTTTCTCCATTGAGGTTCCATCCTGTTAGATGACTCCAGCTTGTGTCAAGTTGACATAAAGCTGCAGAGCAAATCAGCTTAAAAGAGAAAACTATTGCAGTTCGTGGTTTCCAAACTTTCTGCCCTTGGCTGCTTTGGGGCCTTGCAAGGAGGCAGCTTGTTTTGGTGGGAGTCTGTAGAGTGAGGAAGAAGAGAGAGGGCAGATGGCAGGTGCTGAAGTCCCACAAACCCCTGCCCCAGGACATGCCCCCCAGTGACCTAATTTCCTGCCACTAGACTCCACTTCCCAGGAGTGACAGCCTGGAGACCAGGTGTTTGGCTCCACCCCAACCCAGTCTTCTTCTTCTTCTTTTTTTTTTTTTTTTTTTTTTTTTCTTTTTGCTAGTCCTTAGTCATGGAGGGGTTTCAAGTTGCTCTGATCTAAAAGTAAACGTAAGAGACACTCCACTCAGGTCCCTCCACGACATTTCTTCTTGAAATGTTAGTCAATTCAGAAGTCTGCGAAACATTGGCATAGCGGACCAAGACTGTGCACACAAAATAAAGTACAATAGGATACATTAAAGTGAGATGCACGTGGATTCCAAAGTCCTGCCGCTCAAGTGTGGTTGTGCCCTTGTCTGGAGCTGAGTTCCCTCATCTGGAAGGTGAAGACAACAACAGCAGGACAGAGCTGTTTAGAAGCTCACGTAGCCTAAGCCTCAGGAAGCACTTCGAACAGGGCTGCCACACCAGCCTGCATGTGCTTTAGTTATTGCTCTAGGCAACTGTTTTAATGAGCTAACAGGTTTGCCACTGTCTCCCTAAACCCCACCTCAATACCTGAAGGGAAACTGTGGCTGGAACCTCAGAAGTGCCCACTGTGATCCTGGAGAACAACTTTCAGAGAAAGAAAGAAGAGACCAAGTGTCAAGCAGTGTTCAGTATTCTGACTTTCAGAACAGAAGCAAGTTGGTCAACAACCGTGCACCGATCCCTTTGCGACACGGCCGCTCTCGTGGGGGAAGAATATGTGGCAAAGATGGAAGGAGGTAAAACAAAACAGAACAGAACAGAACTGCAGGATTCATTCAGGCAGGCTGACAAAAATAACTATAGACAAGGAAAAACAAAAGCAAGAAACTTCCTTTAAAGGACTTGTTGACAGGTCTGAAGAGATGGCTCAGTGGTTATGATCACTGGCTGCTCTTTCAGAGGATCGGGGTTCTATTTCCAGCACCCACATGGTGGCTCACAACCATCTGTAACTTCAGTTCCAGGGGATCAGTGTCCTCTTTGGACCTCCAGGGGGTAGCAGGAACACATATACTATATATATATATATATATATATATATATATATATATATATATATATATATATATATATATATATATATTCATGCCAGCAGACACCCATACACATAAAATAAAATTTTGCGGGGGGAGGGAATGTGTTGACTTCCAGCCCAGGAAGATGGCTAGTATCTAATGATGCTTGCTGTGCATGCCTGAGTTCAATCTCTGGAATCCACATAAAGATAGAAACACACACACATACACACACGCACACACGCACGCGAGCACGTACACACACATACACACGTGTGCACACACACCTGCTACTAATCAATTTTAGAAAGATTCATTGACTGCCCAGCAAGGAAAAATGTAAGTCTCTAGAAGGAATGATCCCCTGCAACAAGGATGTGTGTGTCCTGCAGAAGTCTGAGAATACTGGGGCAAAAGAGGGGCTTGGGTGAGGATTCAGGAGCAGTAGTGGGTTGTATACAAACGGTCAGTGGTCACCAAGTAGAATGACTGAAGATGTCTCACAAGCAACATGGACGTCAGAAGGCAAGGACACGGCTGCCAAAACTCTGAAGGAAAGTTCTTCCTTAGACTCCAATTCTAGCTTAGTACAGGAATAGAAAAAAAGATGTTTTCATACCAGCAATTTTTCAAAATATTTGCTTTCTCTTAAAAATCATCATCATCATCATCATCATCATCATCATCATCATCATCATCGCTATGTTTGATGGAGGTAGAATGTATAAATGCCCCTGAATGTGTGTGGTAGTCTGAGAACAATTTCGTGGGGTTAGTTTTCTCCTTCTGCTTCTATATAGGTTCCAAGACTGAACTGAGGTCATCATGTTTTCTTTTTTTAATATTTATTTATTATTTCTACAGTATTCTGCCTACATATGTGCCTGCCAACCACAAGAAGGCACCAGATCTCATTATAGATGGTTGTGAGCCACCATGTGGTTTCCAGGAATTGAACTCAGGACCTTTGGAAGAACAGATGATGCTCTTAACCTCTGAGCCATCCCTCCAGCCTGGTCATCATGTTTTCATAGGAAGCCTTTCAATCCTAGCCATTTTACTGGCCCTGAAAACATTTATTTTCTATCTATTGGAAGCTGAGGCAAAAGAAAATATCAATAACAAGGCATTCAAACTTTTGATATTTTGTTCATCATGGATATTCTTCATTAACTCTGGTTTTTGGAAAGTGCTATATTAAAATCACAGATTAGGGATGTAGCTCAGTGATAGAGCATTTGCATAGAACAGCAGTTCTCAATCTGTGGATCAAGACCCCTTTGGGGTAGCATATCTAATATCCTGTAAATTAGATATTTACATCATGATTCTTAACAGTAACAAAATTACAGTTACAAAGTAGCAATGAAGTAATTTGTGATGGGGCTCACCACACCATGAGGTATTAAAGGGTTACAGCATTAGGAAAGTTGAGACCCACTGGATAGCATGTGCAAGGCTTCAGGGCCAACCCCTACATTGCAAATAAATAAATAAATAAATAAACCAAAGTGTTATTTCTCTTGATGGCTGAGATTTTGGTGGCCCCTTAAATCTATTATTGGAGGTGAATGTCCCATATAGCTCCTCTGGTTCCCACTCCCCCTTTCTTAGGAAGTCACTAAAGTCTGTGTCCCTCAAAAACTGAGGAAACCAAGACAAAAGAAGGTGCAGATGCAGGAGTTGGGCATGAAACAAGGGGAAAGGGATTCTCAATGTTGGTGACAAACAAGGGCGTCCTGGGGTGACAGCCGTGCCCAGGTCACACAGGCAGGAACCCAGATTGAACGTGGAAACTCCTGGGACCATACATAAGCACTTAGGCATGGCATTTGGGACTAACTAGGTGAAAAGCAGTTAAAAAAAAAAAAAAAAAACTCAGCAAATGAAAACACACATGATTACCACCTCCAAGGCCAAATTCAAAAGCAAAAAGATTGCTTTAGCCATAAAAAGTTCTACAGTCCATACTACTGGCTGTTGACCTGACTGGTGCAGTGGGAGGGTGGCATAAGAGGAAAGATGCATACACGTGATAGAGACAGGAAGAAAGGAACACTCTTGTATCCTTGTCCATGGGAATCCCAGAATCTGAAAAACTAAGTGGAATCAGACACCAAAAATGTTAACAAAAGTCAAAAATTCGAGTAGGCCATATCAAGTCCACCATTTCTACACAACAAAGACACAATCAAGAAAGTGAAAAGGAAACTTAAGAGATTAGGAGAAAATATTTTCAAATCTTACCTCATAAGGGGTTAGTGTCCAAAATATATGAAAGCCATGTAACTCAACAGCAAAAGCAAGCAAACAGACAACTCAATTTAAAAGATGGTCAAAGGGCCTGAACAGACTTTTTGTCAAAAGAGACATACAAATGGCCACAAGATATATAGAAAAGATCTTTCACATCCATAATAAACACACCATCAGCCTGCCAGTGTTAGAACAAATATTAAAAACAAATCAACTTACAAAATACAAAGACACATTTTGGTTCACAGTTTCATGTCTCAATCCATTATCTCTTGACCCTCTTACTTTGGGGCCCGTGATGAGGTGGTGTATCTTGTTCTCCAGCATTTTATGGAGATGGGGATGTGCCGGGGTCCCAACATCCCCTTCAAGGGCACGCTTCCAATGACCTAACTCCCTGGCAGTAGGCCCTACCTACCTCTGAAGGGTTCCACCATCTACTCAAGTGTGATGGCACATGACTATAATCCAATTGAAAAATACAATGACCAGGATCAAGCTGAAGATGTCCCGGATTCTGTGAGGGACCACAGAGGCTGAGTTTTTTTTGTTTGTTTGTTTGTTTGTTTGTTTTTGTTTTTTAATACCAGGACCTTTGCAGGGCATTCCAACTCAGGGGAATTACAAATCAAACCCACAGTAAAAGCCAACCTCATGTCTGTCAAGATGGCTGTTATCAGAAGAGTCAAGAGATAACCAATTTTGCTGAAGACACAGAGAAAGCGACCTTTTACAGAGTTGGGGAGAATTTGACTTAGCAAAGCAACTTCAGAGAACAGTTTGTAGTTTCCTCCCAAAATTAAAGCTAGAGCTGCCATTGGATCCAGTACTCTCACTTTCGCATGGACAAAGCACTGACACTCATTACAGGAAATGAGACCGGTCTGTCGGAGTAGCAGGCAGAAGCAAACCGAGAGCCCGTGGGTGGCTTAAAAATGTAACATGACTATTTTTCAGACTTCAAGAAGAGAGGGAGTTTCTGCCACTTGCAGCAACTTGGAAAACATGCTCAGTGAAATCAGACAAACCCAGAAAGACCAACATTGTATGGGTCTCTGTGATGTGGCATCCAGAAAGGACAGAACTTACATGATAGAGAATAGAAAAGTGGTTACCAGGGACTGTGAAATGTGTGTGAAAAGAGAGAATCAGTCCAAGGTACAAACAGTTATAACAGCATCGTCTTCTGGCGGCCTAACGGTACCATCGCACTGTAGGTAATAATGATGTATTGTGTACTTTAAATTTGCAACAACAGCAAAAATACACTTTAAGTGTCTGACACACCCCTACACACACACAAAGGTGACTGTGAGACAGTGAGTATGTCAGTTTAGCCTGACCATGGCAATAGTTTTATACACATATCAAAGCAGACATTGCATGCCTTAAAGTTCAAGTTTTATCACCCAATCTTAATTTTAAATTCAAGAGTATGATCTAAAGACATTATGTACATGGATGAAAATGTCATTATATAACCTAATATGCATAGTTAATATGTACTAATAAAAATATTTAAATCAAATAGTAGCAATTTAATCCTGCTATATAGAGCTGTGGAAGAAACATACCAAAGGAATCAGTCAAAAGAGCTAAGGGAAAACTGCCATTGGAGTTGAGAAAACGAGAGAGAGAGAGAGAGGAGTGGGCTGCTATTGCTTAGCTTATTTATCAACTCTGGCGTTTTTATTTGACCTTTTAATCTAAGCAAACACATCAGTGACAAAACGTAAAGTTTAAAAGGTACGGAGCTGAGAAGACGGGTCAGCAGTAAAGTGCCTGCCCACATACAAAGGCCAGGCCTGCCTCTGTATCCACGGACTGTGGGGCAAAAACAGGGGAGTTTCTGCAGTCTGTCGGCCAGCCAGGCTAGCCAACCAATGAGTTCTAGAGACTCCAACTTAAAAAACAGGGTGGAGAGTGACTGAGAAAGACATTCAACGTCAGTATGCATGTGCAGGCACAAACAATGCATGTGTACACACACACACATTCATACAGAAAGGGAGGGAAGGAGAGAGAGGTGCATATGTCACACAAAAAAAATAGTAAAAATAAGATATATGTAAGATATGTGTTGATGGGTATTTTATAGTCTAATTGAAATATTTGAGAAAATAGAAAAAATGTGTTTAAAGATATACATCAAAGCTAGGCGTGGTGGCACGTGTCTTTAATCCCAGCACTCAGGAGTCAGAGGCAGACAGATCGCTGTGAGTTCAAGGCCAGCCTCATTGACAAAGTGTGTCCAAGACAGCTAAGGCTACACAGAGAAACCTTGTCTCAAAAAACAAAAAAAAACAAACAAACACAAACAAACAAAGAAATATATATATATTCACTTAAGGTAAAACAGGAGTACAAAGAGAGGCACCGTATTTCACTCATCTTATTATGAAGTAATATTTACACAGCTACATTAATACTCCCAACACTGGGGTGCCAATTAAGCAAAACTTTTAACAAGATAGGAGAGAATAAAGTGAGGGAAAGTTGGAGACTGTCAGTCAAGAGTGGTAAACCCTCTTCCATAAACACACAAAATCAGTAGACGATTTCTAAAGTGATAAATCAGGAAACAGTTGTACAAATGTGTCATTTAGAAACACAGAGCTATAGGGAAAGCAGCTAAAGAGAGGACTATGGCTGTGGGGAGGGGTGTGCTGAATAGTGGACATCTGGGAAGAGAGCTGGTCTTTATGAAGACTTTCACTTCTGCACTACTTGACTTTTCCAATTCTGTGCATGTACTTCTTGGATTAAAATGAAGATTCACTTAAGACAGGTACACAGAAGCTGAGATTCCAGATTGAGGAAAATGTCATAGTAACTAGATCTACCTAACAATGGAGCTGTCTGATCCTACAAACAATGAGTTCACCCACTATCTTCCCAAGGTAGCTAAACTGTCAGTCTGACCCATCCCAAACACTGTGGGACCTGCCTGCTCTGGCTGGGAAGTCAGCCATAGTGAGTTTTACCTCAGCAGCTCAGTTCTGTGCATCCATACCTGCTAACATATTAGTATATTTCATAAGCATTTTCTAGCACCTATTTTGTTCCTGGTGCTGCATTCAGTTCTGGCTTGAAGGTGGGGCAGTGAGATAGACAGAGCCAGGCCCTGCTTCCCAGAATTACCAGAGGGTGGACAGCTTTGGAAAGTTTGTGTAATCGTCTCCCATCACACAGAGGAGGAACGAAGCTCAAGATGGGCAGACCGCTGAACTCCTGTGCCACTGGCCCTGTCCTCACAGGGAGTGCGTCCCTGCCCAGGGAGAAAGCTCAGCTGACAAAGCTGCTTTGAAGGCCAGAGTTTGGATCCCAGCACCCATATAATAAAACATATACGTATTACTCCAGCACTGGGGTATGGGGCGGTTGGAGAGAGGCAGACTCCTGGAGCTCATCAGCCAGTTAGCCCAGCTGAATGCTGAGCCAGGCAGATTTGAAAAAGATGTAAAGCCCTCACCTGTATCTTTGTGCATATACCGATATGATTGTGCCAGCCCTTGTGTGCATGAGTGTGAGCACACACACACATAGTTCTAACTAAAATGAAGCTGGCTCTTACCAGTGTTTCTGTAACCATAGGTAGACACCATTATGCAATGAGCCTGTTCATTTGAGCAAGTTTAGGCTTCTTGGATCTCTTCAGAAGGGCGTGTGGGAGCCTTCTGACAATACCGTCAACATTCACTAAACCCAAAGCTCCAACTCACTCACCAGAAAGATCTAAAGCAACAGAAATCAAGCTAATTGGCGTTGCTTTGTCCGGCGTCCCGTGAAATGCGTGAGGATTCTTGGGTAGAGAACTGTTACCTGTGACACGGTAAACTCCCAACTCCTTTTGTGGAATTTGTCATTGTTCCAACAGCTGTGATAGAGCCAGCACCTGTGAATACCAACATCTCTTTCTGGTGTCACTTCCTGCATCTTCCTCCCCCTTGATCGGGTAGGCCTCTCTTTGCCACATCTCATGGGACTTTGATTTCTCCCTCCCCCTTTTCAAAATTAAAAATGAGTCCCTGTGGTCTTAGACTGGACCACTGGTTCCAAGCTCGGGTGGTTCTGCTCTATCCCTCGGGGATATTTGGTCATGCCAAGAAGGATTTGGGATTGTCACAGTTGGGATGGGGTGTTGTTGGCCTCTAGCAGGGTAGAGAGCGTGGCTGCTGCTAAACATCCTGCAATGCACAGGGCGGGCTTCTCATCGCTGAAAGGTCCCAAATGTCAGTAGTACCGCTACTGAGAAGCCCGGGTGGACCTCTGGGCTAAGTGACAAGGTTCCAGTTCTAACTTGCTTCAGCAAGTAAAGGAGGAACAAATCGGTTACTGGATGCATATTAACACTGCTCTTTTAAAAGAGCGGCTGGGATGTGTTGAGTGACAGAGTATAGCTAATGTGTGCAAGACCCTCAGTTCATGCCCAGTACCATGATCAATCAGTCAATCAGTAGGGCTGGTGTACAAGAAGAGAACTGGAAACTTCAACTCAAGCAGGTGTGAGGGCAGAAAGACAAATGACCCGTAGGGCTGGTGTACAAGAAGAGAACTGGAAACTTCGACTCAAGCAGGTGTGAGGGCAGAAAGACAAATGACCCGTAGGCTCAATTTTACTCCAATAAAGTTAGCAAAGGAAGTAAAACCCACAGCTCTCCGTGCTGTGAGGGTACAGGGCTGAGATTGTTCACCTGGTCAGAAAGGCAAACCAGCAGCAGATGTCAAGATCTAAAAGTCCTCTTTACTCTTGAAAAGTGATCTTATGGGAGGCGGGGAGTTCAATGGAATAAAAAGCCTAGGTAAAAAAAAAAAAAAAGCACTACTCATAAATATCCAAATATTGTAAGCAACTGCCAGAGTAGAGAAGCCATTTACTAAATCAAGAGGCACTGGCAGCCGCTCAAAGCAGCCATCATAGGTGCACCACTGAGGCAATGAGGCATCTACAAAAAGCCTGTGGGCTCAGTGTTTCAGTATCAGGGAGGACCAAGCTTCTGGGACAGACCCCTGCTCAATCGGGCCAAGGCCACGTTCTCCTAAATGCTCCTGGTAAAGTTATACGGCTTGAGATATCACCCAGAATGGGCTGGTGGGAGGTGGCGATGGGTACTCCAACACACAGAGGTTTGATGGCATGTGATTGATCCGGTTCAAAATAGGATCATCTACATTTTACTAGCCTGAAGGAGACTGTGGACACAGACCGCTGGCTGTCTTCTGAAGCCAGTGCCCAGCCAAACTTCATAGGCTTGCCAGACTCTATGGGAAAGGAAAAGGAGCCAGGTACATCCCAGGGGGCAGCAGCTTTGGACAGGCTATTCCATGTAGCTAGAAAAGGGTTCCAGTGAACTCAGCCTCTCAAGTTCATGTGCTTGTACATCACTTTCCTCCCCGATGCTGGGCTAATCCTGGAACTCACTTGTCATCAGCACAGCAGAAGTGAATGACGGCCTAAGCTAGATCAGAAAGGTCCGGTAGCTTTGACCTGAGACTCTCGAAACCTTCTCTGGGAGTCCTGAGCTCCTACATAAAAAGGCACCATGCCGGGCTGGAGAGATGGCTCAGAGGTTAAGAGCACTGGCTGTTCTTGCAAAGGACCTGGGTTCAATTCCCAGCACCCACATGGCAGCTCACAATTGTCTGTAATCCCAGCTAAAATAAAAAATAAATAAATTAAAGAAGGCACCATGCAGGGGAAGTCACATGGGGTCACTCCTGTGGTCCATTCCAACAAAGCTGGACCTTCCAACCATTACCACCAAGGCATCAACAGATGGGCACAGCCATCTTACCTTTTTTTGCCCAGCCCAGGCACAAGCCAAACCAACCCACAGAATCCTGAAGACTCTGATCCTGTCCCAGATTCCTGACCTTCAAATTGAGATATAATAAAACATCTGGTGCTTTAAGCCACTGGGGTTGCAGGTAAGAATTAGGCATCAATATACAACCAATATGTCCCATTGGAGGAAAATAAATGCATTATTCCAAAAGCAGATAAAGAAAGGTGGAAAGAGCGGGGAAGGTAGCTGGGTGCTAAGCTCTGTTCAATTCCAGCAAAGGAAGATAGATAGATAGATAGATAGATAGATAGATAGATAGATAGATAGATAGATAGATAGACAGACAGACGAGTTTATCCTGCCTTTTATTTAGGGGTTGCATTTCAGAACTGCCAAAACAGTACATAAGAGCAATTTCTTAATTATAACTAATAAAGAAGGAAGGTCAGAAGTAGACTCCACCTCTCAGATGAAACAATAGCATTGGGTAAGGATGGACAACATTGCTAAAAATCATCAGGCAAAAGGCCAGCATTACAGTGAGTGGACCAGGCTGTGGACACTGTGCACCCTGATCTCTTAACAAGCCACAGAGAGCAGAGACCGTGCAGCACCTGCCTTCTGAGGGGAGCAGCCTCGGCAGGGCCACCTCCACAGCTCCTTCACCCTAGAGTTCAGGGTCCTGGAGTCTGGCCACACTTCAGGAAGTCACTACCAGGGAGGGACACGAGGAGTTGTAGCCAACGTTTGCTACTCTGTGGTTTTTGCTTTCTTCCACCCTTCTGCATCCCTTTCTTCCAGCCTTCAACTCTTTAACACTACTAGATAAGAGAGAAAAACAGAGAGAGGAAAGGAAAGAGATTCCTGAGTAAAGTCAGGGATTGGAGGGGGGCGACTTTATTGTTTGACTGCTTTCTGCTGATTAGGGGCATTGAGTTCCTTGGGGCGAGTTTGGTCTTCCGTTGTCAGGTTTTCTAATTTCTTCTTGTTTCTTCTTTGCTCCTGACTACTTAACAAACTGTGACCAACAACCAACAGCCCACCCTGCCTCTCCAGGCCCTAGCATTTGTACACCCCCTAAAAGGTCCCCAAAATTCCAAATGTCACACACTGGCAGAAACTATCTGCAGCTGGCAAAATCACGCCCCTGAGAGCACAAGATATATCTTCGCCAGCTGCTACAAAGCAGCCCCATTTCCACACACTTGGAATTAAAACAAAAACATATTCTTATAATATTTTTGTGTTTTTTAAGGAAACCAACACTCCAAAATCTCAATTCAAGGAGTATAATAAATAATCATTGGGGGATGCAACCAATAAAATCAAGCATCGAATGACATCCCAGGACAGAAAATTTCCTAAGATGAATGTTTTTTAAGGCAAGAAAAACAAAATCTGGGCTCGAAGGTACTGTAATCCCAGCACTCAGAAGGTTAAGGCAGGTAATGAAACTCTGTGCTTAAAAGGTAAAGTAGGCACTCAGGGAAGCAGAGGCAGACATCTCTGTGAGTTCAAGACCAGCCTAGTCTACAAAGAAAATCCAGGACAGCCAAGGCTACACAGAGAAACTCTGCCGGGGGGGGGGGGGGGGGGGGAGTAAAGTAGGAGGGAAGATGGCTCCGACGGGGGTGGGGGGTAGTGTGTATCACTCAGTGTGCAGACTGATTGAATTTTGATATGCATATACTTTAATAGTGACTAGACATTTGATGACACTAAGAAATCGTTTTTCACTAGCTGGAGAGATGATGGGGCAGTTAAGAGCACGTACTTCTTTTTTAGAGGACCCAGGTTTGGTTGCCAGGACCCACATCACATGGCTCACAGTAGCCTATGACTCTAGTTCCAGAGGATCCAGCATCAACCTCTGACGTCCAAGGGCACCTGCACACACATGGTGCACATAAACTCATGGGGAAAACACATACACACACATGCATGCAAAAAATTATTTTTTATTTCCACTCTTTTTCGTATTTTTCTAGAATTTCATACATATATACAATGTATTTTGATCATATCAGTCCCTACTGCTTCCCCTCTAACTTCATGTCTTCCGTCCCCATTTTTTTAATAACTCATGGAGTTGTCTCGGTGCCCTGTATGCTCATAGATGTGAGGCCATCCACTGGAGCATGATGGACAACAGGCGTGGACCACACTCCCAGAGAAAAATGACTCACCTGGGCATGGCGGCGCATGCCTGTAATCCCAACACTCAGGGACACAGAGGCAGGTGGATCTCTGTGAGTTCGAGGCCAGCCTGGTCTACAAAGTGAGGCAAGGACAGCCAAGTCTACACAGAGAAATCCAAAAAGAACAAAAGAAAGAAAGAAAGAAAGAAAAGAAAAATGGCTCTTCGTCCCTGGGGCAGGCATCAGCGTGGGGTGGGGCTTTGGGAGCCCCTCTTCCAATATTAAGAAATAAATTTCACCCTCTATACATACAGACTATTATAGTATCTTTAAATAAAGTCTTTATTTAGTGATATAAGATGAGTATACTCCAGATACACAAAATATTATGGCGTAAGGGTTCTCAGATGTAATAAAACTCTGTGGTATACGTAGAGCATACTAAAACAAGACTGACGTTGCTATTGTTGAAGAGGGGTGATGAAGATAAAGAGTGTTCATGTGTAGTGGCGCACGCCTTTAATCCTAGCACTCAGGAGGCAGAGGTAGGCAGATCTCTGTGAGTTCGAGGCCAGCCTGGTCTACAGAGCAAGTTCCAGGACAACCAGAGCTACACAGAGAAACCCTGTCTTGAAAAGCCAAAAAACAAACAAACAAAAAAACGAAACAAAAACAAAAAAAAGTTTTCATGTACTAGTATCTTTTCTTCTATATAACTTAAATTTCCATTTAAAAGCATAAACCAATGATAGGGAGATGGCTCAGTGGGGAATAGTACTTGCTGAGGAAGACAGCACAGAGTGAGGAGAGAGCCTGAGTTCAAATCTCCAGCACCCACATAGAACGGTGGGTGTGATCACACACTCTAGTATAACCTCCGCTGTAGGAACAGAGACAGGAGGCTCGCTGGGGCTGCTAACTGCCAGCCTAGCTCCAGGGTCTGTGGGAGCCTGTCTTGTTCAACAGAACACCCAGTGTCTTCTTTCCAGACTCTGCACATGTGCCTGGGAGAACACAAGCCTGCATATACAAATGTGCATATAACACACACACACACACACACACACACACACACACACACACACACACACACACACACAAATTAAAGAGTAAGTGCAAATAACTCGGGAAAAAATATGGGATTCACACTCATGAGTGATTTGGTTGCATGGAAGACAATCTCTCCTCACCTCCTCTCACCAAATCCCCCTGCACTCACAGGACTGGAAACCTAACGAGACATTTAAAATCACACTTTAAGGGTGCATAATGGAAGGGAGCTTGAAGAGGGAGCAAAATTATCAGGGAGGATTACACTGTCAGCACTCAACACAATGGGGATGGCAGTGCTCACTGCCCCAAACAAGTCCTGCTTCATACCAGAGCTGCGACTCAAGCAGGCGTCGCCATGGGGAGTGGATCTTGCCCTGGAGATGAAATCTTTCTCCCTGGCTGGGTCCTTGAGAGCAGGCTGCCTTCCACACAACAGGGAGAGGGGGTGGGCATGGGTCTTAGAATGTACTTGAAATTCTTTTCATGGTCTTGGAAGGCCCAGGAATGAAGGCGCCTCCGATAAAGCCTTGCTTCTGAGAGTCTGGGGTCCCAAAGCAAGGTACTGCCCTCCTGTGGGTCTCTTTCCTCCAATTGTGATGGGGAAGGGAAGAGAGCAGGGTTAGCCATCTGGCTGGGAGCACAGGTGACTCTGACACTTGCCAGCTCTGCAAGCTTGTTCAGGCTGTCCGAACTCTCTTTGTCTTCCCCATTTGTGAAGCAGTGATGACGATGACGGCCTCCACCTTGTGTTGTGGAAATTATAAAACTGGATGATTTTTCTTTCTTTCTTTCTTTTTTGTTTTTGTTTTTTGTTTGTTTTCTTTTTGTTTTTTGAGACAGAGTTTCTCTGTGTAGCCTTGGCCATCCTGTACTTACTTTGTAGACCAGGCTGGCCTCGAACTCACAGCGATCCGCCTGCCTCTGCCCCCAAGTGCTGGGATTAAAGGTGTGCGCCACCACACCCAGCTTAAAATGGATGATTTTTAAAGTGCTCGGTATAAAAATATAAAATAAATAAATAAATAAATAAATAAATAAACGTGCTCAGTATGGTACCTCGTGTTGTCAAGTCTTGAGCATTGTCATTATTTAATTCTCCGTAAAATGTGCTGGAAATTCCATCCATGCACGTAACAAGCCTGATGATAAAAGGTGGAGGAGTGTGCCTGATGCTGGAGTCAGGGGCTAACGTGGGCACATTGAGCAAAAACTCACCATACCAAAAATTACTCCTGCAAATCCTTCCCCCACCAGCGGTCCTTGAGTTCATCTGCCCATCCACTCAAAGGTGCTGCTGAGTGGCGGAGACCAAGGGCTCTTTCAGGATGTCCTCTTGTCTCCTCAAGGTCTGACACTACTCTGTCAATTGGCCTCTGTTCAGAGCAAAGTGGAGCTTTCTCCCTCGCCTCTGAGCCCTCGGCCCAGCTCTGGGTGAGGGAGCGAAGAGCCACTTTGACAGCCACCTTCTGTCCAGCTCAGGGTTGCTCTGCAGTGGCCACTGTCCAGGAGGTAAGCTATTAACGCTTACCCAATGGGACTGACTTGGGCTCCCCACAGTCTTTTCTTACCCAATACGCTATACAAATGCATTAAACTTGCCAAGAACGGCGAACTGTGGATATGGCACAGCATGTGCTTGGGGTGTGTGAGGCCATTCCTGGGGGGGGTGGGGGCAGGCACAGTCAAGCAAGCAAGCAAGCAGTCATGCTGAGCCGGGGCAGGATGGAGTCAGTCAAAGGTGGCTTCCTCTTAGGACTGTGCAGATGCAGACCCAAACGACAGTACAGTGTGGCTGATGGGACACCCAAAGGGCCAGGGGTGGGTCATGGAGGACTGAAGGGCATGAGAGAGCCTCCCCTCACTTCTCTTAGAAGGCAGGGAAGATCTGGGTGTCAAAGGGAAAGCAGTCCCCAGATGAGGTGAAAACATCTGGGAGAATCTGGAGGTCCATGGGTTACTCCTATGCTTAGCTGAAGGGGCTGGGGTGAGGCAGGTGGGGCCAGCCAGGAAGCTGCCGGGAGTTTGGAGGAATGTGGGTGTGGATATGGTCCCATAGGCAGCAGAGTTTGGGAAGGGGTGCCAGCTGCCTGTGCTGCTCGTCTTGTCCCTGCAGGGGGCCTTTTCATGGGACCCTGCATGGCACTCCTACACTGGAAAGCTCCAACCCTTTTAGTTCCCATCAGCCCTTCCTACAGTGGACTCAGCAGAAACTTTAGGGTCAACAAAGGCAACCCTTTGAGTCCCTCTACACATTCGCTCTCCATCTCTGGGACAGAGTGAAGGTCGAGGAGGAGATGAAAGCTAAGCATGAGGGAGAATTTAACTACAGGGACTGTAGCAGGCCAGCTGGAATTCCATGCTCCACCCAGCCAGAAACGCTGGGCGGATTTTTTCAAATACTTTTATTGTGCATGTGCGTGCATGTGTGTGTGTGTGTGTGTGTGTGTGTGTGTGTGTGTGTTGCATGCATGAGTGTGGATGAGAGGTCAATGTTAGCTGCCTTCCTCCATCACTTTTCACATTTACACTTTTAAATTTAATTTTATATATTTATTTTGGAGCAAACACACATAGCACAGTGCACATGTGGAAATGGGAGGACCAGCTTGCAGGAGGCAGTTCTCCTCTTCCACCATGTGGTCTAGAGATTGAACTCAGGTCTGGAGTTTGCTAGCAAATGCTTTTACCAGCTAAACTATCTTGTTAGCGCTCTACCTTCTTTTTTGAGGCAGAGTCTCTCGCTCATCAGTTCAGCCAGGCAGTCTGGCCAGTGAGCTCCAGGGATCTACCTGTCTCCACCTCCCCCATGCTGGGATTACAGGTGCATAACACCACACCTGGCTTTTATGTGAGTGCAGGGGATCCAAATTGGGCTTCTCAGACTTGTGTGGCAAGGCTCTGAGCTGCCTGGAGGAGATTCAGACCAGCTGAGGCACCTGGAAAGGACACTCTGCAACCTGCTGAGCTGCCTGCAGGCTGTGCAATACGCTCCAGGTTCCCAGCTTTTCTGAGCTGTCACCCATGCTGGGGTGATGGTGATGGGCTTTGGTGACGCAGCTGTCTTTGAGTCATTTCTGCTCCTGTAAGTAACCCATCAGCCATCTGGGATGAGTAGACAAGTGTGTTGCTCCTCTCTCTCAGCACACATCAGCAAGTGCTCATAACCACTGAGCCATCTCTCCAGCCCAAAGCACAACTGAGAATCCAAAAGTGTGACCTGGTGACACTGACTGAAAATGAAGTCTTACCACAGCCCTGTAGGAAGCAAGTGGAAGACCACACAGGGAAAGCGGTGCTAGGATAGTCGGGGAAGCCAAAAGCCCCTTCCCCTTAGCAGGTCAGCTCGCTGCATCATGGCAGATGGCCACACCATGCCTGCAACACCAGATCCACAGCCTTCACCGTTCCACTCTGAATTGCACTGGGGTTTGTAGTAGAGAATTTATTTCTTACGTTTGTTATAAGAAAGTTGTATCTCATTTTATATCTGTGCTTACTTAAATAACATGAAGCTCAAACATATTTAAGTGAATACTGAAGTGACCATGTCCAATACCCTTAGTATTCTTTAAGATTTATCTATTTACCTATTTATTTACTTATTGTGTATAAGTGTTTTGTCTGCCTGTACTTCTATGTACCATATATATGCCTGGTGCTCAGGGAGGCCAGAAGAGGGTGACAGATCCCCCAGGAACTGGAGTTATAAATGGTTCTGAGCTGCCTTGTGGGTCCTTTGTGATAGCACTGGGTGCTCTTAACCTCTGAGCCATCTCTCCAGACACAATTATTCTCATGATCGTCTGAGAAACACCCACAATGATGTAACAGTATTAATTGGTGCTATTAAATTGTCCTTTGTTTATTTTGGAGCAGTTTGTTTGCAGAATTTATTGAAGTGGATACAATTAGAAGGACTTAAAAGAAACAAATTGGGAGAAAGTGTACGCTTTGTGCTACATCAGCTCGTGAGAAACATTACTAATCACATCCCCTGCACACATATGTTCGAAGCATGTTGGTAAACAGCCGATTCTGAGCAATACAACAACAAAGACAACAAGTGCTGTTTCCCACAGGGTCCCCAAGCCTAAAGGAGCAAAAACACCTCTGTTGGAGCAACTTCTAAAACTTCTCTAGGAATCACCCTAGAGAAGAGAAAATGCTATTCACACACAACGCAGTCTGAGGTATCCTATCCAACATTTTGTGCTAGAGATCTCTTCAGTCACCTACAGGTGTCTATGAACATCTTAAGTGATGTTTTCATTTTAAAATGTGTATTTATTCGGTTTTGTGCACATGAGTCTTTGTCTGTGCACCATGTATGCGCAGGGCCCTTGGAGACCAGAAAAGGACATCAGTCAGATCCCCTGGAACTGGAGTTACAGGCAGTTTTGAGCAGCCGTGTGGATTCTGGAAATTGAACCTGGATCCTCTAGAAGGGCAGCCAGTGCTCATAACTGCTGAGCCATTCCTCCAACCACAGTTAGTTTTAATTTTTAATTATATGACATATAACTAGTTATGTGACTTATAATTAAAGTGTCCTGTCTTTGTCTGGATGTGTGCATGTGAACCCAGTGCCCACGGAAGCCAGAGGAGAGCACTCGATCCCCAGGGGTTGGGAGCTACAGTGTGTGCCCCCCGACATGGGTGCTGGGAATTGAGCTGTGGCTCCCTCACAAGAGCAGCACATTCTTCTGAACTACTGAACCAACAGCACCCAAAACAGTGTTTTAAAATGCATAAGATGTAATGGGAAAGAATGCAAAGAGCCCCAATTGTACTAAAAAACACTTTCCAGAGGCAGGACAGGTAGCTCAGTGGTTAGGAGTGTCCAGAGGCAGGACAGGTAGCTCAGTGGTTAGGAGTGTCTGCTACTCACGTAGAAGACCTGGGCTCAGTTCCCAGCACCCACATGGTGACTCACAACTGTAACTCCAGTTCCATGGGAGCCAACACTCTCTTCTAGACTTCAGGATGTCCTGCACACAGATGGTCTACCTACATACCTGAAGCACACATGAGTGAGTGAGTGTGTGTATTCCTGGCTGTCCTAGAACTTGTTCTGTAGACAAGGCTGGCCTCAACTCAGAGATCTGTCTGTCTCTGCCTCTTGAATGTGAGAATTAAAGGCATGCACCACCAAGCCTGGCACGTATCTTTTTTTAAAACTTATTATTGATTCTTTGTGGGTTTCACACCATGCACCCCAGTCTCACTCATCTCCCCATCCCGTCACATCTGACCTTCACCCTTGCAACCTATCCCCCCCCCAAAACCCACAACAACAACAATAAAAACACAACAAAGCATGCCAGGAGTGGTGACACATGCCTTTAACCCCAGCACTGGGGACGCAAAGGCAGATGGATCACTGTGAATTCAAGGCCAGCCTGGTCTACAAAGTGAGTTCAGGGCAGCCAAGGCTACACAGAGAAAGCTTGTCTCAAAAACAACAACAACAAAGCGTAGAAAGCATCTAATCATGGAAGTTGTAATATGTCACAGTGTACCATACAAATCCTCTTCACTTACAACTGTTCACTGCAATGAGTCTTGGTCTGGTTTGAGAGCTCTGGCTTCTGTGACACTATCAATATTAGATCCTCACCAGGACTCTTTCCCATTATCCTGCTGTTGCCCTGTGTCATGGAGATCCTGCAGCTTTGGAACAGCAGGACTGGCCCTTTCATAGGTCTCAACCATTCCCAGATGATAGAGATTTTGAGGTGGACCAACTCAGAGCCCTGGATCTGAGCCTGGGTGGCAGCTGAGCTGGTCAGCTGGCCTGCTCTCCCTTATCCATACGACCAGGGTGAGCTCTCCAAGCACTGCCCTGGCTAGGCCCCCCAATGCCACCACAGCAGTTCTTCTGCTCTCATGCCCTTGGGTAGCTCACCTATTCCCAGGCTTTCAGAGTCGACTCCACTGTGCTGCCCAGTCCAAGTGCTGGGCCCACTCTCCCAAGTGCTGCATCCTGAAAAAGGCTGGGACAGCTCTCCCACTCTCATACCCACTGGACTGGCTCACCCATGCCTTGGCCATCAAGGTCAGCTTCGCTGTGTTGCCCAGGCAAGGTTCATGGTCCACTCTCACAAGTGCTATAGCCAGTAAGGAAATAGGCCTAACTCCTCCAACTACCACAGGTGTCTAGAGGGAATGGGGAGGGCATCACACACACACACACACACATACACCAAACCCACACCACCACTCAGCATCTCTCCCATAATGCTCTCAGCTTTGGGGCCAGCTTACCTGCACCCCCTACATCAAGGCCAGCTCTACTGTACTGCTTAGGAGAAATGCAGACCTGCTCTCCCAAGTGCTGCAGCCAGCCAAGGGCAGGGTCAGCTCTCCTGTTCTCATGACCCTGGGGCCAGCTCTCCCGACTGCCACAGGTGGTGAGGGTCAGGACAGGGCAGGAAGTGTAGGTGCTATTTTTTAACTCTATTTTATTTGGGATTCCTTACGCCTCTACCTCCCTTCCAACATCCCCTTCACCCCCAAACTGGGTAGGAGAGAAAGAAGGTTAGAAGGGAAAGGGGACACAGACCTCTTTACTTCTTCCAGCTGGGTAAGGTCATTGGGTTCACTGGGGCAATACCAATCTCAGCCATCAGGGTAGCCATCAGCCCAGGTAACCAGCAAAACAGCAAAGAGCAAACACAGCAGCAGGAAGAACCAGCAGTCCTCTTCCCCCTTCAAAGCATTCACGAAGCATCCTCCTTTCTGTTGGGGTTCTGGTATATATACCACCACCACCGCCCCCCCAGAGTCCTCAGAATTAAACTAACTGTAGCTGGCAAAGTCCACATCCCTCTCTGAGCTGCACAAAGCAGTTTCATATCCCACACCTGCAGTTAAAACAAAAACCTGTTTACATAACATAACTGAGTTTTTTAAATAAAGAAACCAAAACTTCCACTACAGGGAGGCATCACCCCTGTACCCACACCACCTCACAGCAGATGAGTGGCAGAGTCAGCTCTGTTGAACTCTTATCCTAGGGGTTAGCCCACCTGTGACTCAGTATCAGAGTCAGCTCTGCTGTGCTTTCCAGGCAAGGTGCAGGGCAGGCTCTCCCGAATGCTGCAGCTAATTGAGGGACAGGACTAGCTCTCCTGAACTCCTGAGCCTGTAGGCAGCTTCCCCAACTGTTGGAGGTAGTGAGGGCAGGGGTGAAGGGGGCATCACCAGGGCCCCCATGCTACCCCACAGCTGACTAGTTGTGGGGTCAGTTCTCCTGAACTCATGACCTTCAGAGCTGGCCCACTCACACCCCCCACCATCAGGACCAGATCCACTGGGTGAGGTGTAGGGCCCACTCTCCCAAGAGTTGCCACAGGTGAGAGATGGGGCCAGCTCTCCAGAGCCCTGCATCAGTAAGAGGCAGGGCCAGATCTATACAACCCCTGGACCTCCATGTGGTCCCTAGTGGCTGCCCTGCCCAGGGATGTCCCTGTTGGGGTTTGGTCTGCTGCTATGTATACAAATGATAATTTCTGGACCCCAAAATCTGGTTGTAGTCATGGTGAGTGCGTTCTCACATACGCCGAATGATGTTGTGTAAACTTTGTTCCCCAATATTTTCTGATTGGATTTGATTTAATTTGATTTTTGAGGCCCAAGCATAAAACAGTTTTAGCCACCAACCCAGGCATCAAACTAGGATCATCAAAGGGCTGCCATCTGCTCTGCACCTGACTAACGGAAGAATAGCACCACCAACAAGGTGTTTCTTTGCCCATTGGCGGGGGAGTAGTGTATCTTTTTTTAAAAATAAAATACAGTTCCAGAATAATTTTAAAGTACATGCAAATGAAAAAAAATGTTGGGCAGTGGTGGCACTCTCCTTTAATCCCAGAACTTGGGAGGCAGAGACAGGTGGATCTCAGTGAGTCCGAGGCCAGCCTGGTCTACAAATCCAGCCCAGGACAGCCAAGGCTACACAGAGAAACCCTGTTTAGAAAAACAAAACAAAACAAAAAAAGTAAACACAAATGCCTGAAAGAAGACAGAAAAAATCTGTAACGGTGTCATATGACTACATAGGGCATAATTCATTTCTTTGAAGTATCTGATGAAGGCCAATCTGCAGTTGACCAGTTGCCTGGGGGCTGAGGGTGGGCGAGAGGTGACAGGTAAGACAGTTTGGGGATAATGAAAGTGTTCTAAAATTGTGGTAGAGAATACAGATCATCCATAGCTTGTTAATTATGCATTTTAAGTTGGTGAATAGTATTATGTGTTAATTATATCTCAATAAATCCATCGAAAATTAATGGCAAATTTTTAATTTTATTGAAACATCACCTGGTTCCTCGTTATTCTGTATACTTTTATGTCTTTATTTTGCTTTGTTTCTTGAAGTTGGGTCTCACTTTGCAGCCCTGGCTGTCCTGGAACTCACTGTGTAGTTCAAGCTGGCCTCAAACTTATAGAGATCTGCCAACCTCTCCCTCCCAAGTGGTAGGATTAAAAACATATTCCACCATGCCTGGTTAATTTTTATTTATCTGTTAATGAAAATATACTTAAGTGATGTTTTCTGAAATCCCACTTAGATTGAAAAGTATAAATGCAAAACACTAACAGGCTCAATGCATCATAAAATATGAATAAAAGTACACTATACACACCATAGTCAACTTTCCCAAAACAGTTGATAAAATCTAAAAAAAAGCAATCAAAGAAGAAGACAGAGCACATCCGGTGGGAAGGAGATGGCAGCAGGTTTGTTGCTAGAAGCAATACAAGCCAGAAGACAGCAGGGCAAATCCTTTAAAATGAAAGAAGAAATCAGGTGGGTCCGGAATATTTGACCCAATGACATTAGCCTCAAAAAGAAAACCAATCAACAGAGATAGAAGCTCCCAGCTGGCCCAGAGCTCAGGGAATGTCTCAGAAAAGGGAAAGATGCTGTCTTGTGGACAGGACAGGACTGCCGCATTCATGCGGTCACAGTGGTTGTGGTTACCTGCACAAAACCAGGCCTGTCAAAACTCCCTCGTAGATGGGATCCGGGCCCCACCTTTCCCTGATGAGCTGTAGGAAGTTCATAGGATGCAGCCACCGGTAGATGGTCTCACATGGTCCACTGAATGGCCCCCACCCATGCACATACAGACAGCACTAACTGGACTTAGTGGATTATTTAAATCCAGGTGTGGTGGCACACATCTTTAATCCCAGCACTCAGAAGGCGGAGGCAGGAGGATCTCTGTGAGTCTGAGGCCAACCTGATCTACAGAGTGAGACCAGGACAGCCAAGGCTACACGGAGAAACCCTGTCTTGAGAAATTAAGTTGTGAGGGAGATGGTGAGTTGGAGAGGAGATACAGGAACAGCTGTGACTTTATTTCATTGTATTCCATATGAATTTCTCAAGCATAAAGAAAAAACTATAATAAAAATAAGATCAACGCTACGGGTTACAATTTCACACCACTAAGATGGATGTTATCCAGAAAATGGAAAATAACACATGTTGGCGAGGAACATGAAGACCAGAAATCCTTGCCTTATTGCTGGGAATGTAAAGGGATGTGCTCCCTGTGAGGTACAGTGTGGTGACTCATCAAAGAGTTAACCATAAGATGACAACAGGCCCCAGAATTCCACTCTGGATACATCCTCAACTGAAAACAGGATTCCAATGAACGTCCATATCCAGAGCTCATCACAGCATCTTCACCACAGCCATGAGGTAGAAACCTGATGTCCATCAGCTGGTGAGTGGACGCGGCATGTACATACAACAGAGTCCTAGTCAGAGAGGGATGGAAAAGATGCCACAGCCGAGCAGTCTTGATAATATGTGTCGAGTGGGAAGAAGCCAGCCTGTTCGCTGTGCAGTCCCGATCCAAGGCTCCATCGTGAACATCCAGCAATCTGCAGACACGGAAAAAAGAGCAGATGCCAGGAACAGTGACTTCTCAAGTACTGAGCTTCCTAATTCAGGAGTCAGAACATTTTAGAACTACAGAGATGATGCAAAAGTGTGCAGTATTGTGAATGCACTAGATATTGCTGAGTTAGACAGTCTAAATGGTTCCGGTGGTTGATTTTGTGGTTTGTTTTATCACAACTTCCCAAACTAAAATGACATATAGCATATATCTATATGGTTAAATAGTTGGATACAGCAGTGTATACCTAGAATCACAGCCCTGGGGAGACTAAGTCAGGAGGATTACAAGTTTGTGGCCAACCTGGGCTACAAAGTCAGTTTGAGGCCAGCCTGGACTACATGATGAGACCTTGTCTCAACAGGAAAGAAAAGCCGGGCGTGGTGGCGCACGCCTTTAATCTCAGCACCTGGGAGGCAGAGGCAGGTGGTTTGCTGTGAGTTTGAGGACAGCCTGGTCTACAAAGTGAGACTAAGACAGCCAAGGCTACACAGAGAAACCCCGTCTCAAAAAAAAAAAAAAAAAGAAAAAGAAAAAAGAAAAGAAAAAGAAAAGAGGGAGGGAGGGAAGGAGGGGGGAGGGAGAAAGGAAAATAAGAGTGAAAGGAAAAGGGAATCTGACTGACCATAACAAGAGGTCAGAGAGGATGTGAAGACCCGTAACCCTTCACCTTACATCATTGATAGGAAAGAAGCTACAGTCTCACCAGGAAATAGTTGCCAGCTTCTGGAAAAGTGAGCTAATCCATGCAGCATAACATGCGATCCAGCCATTCCTGCCCTAGGTACCTAAAAAAAAAAAAAAAAGGAATCTCTTGTATACAAATATTCAGAGCAGCTTTATTAGGCTGGCCCTGTAGGGTGGAGTACAACATCATAAAACCAATAAGCTATTGACGTGTTCCACAGTCTGGATGGCTTTGGATGAGGCCGAACAGGAAGCCAGACAGCACTGCATTAAACACGGGGCGATTCCATTTGTGCAAATATCTAGGAAAGGAAATCTAAGCTGTGGTAACAAAAGCAGATCACTGGTTCCCATGGGGGTGGAAAGGAAGGGAAAGGGAGGCTTCAAAAGGACACAGATGGCAATGCACACCCATTATCCAGCATGCTGGAGGCTGAGGCAGGAGAGTTGCCATGAGTCTGAGGATAGCCCAGGATACGTAGCAAAAACTTATTTGAAAAAAACTGGGGGAACACAATAAATTTCTATGGCCAATGAAAATATTCACTGGTAGCCAGGTGTGGTGGCACATGCCTTTAATTCCAGCTCTTGGGAGACAGAAGCAGGCGGATCTCTGTGAGTTCGAGGCCAGCCCGGTCTACAAAGTGAGTCCAGGACAGTCAAGGCTACACAGAGAAACCCTGTCTTGAAAAAAAATATTTATTCACTGGTATAATTGTGGCAATGGTTTTATATCTATGGCAATTTTTTTTATAATTTTTCTTTATTGTCGAGGATTTCATACGTGTATACAAATATAATAGTATACACCCCAATTTCCCTTCCAGCTCACCTAATATTGCCTCAGCATGTCCCCTCCTAACTTTACGTCCTCTTTTACTTATTTTTTATAACCCTCTAATTCTAGTTAGTGCTGCTTCCTCTAAGGGCACAAGTGTGAGACACGTAGGAAACCTAGCAGTGACCACACCATGTGAAAAGAATGCCCCTCCCTTTCCGAGCAGCTATTAACTGCCAGTAGCTCCTCAGCAGCGGAGGGGGGGCGACCCCGAGAACTCTCCATCTATGCAGGGATTTTGGTGGGCTTGGTCTTGTGCAGGCCCTTTGCAGGTAACCATACAGTGGTGAGTTCATGAGTGCAAAAGCCATGCCTTGTCCAGAAGACAGCATTTCTCAGCACTCCTCTCCATCCCTGGGTTCTTACGGTCTTTCTGCCTCCTCTTGCATGGTGCTCCCTGAGCCGTGGCTGGGCCAGAGATGGAGAGGGTGAGGGCTCCACTGAGATGCCCCAGTTAAGGCTGAGCATTCAAATTCCTCTCGGGCCTTCCCATGACTCCTCAGTTGTGCATCTCTGCACTGCCCACTCACTGCACACACAGGCCACAGTCTATCTAAGTGTACAATGTACACACGTGTAGCCTACTGTTTCTCAGTAATATCTTGATGAAACTCTAAATGAGCATTTAAAATTCTATGTGATAAAATTAATTAATTAATTAATTAAAATGTGTATGTTTAGGGAAAGACCCTGCCTCACCTGCTCAGATGTAGTCTATAGGCAGCTCAGTCTCCATAGGTGTCCCCTAGTAAGAAAAGCAGGGGCTGTCTCTGCCATGGACTCTGATGGCCCCTCTTTGGTCACTTCCCTCTGGAGGAGCAGCCTTATCAGGGCCACAGAGGAAGAGGATGCAGGCAGTCCTGATGAGACTTGGTAGGCTGAGGTCAGATGATGGGGGAGGGGGCTCCCCCTTTCTGAGGACTAGGGGAGGGAGATAGGGGAAGAGGGAGGGTGGGAACAGGAAGAGATGAGGGAGGGGTTGCAATCGAGATGTAAAGTGAATACACTATTTTTTTAAAGGTGTGCGCCCATGTTCGTGTGTGTGTGTGTGTGTGTGTGTGTGTGTGTGTGTCTGTGTTCATGTGTGTATAGTATATTCATATAAGCGTGTGTGGCTACCAGAGGTTGGTGCCAGGATGTCTTCCTCAGTAGCTTCCTTTTTTGTTTTGTTTGTTTGTTTGGTTTTGTTTTGTTTTGTTTTGTTTTTTCAGACAGCATCTCCCACTGAACTCCAAGCTAACCATTTCAGCTAAAGCAGCTGCTCCTCCAAACGGTGCTGGGACCCAGGCCAATAAAGCTGGAACATTCTGAAGTATAGGCCTCCTCGGTCCAAGCACAACTGAAGAATTTTGCACCAGCAACTCAATGGTCCAAACACCATTTCTAATCAAAGTAAAGGTAAAGCGTCCACACTTCGCTCCCAGCGGCCAGGAGAGTCTGTCCTTGGTAAGAGCCCGCCGTGAAGGAGGACTGGCCACACGTGACCATTACACACTATACTCCAGCAACATTCCCCACAGCATAAATAAATGTGCTCGCACCAATACACTGTAAAGAGATGGTGAATCCTCGCCAGCCAGAGGGGGCACCCCCAAAAAGGAGGAAGAGCTGTAGCTACAGGTATGCGAAGAAGACCCCTCACCTGTACCAAAAAGCCAAGAGCCCAGGTAACCTGAGACATCTGGATGGCAACATGATTGGGTTAAAAACTCTGGATATCAGCTCCTCAGTGCTTGCTACGCACACCATTGAGCCCTTCCTCACTTGTGTCGTCACTGTCCTATGCCAGAAACCCACCAAGCCCTGCCCAGAGGCAAGGGGTCATCTACACAGGTGCTATGAGAACACACAGAGAGGGCCGAATGACTTAAAAACATCTTGAACTTGGACCTAGCCCCCTTTCCCCCCCTGCTTTGGTGATGCTAATTCGGGTTCCCACCCCCCCACCCCACCCCCACCCCCCGCACAGCATAGCAGCTTTGTGGCCACAGGAAAATCCCTCCACCTCTCTGAGGCTCAGCTTCCTTACCTGTAAAATGGGAAAGAGACGGCCTACCTACCCCCTTGCCAGGGTGGCTGTGAGAACCAGAGTGAGCTCACGTCTGTGGGAATGCTTGGTACACCGAAAGGTGTCCGAGCCAGCCTATCACCACCATCATCAGTAGCATGGCTCTCTTGCAATGTCTAGAAGGGAGCCCCGGGGTTGGGGATGGCCCAGAGAAGAGAGGGGCTCCCAGCCCGACCCTCTGACTCTACAGAGGTTAGAGCCTCTCTAATTAACTCCTGCTGGCAGGAGTTTCCTGCAGGACATGTTTGTCTACCACAAAAAGCCAGGTGAGGCTTCCAGGGGCCGCCCACTGGCCCTGACACACGGGGGAGGAAAGATGACTCACAGCTCTCTAACAGCCTTGCTGACAGGCCTCTTGGCCTGGCCGGGCAGGGGCTGCAAAGGGCTGCCAACAGGGCAGTGGGGCCACGGGGCTCTTCAAAAGCCAAAGAAAGATGATGAGGGAGGGGAAGAAAATCGAGGGATGAGGGGAAAGAAAGAACGGCACAAAGGAGGAAAAGGAAGAACTGGAGCTGCTGATAACAGGATGATGGTCTCAAGAACGGCCCTGAGAGAGAGATCTGGGGAGGTAGGCAAAACGGTGGTTTTGCAAGGTGAGAAAATTCTAGAGATCGGCTGTTCAGCTATGCCTGAAATTTAACTGAGACAGCGAATTTTATGGATTGATTTACAAAATAAAGTAAAATTTAAAATGTGTAGAAGGTTAGAAACTAAAAGGAAGAAGGAAAGAAGAGAGAAAGGCGAGAGAAGGGAAGGAGAAAAGAAGAGCGAGCGGAAAGGGCAGGAAACAGAAAGGAAAGAGAGTGGAAGTGAAGGAGGAAATAGAAGAAAGGAAAGAACATTGAGAAAGAGATGCTAGGAAGAAGAAAAGTGAAAAACGGAGAGAAGAAGGAAAAGGATGGAGGGAAAGGGCACGACTCCCAGCGCGAAGACCTGTTCCCAGGAGGGGCGTGGTCTGTTCGTGACGTCACCACGCCGCCCCCGCCCCCGGCCGAGCGTTGTGAAATCGCCGGGTGCGCTGGTGGCCCCCGGGTCGGTCGGCCTGCGCTCCCTGGGTGGTTGCGAGTCCCTAGGCCTCTGGCCGTCCGCCCAGCCAACCCCGGCGGCGGGGCAGGGCGGTAATTGCCCCGCTTATCCGGGCGCGTTGTGCAAGGCCGAACGAGCGGGACCCGGGGCGGCGGCTCTCACGCTCGCTCGGCTCGGGGCCTGCGGGCTGGCCTCCGCCTCCGTCCTGGCGGGGACCTTCCGCCGCCCGGTGAGCGGGAGGAACGCCGCGGGTGCCCGCCCATGCACGCTGAAATTCTGCGTCCGTGGTCCCCACCGCCGCCGCCAGTCAAGACTGGATTCAAACCGCGGGTAGAAACACCTGCCGCCAACCTTGAGGGCTTTAGTTCAATCCCCAGGCTCCACGTAGTGTAAGGAGAGAACCGATTCCCGAAGTTTGTCCAGTGATCTACACGCGTGTGTTGTGACATGCGCGCGCGCACAACTTTAAAAATATAACAAAAACTTTTTTTGAAAGAAAGATTAGATTCAAGTTGCCTCCGCCACTGGTTCGTTTTGGATAACTTTGGGAAATGTGCCCGCCTCCTCCAGCCTTACTCTTCCACTCTTCAGATTAAATGATGACACTTGAGAAAGTGTGAGGGGTGACCTGCCTCAGACCCAGCCACTGCCCTCATGGGAATGTGTTTCCTTATGGCTTCTATGACTTCGGGTGCCCTGGTTTTCTTTCTGTCTTCTGAGAGTTCTGTGCCTTGGGGCTCTCAAGCATCCCTGTCTTCCTTACAAAGACCTCAGATCATAGCAGCAGCCACTTGTGGCCAATACCTCTCTTCTGCGGCTTGAGTATTTACAGTCAGCATGAAGTCCCGAGTTGAACACTGTCATCTTCCACTTCCAAAGCCGTACAGCCACTCTGGCGATACAAGAAGGAGTTATCCTTAAATGTTTCTTCTATTCCCCAAGGCCTGTTCCTTAACTATTCCTCCAGACCCCCAATTCCAGTACCGGGGGTCCTAGCCTTGATTACAGCCGTATTGGTCACTTGGAAGACGGCACCAGGCTGCTAACTTGTCACTCTCGCAGCTCTCTCATGGCGGTTCCCCTGATTCGCTCTATGCTGAAGGCCAGAGGGCACTTTCTAGAGCACACATCTTATCGTTCCACTATAATCTGGATGTTTTTGTTGCCCCAGGTTTGCACATTGAAACCCTAACCCCCAAAGTGATGGCACTAGGAAGTGAGGCCCTTAGGAAGATGGCTAGTGCCCTTATAAAATAGGCTCAAGAGTGCTCATGACCTCTTCCACCTTTGGGGGGAGGCGGGGCGGGGGGCGGGGCTGTCAGGGAGAAGTCACAAGGTGTGAGCCAAGAAAGATGACCCATTCTAACTAGCACCTTGCTGACGAATTCCCAGTCTCAAAACTGTGAGGAGCACTTGTCTGTCTGTAAGTGACCCAGTTGTGGCATCTTTTTATAGCTGTTTCCTACTGTCCAGCTGTCCTGTGACTTAGTTGCCCTCCAAACTGTAGCCACATGGAGCTTAATTCTGCTCTCAGTGTGTCATGCTTCTGGGTCTTCTCTGTATTGTTCTTTTTAAGAGTGTGCGCATGCAAGCGTGCCTGCGTGTGTGTGTGTGTGTGTGTGTGTGTGTGTGTGTGTGTGTACGTGCAAGCCCACGCCATGCAGCTCAGACGCCATCTTGGTTGCATTAGTTCTCTCCTTCCATCTTAATGTAGGTTTGGGATCAGACTCAGTTCACTAGGCCTGCACAGCAAGCACTTTTACCCTCCAAGCCATCTTGGTGGCCTTGCTCGCTGTCCCTTTTGTAGAGAAGACTTTTGGAGAAGTTCACTTGTTTACAAATCTCAACCCAAACACTCCTGGTACATAGATTTTCCATGACTTCCCTAACTCCTAATTTACCTAGATATCCTTCCTATTTTCTCTCAAAGTAAGAATGCTTGGGCTCTTGTGGTGAAATTTTTGGATACAGTTATATGGATTGATTTTTTTTTTTTTACTTCAAATTCATAACAAAGAGTGAGGCCATGACGTGAACACCTGTAACCCTAGCACTTGGGAGGCAGAGGTAGGAAGCTTGCCAAAAATTCCAAGCCAGCTTGAACTACAGGGTAAGATTCTATCTCTAAAATAAACTTAAAACTGAATTAAATGCATATAGACATCTGGAAAGTATATGAAAGGCTATCTGCCAAAATCCTAATGGTGATCCTCTGCGAATAATGGGATTATAAGATATTTTAATCTTATTCATTTTGCCTAACTGTCTCTTCTGCATTTATCTAATTATGAGATTTATAAATGAAAAAAAAAAACAGTTTGTTGACTGGCCATTTGTAATCACAAGCCTAAGGCAACCTGGCTAGGATAAGTTGGGTTTTCAGGAGCTCCTTGCCAGCTTGACAGGGGAGGAGCCTAGAGCCAAGGCAAACCACCTTCTGTTCCCAGTTCAAGTACACAGTGGGAAAAAAAGGGCGGCCGCTTCTTTGGTAGAAATGGGCGCTGTTGGAATGCTCATTCATTGAAGAATTTAGCCAGGGGCTTTCTAAACTGATAGTATTCGTCAATGCCTTGGAGACCTTCTAATTCCACCCCCTCACCTTGGAACCCGAAGGCTTGGTAGCCTGCCAGAGCTGCCGGATCACACAGGGAGGTGATGGCAGAACTGGAATTTGGATGCATTCCCTCACTCCCTGCTTACTGCTCATTCCAACATATGTTCCCACCCATCCCAGCATCCCCGGTCAAGAGCTTGATACTACACACATGCACACACAGAGAGAGACAGAGGCAGAGAAACAGAGATAGACAGAGACAGAGAAAGAGGGGCACATAGACACACGCACGCACGCACGCACGCACACACGCACGCACACACGCACACACACAGTGAAACATTCAGCTCTGTGGTAGTTAACGTTCCAGTCTCACAGTCACCTGCAGAACGCTTGGCAAGCACTCTTCCATAACTGTCCTTTTTAAATGTTTGCACGTCGAATTGTCTTCCTGCTAAGAAATAGGTATGAGCATGGTTCTGCTCTGGGAAGAACCTGAGATGCCCGGAAGTAATGCCGTACCAGGACCAGTGTCTGCTTCTAGAGTAGCAAAGAGGTAGTTCTGAGCGGCTTAAAGTCCTCTGGGTCTTCATTTCATGTCACATTCCATGGCTTAAGCTGTGTTGTTCAGGGTAGTTTAAACCATGACCTCTGCATGCTGGATCCTGGCTCTGCCACCGAGTCATTGTGCAACTTTGGGCAAGTTGCTTAGCTTCTTCTCTGTGCCTTGGGTTTCTCCTGTGCAGTGTGGGTAATAACAACCCTTAATTCACAGAGATAGCACAAGGATGAAGTGAGTTACAACATGAAAGCACATGAAATGGTGCCTGGCACGTGGAGAGCTCTTCCAAAGTGCATTACCATCATTATCATTTATCACACTGTATTATTATGACCTTGGATCTTAAGATAGTGAATAAGGGCCAGCAAGATGGCCTGGCACATAAAAGGTGCTTGCTGCCAAGCCTGATGACCTGAGTTCAAGTCCCAGCATTCATGTAGTAGAAGGACAGAACCAATTCCCACTAGTTGTCTGCTGTTTGTGTGCTATGATATGTACATGCACACACAAATAGATGTACTAAGAAATACTAAGGAAGACATCCGGAAGGATTGTCTGGAAGCCATACATAATCAGAATTTAGCAATGTGGCAGATTCAGTAACATACACATATGAATGTGGCTTCTCCAAGGGATTGGCCTAGTTGGGGCTGGAGCCCAGCTTCCCTGAGCCTGTTTCTCTTCCTCCTCGTTGGTTGGAATTTGCCTCTGCCCTGAACATGTAGGCGTGATCTGAAGTCTGTCCACGTGGCACCAAAAAGAGGTTCCTGAGGCCATGGCTGCCCCAGCCGAGGATGTTACTACTGTGGAAATAGCCAATAAACATTCACCAAATGAGTCAATGAATCAAAGGTGTTAGGGAGAAGCCTGCCAACTTTCTCTTCAGCTCTCCCCTCCGCCGTGTGTAGGCATGAAGCAATGGCAGGGCAAGAAGTCTACAGGAGCCCTGGGAGACAGCTGCCCACCTATTCTTTATGCTCAAAACGATGGCTAATTTGGGCAGCACCACTGGCTGCCTCCCCCCACACACAATAGCCTCTGGCTCCCTCAAAGAAACTTTCTGCTCACTCTAGTCTATCACTGTCATTTTAAGAGTTATTTTTTTTATCATATTTAATTTTGTATGCGGGTGCTTGTATTGAGAGTGTGCATATGTGTGTACAGGTTCCTGTGGAAGGTGAGCCACCCAATGTGGGTGCTAGGAACTGAACTGGGGTCCTCTGCAAGGGCAGCCAGTGCTCTTAACCACTGGGCTGTCTCATTAGGCTATTCCGTCACTTCCACAGCTGTATGATTTGTATTAGTCCAACTCTGCAGAGAAGATGGATCCGGCATAGCTCCCACCCTTGAAGCTGTGGTTCCAGCAGAAAAGAGCAAAGCAGGTCAAATGGCTGTTTATCAATGCAGAAGGAGATCAGGACCCCAAGAAAGGGACCGGCCAAAGATAGTTAGACTCCAGGTAAGAGCTCTCTCACACAGTGTGGCAGGCTACATAATGGGGCCCAGGATACCCCCACTTCCTAAGCCCTGATCCAGAGAATCTTCCTTCATGTGGCAATAGGATCTTCATGGGCATGATTAAATTAGGGATCTTAATATGGGGAGATGGCCCCATATCAGCCTCTCTGGATTCAAATCCCAGCCTAACCACTCTGTGGCTTCACTTCTTTCATGGGTAGAAGAACAGCTGATGTTCGGTTCTTCTTTCCTGGCCATTAGGGAGTCTACACTTCATGCCTTCTTGCAGTAAGGCTGCACCATGTGGCCAGTTCTGACCAAAGAAATATGAGCACTATGAAATACACACACACACACACACACACACACACACACACACACACAACATGCGCGCACTCATGCAAACGCTCATAAACACATACTCATAGGCAGGACTTGGACTCCATATTTATTAGCTCACTGTAGCTGTCACATGCCATAAGAGTTCTCTGCTCAGGAACATGATGGCACTGTGTCCCAACACTCTCCAGAACTCTAAGCATCATATGACAAGGCAAAACAAAACAAAACAAAAAAAGAAACAGCAGGGTAGAGGGAGACAAGACTTGAAAGGGTCTCTGGGAGCATTGAGAACCTGTGGGGGGGTCACAGGGTGATGTGAGGGCCAGGACTCAGTTCACCCCTATGACCTTAGCTGAGTTCCTCCTCAGCTTTGTTATTTGGTCTAACCCACAGTAAGACCCACATTCCATGAGGCAAGCACCTGGAGCTGACAGGCAGACACAAGACTGAGATGAGTCTTGCGCTCTGAGTGAGATTCCAACCCGCAGAAGGTAAGGAATGCGCACTTCCAGGTTGCCTCACCCCAGCCTCAGTTTCCTCTTTAGCAACAAGACTAATCCCGCCTACCTGTGCTCTGCGGCTGGATTAAGTGGGATAAAGCGGAGGAAGCGCCTCCCGCAGTGCCAGGTTCGCAGGAGGCACAGGCTAAACGGAGGTAATTACTTTACATTGTGCTGGATAATGAAGCCGTGGTGGGTGGCCTCCTTCCACAGAGGACCGGCCTTCCTCTCCCTTCCTCTCCGTGACTCACCTCCAGGGCACTGCCCACAGGCAAGGTTGTCTGTCGTAGGCTCCTGGGCAGGTTGGAACCACCCAGCTCCCTGGGGAAAGGCCTCAATTCAAAGGAGATCATCTCCAGCTCTGTCTTCCCACGCCCCCCGCCTCGAGTGTCACGAACCCTTTGGTCCTTACAAAAAGGAACACCCTTTCTCCCACTTCAGAACTGGGCCTCAGGTCCAGAGTCCCACTGTCTAAGGAGCTAGAAGTCAGCCGCATGATCAAGAGTTGAGAGGATACCTACCAAGAAGAAACAGAAGACCAGAATTTGTCAGACTGAACCATATCTCAAACCATTTACCTCTGGACCTCAGAGTCCTGAGACCAAGAAAACTGGAGGGACAACAAAAAAACAAACAAATTAACAAAGTGCCAGAAGCTGGGTAAGTGACATACTCCTACAGTCCAAGCTATAGATGTATATAGGGAAAGCTCAGTGTCAGCCCTGGCACCATAACCAAAACCTATCTCCCAAGTGAAACAGACAACCAAGCAAACAACTCACCAGGCTGGCACAGACTAAACAGTGCAGACACTGCAGTCCCTTACAGGGCCAGATGTTAATTTTTTATTTGCTGAGCTATCCAGGGACCCTGGGAGGGACCAGCACAATTAAGTCCAGAGAAGACCACTCAGGTACCCAGAAGACACATCATATCAGGAGCTGGAGGCCGACGTGCTGTGTCAACTCCAGGCCCCATCCGCCAAGTTCTACCCTCTCTCTTCCCAGCTCCTGTCCATTGCTCAGGATGTGGCTGAAACCAGCTGTCCTCCACCCTGGTGTACATTCCTCTAGCTAGCCAGCCAGATTGAAAACCATAACTTCCCTTCCCCAGCGGGAAGACACTTCAAAGGGAAAAAGAGAACAAAAGGCCTGGGGGCTGGTGTGGAGGGCACCTTGAGGGCAGCCTGTATTTTCTTCAGTAGAAATGGCTCCCCTCTGGTGGCCCACCTGCCCTGAGTGCTGACTCGTGCTGGCTTCACCTCAGAGTTGAATGTAGAATTCCCTGGGTTCCTGTCCCTGACAGCTGTCCACATTTCCATAGAAGAGGCAGAGTCTTGTGATTGAAAAATAAAAACAACAAAAAGCTTTGACCTATAATGAGCACACCATAAACATCACCTATACGCACAATACTGATTTTAGTGTATTTGTGGGTTGTATGAGGCACCACTACAGTACAGTTCTAGAACATTCTCCGTCATCCTACACAGGTCCCTTCTGCCATTTGTCATAGCCCCAGGAAACAGTTGAGCTGACTTGGCTTCTATACAGTTACTTTCTCTGGACATTTCATGTGATCAGAACTCACACTATGTGGTCTCCTGTGCCTGGCTTTCTAGGATAATTGTAGTGAGGATTATCCATGTCTTAGCATGTCTGAATGTTTCAACCCTTACTTCATCTGCTTTGTAGCCTGAGCATCCTTCGAACATCTGGCACATAGTAGGTGTTCAGGAGGAAGCCGAGGAATCACTTTGAAGGATCACATGACCTTCCACAATAAGCCAAAACTTCCTAGTCATCCTGGGCAGCCTAGGGCTGGATGCTGATCCTCCTGCCTGCTGCCTCCAAGCTCAAGTTGTTCATAAACCCATGACCAGTAGCAACTGGTCTGCTGGCCCTGGAGCCTCAGAGATGCACCTCAGCCTCGCATCCACACTTCCTGATTCTGCTCTGACTCTCTCTCTTCCTGAGTAAAGCCACGCTGACTAATTGTGCTTGGGCTCAGCCTCCTCCGTCAGTCCTCAGTGGCTGAATTGCCTGGAGGAGAAGGAGAAGAATAACAAAGTGGCTGTGGTGGCCCCTGACTATAATCCTGAAGCTCTGAAGGCTGGGGCAAGTCCAGGGGTTCTGGGCCAGCTTGGGCTACAAAATAACACCGTGTGTCAACAAAGAATGAGATAGCCTGAGACAGCCTCCCTGAAAGGTAAGAATTCTCATTTGCTGCCCTGCCTTTGGCAACTCTGAGAAGGAAAATGGTTGACTACATTTGGTGTAGTCGATCCCGTGTAGGAACGGTCCTCTAGAACACAGAAATATTCAGTGTCGGCCACACAGGCTCCAGGCCTCCCAGCCTCAGACTTGACTCAACCCAAACATCTACTAAGTAGCCTCAGGTGTGTTGAGTGCTGCGCTGGCCAGAGGGGTGGAGAGCAGAGGTATATAAATGCCTGCTTTTCAGGTTATAAATGTATAATGGTATGTACAATTATAGTTGCCATGTTACCATGCTTAGCAAGCACTGTGATGGCATGAATTATATTTACAGTGATGGACAACCCTCAGCTACACACAATTCCCAAGTCTTCCTCGCCACAAATAAACTGTAACTTCAGATAATGACCCCCTACCTGCCAGTCACCAGCCCCTGATATGCACTAATCTGCAAATATATTTATGTATAGAGAGTTCTATCTGTCCTTTTGTGTCTCACTTTTTTCATTTAGCATTTTTCCAAGGCTCGTCCACAGGGTAGCATGTGTCAAAATTATATTCCTTTTCTTTTCTTTCTTTCTTTCTTTTTTGGATGTGTAATGCTCCATTTGTGTGTAAATTGTTTTAAACAATTTAGTTAGTTTTATTTCATGTGCATTATTATAAAAGGTGTCAGATCCCATGGAACTGGAGTTACAGACAGGGGTGAGCTGCCATGTGGGTGCTGGGAATTGAACCCAGGTCCTTTGGAAGAGCAGACAGTGCTCTTTAACCACTGAGCCATCTCCAGCCCCTTGTGTGTATATTTTACATTATCTTTTATTTCTTTTTATTTTGTGCATATGAGAATTTATCCTTGCGCCAAGTGTGTGCAGTGCTACATGGAGAAAAGAGGGTGTTGGATCTCTTGGGACCAGAGTTACTGATAGTTGTGAGCCACCATGTGGGTGCTGGGAACTGAGCCTGGGTCCTCTGCAAGAGCTGCCTGTGCTCTTAACCACTGAGCCACCTCTCCAGTCCCCAATCTTAGCTGTTTTTAAGCTGGGTCACTGTGGTGGTTAAGGGAAATCGCTCAGGTCAGTAAACATGAGGACCCAGCACCCACCTACGACCCTGGGTGTGGCAATGCCTGCTTATACCCCCAGCAGGAGAAGGTGGAGATGGGGCCTCACCGACACTTGCTGGCAGTCTAGCCTAATCAGACAGCTCTAGGTCCCAGTGACAGACCTTGTCTCAAAAAAATAAGGTGGATGTCACTTCTGAGAAATAACAGTTGAACTTGCCCTCTGAACTCACATGCAAGTGCACACCTGCATCACACACACACACACACACACACACACACACAAAGAATATAACAGCACAATGAATCTTCCTTACTTTGTTTGAAAATATGTTTTCTAATCTTTGGTTCCTAGGAGAGCAACTGTAGGATGTGTGATAAATGTAAGTATTTGGCTTTTTTATTTTTCAAGCTGAGACAGTTTCATTATAATCCAGATTGGCTTCAAACTCACTATACAGTCAAGGGTAATAATAAACTCCTGCTCCTCCCGTTTCTATCTCCCAAGTACTGGGATTATAGGTATGTCCTACCATAGTCATGTATATTTAGCTTTTGGAGAAACTATCAAACTGTCTTTCACAGGAGCCATACTAGTTTATGACCCACCAATAATGAATGACATTTCTAAGTTCCTCACACCATCTGTGTGAAGGTTAGTGTTGTCAACTTGACAGACCTCCAATTGCTTAGCTGAAGTAGGAAGACCTGCCTACTGTGGGCAGCACCATTCCCCAGACAGATCCTGTGCTGCTTGAGTGGAGAACAGGAGCTGAGCACTAGCTTGCTGTCATCAATCTCTGCTTCCTGCCTGCGGATGAAGTGTGCCCAGCCGCTTCCTGCCCCCTTGACTCTCCCCCCAGGCCCATGACAGACTATACCTTTGACCCAGGAGCCCAAATCCACTCTTAAATTGATTTTGTCAGAGGAATTGTATCACAGAAACAGGAAAATGAATCAAGACAATCTCTAACACTTGTGATTTTCTATACTTTTATTTTACTTCTCCTAGTAGGTATGAAGTGCTAGCTAGCTGTAGGAGTTTTGTTGATGGTGGCCATGGTGGTTATTGTATTTGCTAGCTGTAGTTTTGATATACACAACCAGTGAGGTTGAATTTGTTTTCAAGTTGGGTGGTGGTGATGGCGCACCCCTTTCATCATAATACTCTGGAGGCAGAGACAGGTGGATCTCTGAGTTCGAGGCCAGCCTGATCTACAGAGTGAGTTCCAAGACAGCCAGGGCTACACAGAGAAACCCTGTCTTGAAAAAAATCAAATTAATTGGGACACTGGGAACATAGCTATTGGCCATTTATAAATCCTCTTTGGAAGAGTGCCTATTGGAGTCGTTGGTCCATTTTTAATCTGCTTGTTGGGGTGTTGTTGCTGTTCGGTTTTAGGGGTTCTTCCTATGCCCACATCAGATATATCTTAAATATTCTTTCCCATCCTCTGGGTTATCTTCCCACTAAGGAGCATCCTTTGCTGGACAGGAGCTCTGAATTTTGAGAAAACCCACTTTATCAGTTTTTGTTGGTGCTGTTGCAGTTGCAGTTGCAATTACTTATGCTTCCAGTATCAGGTTAACAGATTTGTCTGTTACCTTTAGATTTGATGAGTTGTGGGTTTCCTGTGTTGTGTAAGGTAAGGGCCCAGCTCTTCCTTGTGCATGTGGGCATGCATGTGGGCGTGCATGTGGGCATGCATGTGGGTGTGCAGCTTCCAGCACTGCGTGTTGAAGAGACTGTTCTTTACCCTGCTGGATGGTCTTAGTGCCCTTGTCAAAAACTAATTCAAGCCTGGGGCTGAAAAGACAGCTTAGTGGTTAAGACTGAATTCTGATCTTGTGGGGGACCCAAGTTTGGTTTCCAGCACCCACTCAGGCAGTTCACAACCACCTGCAATTCCAGCTCGGGGCATCCAACACCTCTGGCCTCTGAGAGCACCTGCACCCACATGCACATGCACACACAGAGATGCACATGCAGACACATGATGAAAAATAAATGAACTGTGAAAACCCACTAAAGCTGACGCGGTGGCACAAACCTGCCATCCAGCTGCTTGAGATGCTCAGGAGGACAGCTTGAGGTCAGGCGTTTGAGGCTAGCCTGGGCAGCATAGTAAAGTCTTGTCTTCAAAAAAACAAAATAAAATAAAATTAAGCCGGGCCGTGGTGGCCCACCCTTTTAACCCCAAGCACTCAAAAGACAGATCTCTGAGTTCAAGGCCAGCCTAGTCTTCAGAGTGAGTGTCAGGGTGGCCAGGGCTATAGAGAGAAACCCTGCCTTGAGAAAAAATATCAAATCAACTGGGACACTGAGAATGTAGCTCAGTGGTACTGTGTGTGCACAAGGCTCTAGTCTGAGCTTTAGCACAATACGCATGCATGCATACCTATATGTGTGTAGATGTATTTATACATAGATAAGTGATATATGTGCAGCTTTATTTCTGGACTCTGAATTCTATTCTATGTCTATAAATGCCTATTGTAGCTTAGCTCGTTGCTCAGTATCCCAGGGCCATAAGATTTTGATTGCTGTGATTTAATAGCAGGTTCTGAAACTGGGACCAGCAAATCCTCTAATTCTCTCCCTCTTAAACATAGTTTTGAATAGTTTCTATTTCTGGAATTCTACATAAATTTTAAGTTGAGTTTTTCCCCTTCCTCAAAGGAACTGTGGCGACTTAAATCTGAAATGTCCACCACAGTCACAGATGTCACAAACATGGTCCATGTTTTGAGAACGTAGCTTGTGGCATGATTTTGAAGGCTGTGGAGTGACGCCCAACAGGCAGGAGGAGGTCACAAGGAGGCGGGTCTCTGAAGGCAACATCTGTTTCAGCTTCCCATCTGCACCTGCACTTCCTGCCTGTGCCAAGTGCGCATCTCCACCTATGCTTCTGTCACCATGTGCTCCACTGTGCCCTCCCGCTGTGACAGACTTAAGTCTCTGAAACAGTGAAATAAGACTTTTCTTCCCTTAAGTTGTCACAACAATTTTTTTAAAAAGTAACTAGGGAGCTTAGAGGTTGAGAGCACTGAGTGCTCTTCCAGAGGTCCTGAGTTCAATTTCCAGCACCCACATGGTGGCTCACAACCATCTCTAATGTGATCTGATGCTCTCTTCTGGCAGGCAAGCACATATGTAGGCAGGACGTTATATACATAATAAATAAATAAATCTTTTTTTAAAGAGAAAAAAGAAAAGTAACTGGTGTAGAACATTGTTACCAGGAGTGGGGTTTGCGCTGATAAACCTGGCTGCATTGTCCTCGGGCCTTTAGAAGTTGGTTTCCATGAGTACTGTGGAATCCTTTGAAGATGTTTACTAGAGAAACCTTAGAGCGCTGCAAGCTCCACTGCATGGGTGATTCTGGAGCGCGTTCATATGACCAGAATGCCTGTAGAAATGTAGACAGTAAAGAGCTTGGCAGGATTGCAGCGGAGTGAAAAAACTACTAGAGATTGAACTAGAGACCATTTGTGAAACATTGTGTGGGTTATCACAGTGTCCTAAAGTTGATTGTGGAGATGATTACACAGATCTGTGGATGTACTAAAAACATTAAACTGTGTACATTAACAGGATGAATTGGGCCAGGTAGTAGTGGAGGTGGCCAAAGCCTTTCATCCCATTGAGGATGCAGTCAGGAGGCAGAGGCAAAAGCTGATGGATCTCTGTGAGTTTGAGGCCAGCCTGGTCTACAGAGGGAGTTCTAGGAGTCTGTGCAGCCAAGGCAACACAGAGAAACCCTACCTCAAACAAACAAGCAACAACAACAACAAAGGATGAATTGGAGATATGTGAACTAGCACTCGGTGTGGCTTTGTGTTGAAAGCAAACTTTGGCCAGGAAAGATGGCTCCATGGTTAAGAGTCTGTGGTGCTCTTCCAGAGGACCCAAGCTCAGTTCCCAGCACCCATGTGCAGGTGGCTCACAACCACCTGTAACTCTAGTTTCCGGGGATCCAGTGTCCTCTTCTGGACCCTGAAAGCTTCTCTCTCTCTCTCTCTCTCTCTCTCTCTCTCTCTCTCTCTCTCTCTGTCTTTCTTTCTCTCTCTCTCCCTCTCTCGCTCTCTCTCTCCCTCTCTCTCTCCCTCCCTCTCCCTCCCTCCCTCCCTCCTTAAGCCCTGTGCTTGGATAATAGAAGGTGTTTGATATGCATGTATTACCTTAAAGATTTATTTATTTTATTTATTGCATATGAGTGATTTATCTGCAGAAGAGGGTATCAGATCTCATTACAGATGGTTGTGAGCCACCATGTGGTTGCTGGGAATTGAACTCAGGACCTCTGGAAGATCAGGTGGCGCTCTTAACCACTGAGCCATCTCTCCAGCCCCGCATGTATTACCTTATAGCAGCTTCGCCTGTGAATGCCATGGCATAGGTGTGTCACAGCAGCACAACTAGACAAAACACATAAGTTGGCGGTGTCCTCTGACCAGCCAAGCTCAGGTTTCCAGGCACACTCAAGCATTTCCTGAGTGCTGGTGCTACAGAGGAAGAGAGTGGCAGCTGAGGGTCCAGCTATGGTCACAGTGTGCCTGCCCTCTCACACAATATAAAGGAGTATGTTCTTCCTGCTCCTTCTCTTCTGCCCTCCTGTGATGCTCTGAGAATTTGTCTCTGAGAAAACTGCATTTGTTCAGTGGAGGTTCATTACCCATGCATCATCGCCACCTAGCCACTGCCCTTTAAGAGGTTACTTGTCTGCAGAACAAGCACCTGGTGAGGCATTGATGACCTGGTATTATCTTACTGGATTAAAGGGATCTCTGATACCCACGTGCTTCCCCCTCTGAGGAGTGGGAGAGCACCAGAGCAGTGGTCAGGAGCCTGGATGCTGAAAGGATTACAAGAGTGGGCGTGATATATATATCGGGATATATGTATATCTCCCAGAGATGGTAGAACACGCTTGCAATCCCAGCATGCAGGATGCTGAAGTAGGAGAGTCATGAGCTCAAAGTCAGGCTGGGCTACAGAGTGTCTGAGGTCAGCATGCAATTGTATACAAAGATGTTTCAAAATCAAATCAGGGCCTAAGGCTGTAACTTGGTAGATAGAGTACTTGCCTAGCAGGCACAAAGCGCTGGTTGGACCCTCAGCACTGCATAAAACCAGGTTTGGTGGTCCACACCTACAACCCTAGCACTTGGGAAGTGGAAGCGGGAAGATCAGAAGTTCAAGGACATCCTTGGCTACAGAGCAAGTTCAAGGCCAGGGCTACAGGAAGATGATGATGATGATGATGATGATAATAATAATAATAATAATAATAACAACAACAACAACAACAACCACATGTATAGATTACCTCAAATCATGTGGAGAGAAGGAAATCCTAGTTCATACTTCAACATGGATGACCTTGAGGACATGCTTAGTGAAGTAAGACAATCACAAAATGCTGAACGTGAGGGTTGAAGAGATGCTCATAAATTAAGAGCGCCTGTTGTTCCTGCAGAGGACCCAGGTTTGGTTCCCAGCGCCCACACAGCAGCTCACAGCCATCCATAGCTCCAGTCCCATGGGCTCCAACTCCCTCTTCTTGGCTCCATAGACCCTGCATGCCTGTGGGATACACACATACATGCACACCAGACACTCACACACACGAAATAAAATAATTTCCTTTTATAACTGAATGCTCACTGGGCATGGCAGCATATTATCTTTAATATCCCAGCACTCGGGAAGCAGAAAAAGTGAATTTGAGGCCATCCTTGATACATTTGAGACCAACAAGGGCTACACAGTGAGACCCTGTCTCAAAAGCTGAATATCCAGGATCCTGTTTGCTGTTGGGATCTAAAGTACTGAGATTCATTGATTGTGAGATTAAAACGTGGTCACTGGGGGTCCTGGGAAAGGGAAGGAGGAGAATTGTTCAGTTTCAGTGTCGTGAGATGCAAGTGAGTATATCTAATGCTGCTGGACTGTGCTTTAAAAGTGGTTAAGATAGGGCCGGGCATGGTGGCACATGCCTTTAATCCCAGCACTCAGGAGGCATAGGCTGGTGGATCGCTGTGAGTTCGAGGCCAGCCTGGTCTACAAATTGAGTCTAGGACAGCCAAGGCTACACAGAGAGACCCTATCTCAAAAAACCGAAAAGAAAACCAAAAAAAAGTGGTTAAGATGGTAAATTTTGTAGTATGTGAATGGTTTTGTTTTCTTTTGTCTTGCCTCTTTTTGCCAACACTAATTTTGTTTTTTAATGATGTCTGGTGGGCCAGCAACATGGCTCTGTGCTTAAAAGCCCTTGCAAAATTCAACCCTGGGACCATACTATTGAAGGAGAGAACTGACCGTAACAATAAAGCAGTCCTCTGACCTCCCTGTGTGCCTTCTGTGCGCACACCTGCATGCGCACACCACATCACAAATACACAATAACAATACATGAACTATCCCTGGCCCTTGGGAGTGTGGCAGTGACTTGTCCAGCCTTGAGGTGAAGGGTGAGTGGGTGCTGTGACCTGGGAGCAAGTACCCCTCATCATCAGGGGCTCACGTAGACTCCCAGTAAGCAAAGGTTGTCACTTGCAGGAGTCCCTGCTCTTTGTCCAGTGCTGGAACTTGCAACTCATGAGTGAAACGACTTGGTGAGACTCTTCCCCTCTCCCTGAGAGTGCTCCTCCCATCCAGTGCTCCAACCATCTGTAACTCACTCCCCAAGACACCATCTTCCTCCCAGTCCAAGGCAAAGCCCTTGGGGTAGATGGAAGCTTTTCTCATCTTCCCACCCACTGCTGACACTGGTTCTCCCTCACTCTGAGGGGACAGTCAGCATTTCAGGCCCCCAGCAGTACACCAGTTCCAGAGAGTTGAATGCATGCATGCACAGAGGGGCTTGGCCTATCACAAGTGTGTCTGGATGGAAAGCTAAATGCTCCCACAGGTCAACAGGCCCTTCCTTCATGCCCATTTCACCTCAGCCACAGAGCACGGAGTCCTTCCCGCCTGGTGTCACGAACTCTCCACTCAGCACTGGGTGCTCCCTGAAGGAGGGGAACAGAGCTCATCACAGGTGTTTACATGAGCTTGAGATAGAAACATATGTTGGACTAAATTATGTCTGAGGATTTTTTAAAAATTTACATTCTAAAATGTTAATTGTGTTATTTATAGGAGAGAGCTAGAAAGCTTAAATGTTCAATAACAACAACAAAAATGCCTGAGTTGATTACGGTGATGGTGAATGAAGCGTTTTGTGGGCATCAAAAGAAAGAATCTGAGCAAAGAGTAACAAGATAGGAAACGTATGAAGTGAAGTTAAGTAGCTCCATAGGGCTAGCATATTCACAGGGAGATGAAAGCTGAAAGCTAGAAACCCGGGCAGTGGGGCATGGCCACAGGGTTAATCATCTTGTAAAATATTGTCTGAATGGTAATTCCAAAGTCTTCTTGAGGATAAGAAGGAAAATGCTAGCCAGGCGTGGTGGAGCACACCTTTAATCCCAGCACTCAGGAGGCAGAGGCAGGCAGATCGCTGTGAGTTCGAGGCCAGCCTGGTCTACAAAGCAAATCCAGGATGGCTAAACTCTGTCTCGAAAAACCAAAATGAAGAAAAAGGAGGAGGAGGAGGAGGAGGAGGAGGAGGAGGGAGGAGGAGGAAGGAGTAAGAAGAAGAAGAAGAAGAAGAAGAAGAAGAAGAAGAAGAAGAAGAAGAAGAAGAAGAAGAAGAAGAAAAATGCTGGTGAGAGTGAAAGAGATTCCAGAGACAGATTCAGTTGAAAAGTATCTCTAAGAATTTGAGGAATCGATTGTTCATCTAATGAGGACAGTGAGCAAAGTGGGTGGGTGGGTGGGTGTGTGGATGGACAGACAGATGGGCGGGTGGATGGATGGGTAGGTGGTGGATGTATGTGGGGAGAGGTTGGATGGGTGGATGGATGGGTGGGTGGGTGGGTGAGTGGGTGGGTGGGTGGATGGATGGGTGGATAGATGCCTGGATGGATGTGTGGGTGGGTGGATGGGTGGATGGATGTGTGTATGGGTAAATGGGTGGATGGATGTGTGGGTGGGTGGGTGGGTGGATGGATGGATGGATGGATGGATGGATGGATGGATGGATGGGCAGGCCCCATGGTAACTGTTGTGAGAAATGATGACTGTTTCTTGAAATAGTGTCCAAATCCTAGGGGGGAGGGGGGCAGGGGACTTGGAAGCTAGTGGAAGGAGACAGCAGCTTTTAGAAAATAGTGAGGGAATTGTGAATGAAATACTTGGAGAAGCGGGCAGCAAGAGGAGACAGGGCCCAGACTTCTGCCCTTCCTGAAGACACTGTGGCAGCTTGAATCTGGTCATTCTCTCAGCTCTGACAGCACAGTGTAGGTCCTGGGTGGAGGTCTGCACAAAGCCCACAGAGCTCAGCCACCCATGCCGGCTGTTCCACACCCTCAGTGCATTCCACCCACTCTGGCCTCCAGGTCTGTCTTCTCCCTCCCTTCACCTGGCAGGCTCTGGCTTCCTGTAGACAACTTACCATCTGGCAAGTCTACACCCACCACCGTCTCATTTCGTTGCCCCAGAAACAGTGTAGGCGGATTCTTCTGGGATCTCCACCGTGTTGTGCCTGAGGACCCTGCGTCTGGGTGGGGAGTTGGACATTGCCCACGGTCTCCTCCTTAGAGGGGCTGAGCCAGAGGCTTCAGTCTCTAAGTTTGCTATTAAGTCCCCATCTTAGCCCATTCTGGGCTACCACAGCTGAACATCATATCCTGAAATGTGGGAGGAGCAGAAAGCTGAGAAGCCAAGACCAAGATGTCCTGTGATTGACAGGCAACGGGGGACTGATTGTATCCTTTTGTGAGGGTACAGCCACTGTATCCTAAACTTTCATCACCACCACAGTGGGAATAGAGACCTCACCATCCTTCATCCTCCCCAGGTACGATGAGATTAGGGCCCGGCTTTCCCCCACTCATGGAAGTGGCTTTAGGAACTATTGAAATGAGATAGCTGTGGGTCCCTTTTTCTAGGAGACATAAGACTTGATATGAGAGGGCTCAGTGGTTAAGAGCCCTGTCTGCTCTTCCTAAAGGTCCTGAGTTCAAGTCCCAGCAACCACATGGTGGCTCACAACCACCTATATTGAGATCTGGTGTCCTCTTGTGGTGTGCAAGCTCATATGCAGGTAGAACATTGTATAAATAATAAATAAATAAATTTTTTAAAAAAGACTTGATGTGAGAAAAGATCCCACATAGGTTCACATCTCATTCCTAGGTGACCATGAAAGATTTCACATTCCTGGAATTTTTTTCTCACCTAAGTGAGGATGATAGCGCTCAGCAGTGAGGGCTTAGAGAGGAGACCCCAGGGTAGAGTGGCCTGTGCATGCGGACCCCAGGGTAGAGTGGCCTGTGCATGCATGCGTTGTGTGCCTGCGATTGTTTTCTTACCAAATAGACAAAGCAAAGGAAGACGCAGAGTCAAAGCCAAATCGCCATCAGGGAATGTAGTTTACATGGAAATGAGAAAATTCTGAATAAACAAACTGGCCAAGCCAGGTGTGAAAAATAAGACCCTGCAGCACTAGTATTTTTAGCAGCCATTTTGCCTGCCCTTCTTACTTCATTTCCCTAGCTCCCCGTGGGGACAGGCTTTGGAGCATTTGACTGCTGATCTTCAAGCAAATCCTCCTTCAAAGCCATAGCCTGCTCTCCATCCACTTCTCTCCACTCAGGGGACGTTTGCTCAGCGCGCCTGCTCTGCAGCTGGGGAGTATGCGCTGGGGAGCCGGTGGTCACCTCATCCCATTCCTGGCATCAAACAACTTCTAATCCAGTTCAGACAAACTGGCCTCCAGTTATAGGGAGAGGAGCGGCTGTCCTGGAAAGGTGGCATAGGGCAGGCATCAGTTAAAAGGCAGTTAAAGGAGGAACAGAGGAATAAGGGCAGGCCAGGGTCAGGATGAAAAGGGCAATTGAGATCTCTGGGGGACTGAGAAGGAAGGGAAAGCCCAGGAGATGGGAAAGACCTGATGGAGGATGAAAAGAGCCTCGATGTACGATGGGGGATGGGAGGAGGCTTGCTGGAGGGTGGGAGATGGGGCCAGCCTCGCTGGGGAATGCACTGGAACGTTGTAGAATGAACACTTGATGAGAGCGGGAGAGTGGGCAGGGAGGGGCTGCCACCATCAGGCTTTGTGTGTTGTGTTCAGCTCTGTTCACACAGGGGTGACATTCTGAAACCAGCTCCATATCTAGCTTGCTGCTTCTCTCAGCAAGATTATTTCTATCTGTTCTAACCTAGGCTCGGAGAAGGAAGGAGACAAACCCAAGACTGTAAGCCCTGACTTTGGGATCCTGGCCCAGGATATTTTCTAGTACATCAAACAGACATGTCCGTATCTGATGCCCCAGGACAGTGGTTCTCAACTTGTGGGTCTTGACCTCTCTGGGTGTCAAATGACCCTTTCACAAGGGTCTCCTAAGACCATCGGAAACACAAATACTTACATTACAATTCAATACAATAGCAAAATTAGAGTTTCGAAGCAGCAACAAAATAACTGTATGGCTGGGGGTCACCGCAACATGAGGAACTATATTAAAGGGTCGCAGCACTAGGAAGGTTGCAAACCGCAGCTGGGAGATGAGTTTATAAAGATGAAGCTTTCTCAAAGGACCCTGGGAAAACTGCTTGAATAGTGTGAACATGTCAAGGCTGTAATGGGAGTTAGATGAAGATTAAACTGAATTCCATAGAGTCAGATAATTAATAAACTGAATCTAAGCCGGGCATCGTGGCGCACCCTTTTAATCCCAGCACTTGGGAAGCAGAGGCATGCGGATCACTGTGAGTTCGAGGCCAACCTGGTCTACAAAGTGAGTCCAAGACAGCCAAGGCTACACAGTGAAACCCTGTCTTGAAAAAACAAAAACAAAAAACAAAACAAAACAAAAAAAAACACCAAGAAGAGACTTGATACCCTATGAGCATATACAGGGGGAGGAGGTCCCCCTCAGTCACAGTCATAGGAGAGGAGTAAGGGGAAAATGGGAGGGAGGGAGGAATGGGAGGATACAAGGGATGGGATAATGATTGAGATGTATTATGAATAAATTAATAAAAAATATTTTTAAAAAAGAAAAAGAACTAAACAATTAAAAAAAAAAAAGCAAAAACTGAATCTGAAGTGTAGAGGCCTTTGAATAAAATCAATCTCGGAAGCTAAACAATAAAATCTAACACTACAACCTTCATTCCTCCCTCTCCAGAAAAGGCAAACCATGGACTCCGAATGCTTTACGGCTGTAAGGATAGAGAGGGCTGTGGTGGTCACACCTGCAAGCCAGCACTCAGGAAGCTGAAGTGAGGATGTACAGTGGGATGCCTACCTGAGCTATAGCATGACTTCCAGGCAGAGGTCCTTATCTAATGGGCTGCTTTGAAGGTGACCCAGTGGCTGAGGTAGAGCCCCTAGCCAGCTCCTGGCATAAACAAACACTCAGCAAAGAATCCTTTGCCCGGTGATGGCAGCTTGGGCAGAAAAGCAGGGCTTTCCTCCTCGCTCAGGCCTTTGCTTCAGGGAGACAGGCCTGGGATGTTTTCCTGCACAAAAACAGTAACAGGGCGTCAGTAGCAGAAGCTAGGCATGACGGTGCTCAGAGACAGGGCAGACTCCGTGAGTTTGAGGCCAGTCTCATGTACACAGTGACTTCCATTCCGGCAACGGCTACATGGCGAGACCTTTCCTCAAAAACAACAACAAACCAAGGGGGAATGCCAGAGGCGAGTGAGGGCTGAGGCCTAGATACCGGCCCCTTCCCCAGAGCTCCTTCTCTGTCAGTCTGGATCTCCTGGGTCTTCACCCCTAACTACACAGAGGTTGGGTTCTGTATGGTCCCTGCTATGTTGTGGCCTCTGTGTTAGGGACTCATGAAAATCTTCTGGCTTTGAATAGTCTCATGGCTGCTGGGAGGCAGGAGGCTGGCTGGGTTTTGCCAGTCAAATCATTTGGCTTTGTCTGTTGCTTGTCACCCATACTGCACCAGGAGCTTCGGGTCTCAAAGGGTGGAGGACGGACATGGCTTGCAGCGTAAGCCTGTGCTGTGCCCAGCTGGGGCTGAGCGTAGGTCCCACCTGCCAAATCCTCCCTTCCAAGTAGAGCCTGGGGGAAGACCTGGGCCACAGAAGCCGCAGAAGCCTGAAGGGTAAAAATCTTGACTCTCAAAATCCTGGAAGCACCAGAGCCCAAAGCCGGCCCAGTCACTTCTTTTGTTTTAACTAAGATGAGCCTAGAAAGGATTTAGAACTGACAGCAATAAGTAAAGCAGCCAACTGCTTGGCTTACAAACCTTGTTCCTTTTAAGTGATCCGCTTAGGGTCTTTAATATTTTTAACTTTTGTGTTAAAAAACATATAACCTAAAATTTAAGGTATGCTCACTTGTAACCTTTCTAGTTTTAGAAGAAAACGCCTTCCCCATTAAGACGCCCTGTTTAACTTTGAGGCATGATGGCTGTGCTTGTGAAATGAGGGAACAAATGTTTTTGGGTTTTTTTTTTTTTTGTTTTTGTTTGTTTGTTTGTTTCAAGACAGGGTTTCTCTGTGTATCTCTGACTGCCTTGGACTTAATTTGTAGACCAGGCTGGCCTTGAACTCAGGGATCCACTTGCTTCTGCCATCTGAGTGCTGGGATTAAAGGCGTGCAACATCAATGTCCTGTGACAAATGGGTTCTTATAAAAAGAAAATAAATAATGAATACCTCATAGGCTTGTTGGTGTTCGCCGGGCTCACTTGCTTATTCTGTTTTTGCATTTTCACTCTTGCTTGCCTCTTGGCTCAATTTGGGGCTGATCTACTGAGGGTTTTGATCTGGCTGGGTCCAAATTCTCCCTCTTCTGTCTCCCTTCCTCTTCCTCGTCCTTTAATCTGCAGGATTGGTCTCTTGTGTTCTGTGTGCCTGTCCATCAATGTCAGTTTCTATCTATCTATCTATCTATCTATCTATCTATCTATCTATCTATCTATCTGTCCATCTACCCATCTACCTACCTGTCTGTCTGTCTATCTATGTATCTACCTACCTACCTACCTATCTACCTATCTATGATTGATTGTTTAGAGAGTAAAAGCTCTTGCAGGTAAGCCCAAAGACCTGAGTTTGATCCCAGGAATCCAAATAAAAAGTTGCAGTACAGTGACAGGGATTGTCATGCCAGCACCACTCCCTATCCCCGTCCCTGAGAGACCCACCCTCAACAAAGGGGAAGGAGACACCACTCCTGAAACTTGTACACTGGTGTGCGCGCGTGCACATGCTGGCTGTCCATCCATCTATGAGGAGTCTGCCAGTTATCTATGACCTAGCTTCCCGCTCTCCGTCTATTTAAGCATGGCTCATTGTAACGAATTGCCTTATTTTGCAGCACTTTGTGTATGTGAACCTAGGGCCTTGCTCTTTGTAGGCAAGCATTCTACCACCGAAACACATTCTCAGCGTTCTTTTAAGTGTCCCCTTGCTTTAAAAAAAGATTTATTTATTTTTATTCACATGTATGAATGTTTTGCTTGGATGTATGTGGACCACACGCATGTTGCCTACAGAGGCCAGAGAGAGTATCCGATGCCCTAGAACTGGAGTGAAAGGCAATTGTGAGCCACCATGTGGGGCTAGGACCCAAACCCAGATTCTCTGGAAGAGCAACAGTGCCGTTAACCACTGAGCCATCCCTTCGGCCCCCACCCTTTCCCGCATGGAAAGCATCCCACAGGGTTTCCCAGGTGGGCCTTGAATTCTCGCTGTAGCTCAAACAGGTCTTGAGCCTTCCCCGGGGTTCCAGAAGCCCAGCTCTCATAGCACAGAGCATCCGTGCTCAGAACTACATAGAACACTGGAGAAGCTTTGAAGTCTACGGCTGCAGCTAGGTTGAGTGGTGACCCCCTGACCTGGTGGTGTCTTCTCATTTGCATATACCTAAAGTCTCCTTCCAGACCGGTCTAACAAGTAGTAAAGTTTAGCTGTGGAAATTGATTATTCTGAGTTCTAGATTCATCCTGGTGTTTTTTGTTGTTGTTGTTTTGTTTTGTTTTGTTTGCATATATTGGAATTTATTAAATCTACTGCTTTATAACCTGCTCTTTAACCACCTATGTGCTTAAATATGTAGTCTGTAGACACACATATATGTTACATTTATCTCATCAGTTTCCTATTGGGATTGTGACTAGGACTATACTGAATCTATAAGTGATTTAGGGAAGGTTTTAGGTGAAATACCCTTTAGTTGCTTGGGCCATCTACAGCAGGACAAGCTGGCAGAAGCTCTATCAACAGCCCACAGACAGAGGGGAATCCCTTGTTTATAGACTTATTTATGTTCTTATTTATTATAGACTTATTCATATACCTATCTTGTTTAAATTTCTTGTTTACAGAGAGGTCTCTGAGTTTAGAAGATAAGTGAAGATACTAGCTAGGATACTATGTCCTCATGTAGGAAGCTAGTTCTATCCTTTCATCCTATCTGAGGCCACTACATGCTAGGAGTTTAGCAGCTCAGGGAAGGTCTCAGGTGAGCCAAAGATAGCATCTTCTACAGGGCACCCTCTGCAGGGCATCCTCTACAGGGCTTCCTCTGCAGGGCATCCTCTGCAGGGCAACCTATACAGGGCGTCCTCTACAGGGCAGCCTCTGCAGGGCATCACTTTCTTCCTGAAATTAGGGCACCACTGGGGCTAAGCCCCCTCCATTTTTCATCTTGTAGTGGACAGTCAGTTGATGATCTTTGAGAGAGGGACTGTATCAAGAGATGTTACTCATGTGGGCCCATGTGGTGCATTGAACTATAGCCTGGATGAACTAAGTTAACAGGCAGATTAGACAGGGGCTAGGCACCAGGGTTTTACGACAGATGATGATGATGAGACAGGTTCTCAGTCTGTGGTCCTGGCTTGGAACTCACTATGTAGGTCAGGCAGCTTGTATTTGTTTGTTTATTTATTTATTTGATATGTATGTATTTCACATCTGTAGAAGAACCGCTAACCCAGCTGGCCCAGTCTTCCCTCAACTCTACAGAAGAAGAAATGGACTCTGGAGAGGGAAGTGAACCTGCTCCAAGTCCTCCACTACTTGAACACAAGGCAGCTTTCCTACCCAGGGCTGCCTGTGCCCGGGCTGGCATATGTAAGGAGAGTGCCAACAAGGCTGTGGGAGCTTTATGGTGCATCCCTGATGACTCTTCCATTATGGGACAAAAAGCTCACATGGGGTCCGCGAAAGGAAGCCGCACAGAGGCCTGTTAGACCTCAGCAGAGAGCTCACCCTCCAAGGAAGCCCCAGCCTGCCACTAGAGACCTAAGGATCAGAGAACCTGCTCTTCTTATCCTCCAGTTGGAAATGCTGAGACTGTACGGGCCCTGGAGCAGAGTGTAGGCATAGAAACAGGACTGTGCTAGATTCTTGCAATGGAGGGGGAGGGGGGCTTCATTGGGAAACAAAGGAGAGATTAAGATGGGGCTGTTGAGAGGTTGGTTAAGTGAACCAAGGCTTGTAAACCCGATTCGGGTGTGTTGCTCAGCAAATGCTCACATTACCAGAACAATCAGCAAAGGGAAACCCCACCCAATGGAAGAACCGAAGCTTGTCCTGAAGAGTAATTGTTTCAGGGTTCTCAATTCATTTCTTGTTTATGCTTTTAAACCTTTGCTCTTTTCTTTCTTTCTTTCTTTCTCTTTCTTTTTCTTTTCTTTTCTTTTTTGGTGTGTGTGTGTGTGTGTGTGTGTGTGTGTGTGTGTGTGTGTGTGTTTTGGCTTTGTTTTTCTGAGACAGGGTTTCTCTGTGTAGCCTTGACTGGCCTGGACTCACTTTGTAGACCAGGCTGGCCTTGAACTCACATCTATCTGCCTCCCTAGTGCTGGGATTAAAGGTGTGCACCACCACGCCCAGCTTAATAACATGGGTCAAATCTTCCACCTAGATCATAGTAATAACATGGTTCCAGGTTGCTAACACATCCAGGGAACATTCTACCAGACAGCAATTCCTTTCACGTGCATTGGGCGCATTTCCTGAGCAGAATGTATTCTAGGCAACAAAATAATCAATCACTGGCTTTCCTTCATACTGTTTTGGTCATAGTTTTCCCTTCCCTCAACTCCTCCCAGCTCCTCCATCCTAACCATCCACCTTCATATTCATTCTCTCTCTCCCTCCCTTCCTCCCTCCCTCCCTCTCTCTCTGAAAAATCAAATCAAAACAAACAAACACCATCCCCCAAAATCCCCACAAAATACACTGAGTCATTTTGTATTCTCCAACTATCGTGAGCGCGGCCTGCCCTAAAGCATGGTTGATATACCCAGTATCACTTCATTGGAGAAAGCAGGCTCTCCCTCTCCCAGCAGGTATCAGTTACAAACAGTTTCTTGGGGAAGGGCAAGATTTGTGCTCACTTCCTTCCCAGTGCTGCACTTTGTCCGACTTGAACTCTATAGGACATGTGAATGCAGCCACGGTCTCTGTGAGTTCGTATGTATACCTAAAAGACAATGTGTTCTTGGGATCACCCACCACCCCTGGCTCTGACATTACATTCTTTCTTCCTTCTCTTCTGCACAGATCCCTGAGCCTTGAAGAGAGATATTTGATAATGACATTTCCTTCTTTAGGGCTAAGTGCCCCAAGGGCTCTAACTCTCTGCACATTGTTCAGTTATGGGTGTGTGTGCTAATTACCATCTACTGCAAGAAGTTTCTCAGATGAAGAATGAGCAATGCACTGATCTACGGGTATAGCAATGTGTCCGCTGGAGTCATTTTGTTACTATGTTCATTTAGCAGAATAATAGTAATAAATTTTCCTTTAGGGCCCATGACCTAGCTACTTTCAGGTTCTTGGCCATTTTAGAAATGTAAGGCATGGGCTCCATCTCATGGAGCAGACCTTAAGTCAAATTTTAAAAGTGGTTGGTTTGGGCTGAAGAGATGGCTCAGCGGTTAAGAGCACTGCCTGCTCTTCCAAAGGACCTGGGTTCAATTCCCATCAACCACATGGCAGCTCACCCCTGTCTGTAATTCCAAGATCTGACATTCTCACACCAACACACATAAATTAAAATTAAATAAAAAAATATTTCTTTAAAAAAGTGGTTGGTTTAAGCAGTGGCGCATACCTATAATCCCAGCACTCGGGAGGCAGAGTCAGGCGGATCTCTGTGAGTTCGAGGCCAGCCTGGTCTATAAAGTGAGTCCAGGACAGCCAAGGCTACACAAAGAAACCTGTCTCAAAAAAAAAAAAAAAGAAAGAAAGAAAGAAAAGAAAAGAAAGGAAGGAAGGAAGAAAAGAAAGAAAGAAAGAAAGAAAGAAAGGGAAAAAAAGTGGTTGGTTATACCTGTAACATTTGTGGCACTATTGGACTGGTGTATCTTGTAGGTCACAGGCTCATAGCTGGCGATGTAGAATACTGTCTACCATCATGACTGCTAGTCAGTAAGGACAAAGCTCCTATTTGGGCACCAGCTTGAGTCCTTCATGTTTGATGACACAAGTAAAGTGGCATCTTCAACAACAGAGCCATCAAACTGTGGAGGGTAACCAACACTACTGGTAAGAACAGCCTATAATGTTTGGGGACAGAAAACCTACGAGATCCTTTTGGCCAACAACCCAACATGATGTCACCCATTTCTGGTACTAAAGTACTTGGAGCACAAGATATCTAGTTAGGGTAGTTGAGGTAATAGCCCTGACTGTCCTGGACTCCCTTTGTAGACCAGGCTGGCCTTGAACTCACAGAGATCCACCTGCCTCTGCCTCCTGAGTCCTGGGATTAAAGGCGTGCACCATGACACCTGGCTCCCCATATGACTTTTCAAAAGACCACTATGGAAATCAATATAGAGATTCCTAAAAATGCTGAAAATCAAGATCTGTAAGACCCAGTCATACCACTCGAGGGCATACGCCTATAGAACTTCATATTTTACTACAGAGATACTTGCTTATCACTGCTGTTCAGTTCATAATACCCAATAATTGGAAACAGTCTAGATGCCCATCAACTGATGGATATTATTCAGCTCTTAAGAAAAATAAAATTATGAAACTTGCAAGAAAGTGGCTGGAGCTAGAAAATAATCATCGTAAGTGAGGCAACCCAGAGCCAGAAAGACAAATAAGGCTCAAGTGTGTGAGAGCATTTGTTCCCTAGATCTGTCTTTGTGGTTCTGGGAACTGAGCTCAGAGCCTCTGAAAGAACAGCAAGCGCTCTTAGCCAAGAGCATTTCTCCAGCCCCCAGGGAGAAACAGATTACATGATGCATTTCTCAAAGAAGAAAAAACATAGTGCTATATAACACAGAATAAATGTCTGCATACTATAGATTTTGATTACTAAATGTATCCACATAGGTTCATCAAGTGTAACAAATGGATAGCTCTAATGTAAGAAGCTGTGTGGCAGGGCAGGGGTTAAATGAACACAGTGATCTTCATTGGTCTGGAAGCCTAAGAGTGCTCTAAAAATGCATGTCTTTCTGTTTTCACTTTTGCTTTTTTTTGTTTTTGTTTTTGTTTTTGTTTTTTGTTTTGTTTTGTTTTGTTTTGGTTTGTTTTGGTTTGGTTTTTCAAGACAGGGTTTCTCTGTGTAGCCTTGACTGTCCTAGACTCACTTTGTAAACCAGGCTGGCCTCAAACTCACAGTAATCCACCTGCCTGTCTCCTAAATGCTGGGATTAAAGGCAAGCTTTTTTTTTTTTTAAAGAATAACTATCTCAAACCAACAGCTTAAAATTTCAGCATAAGAAACTAGGGAAATTGCAAGCATGAATACCTGGGTTTCAGTCCCAGCCGAGGCAAGAGGACTACCATACGTCTGAAAGCAGTTCCAGGCCAGCCAGCGCAATACGTGAGACCTTGTCTCAAACATAAATAGATGAATACAATTTTTAAAAATAAAATAAAGAAACTAGAAAAAAGATCAGTAAACAAACAGAAGGAAGGACATAATGGCTAGAGTGGTAAGTGGAATAAAGAATAGAAAAATAAGCTGGGTGTGGTAGCGCACACCTCTGGTTCCAGCACTTGGGAGGTAGGCAGAACCAAGTGGATCTCTGAGTTCCAGGACAGCCTGGTCTACAAAGAGAGTTCCAGGACAGCCAGGGATACACAGAGAAACTGATTTAAAAAAAAAACCAACCAAACAAAAAAGGATATATATATATATATATATATATATTATATATATATATTATATATATATATATATATTATATATATAATATATATATTAATAATATATAATATATATTATATATTATATATATATATTTATATATTATATTATATTTATATATATATATATATATATTTTTTTTTTTTTTTTTTTTTTGGAGACAGGGTTTCTCTATGTTATCTTGGCCCTTCTGGACTTGCTTTGTAGACCAGGCTAGTCTCAAACTTACAGCGATCCTCCTGCCTTTGCCTCCCAAGTGCTGGGAATAAAGGCATGCGCCACCACACCTGGCATTATCCATAACCTTTTAAGATCAGCTGGACATGGTGACACACGCCTAAACCCTCTGCTGCTCAGAAAGCGTCATTACATCATTCATCCTGCATTTTTTTACTCTGGCAGTGAAGGAGTTAAATGAAATTAAGATAATAACTTCAGGGTCTGGAGCCATGACTCAGTAGCTAAGAGCTATGGCTGCTCTTGCAGAGGACTGGGGTTCGATTCCCAGCACCCACATGGTGGTTCACAGCCACCTGTAACAAAGCACTGCATTGAGGGGATCTCCAACAGCACTGCACGGACACAGTGCACAGACGACATACATTGCAGCAAAGCACCCAACCTAGGCAAAATAATAAAATATGTTTTCAAAAAAAAAAAAAGACTGAGCATGCCAAGTGTTGGTGAGGGGCAGAGCAACTGGAATGCCTGCACACTGTGGTGGAAATGAAAGTTTGCACACTAATCTGTCAGTTATTTAAAATGCAGACAGGTACACCACAGCAGGTGGCATTCCCGGAGAAATGAAAACAGATATCTATACAAAGATGTTGATGTTCGTGCCGCTGTGTGTGTGACAGCCAAAATTGGAAACAGCCCACCTGTCCACCAATGGAGCCATGCTCATATAAGGGGCTATTGTTTCAGTCGGTGGAAATGAATGGACTTGGTACCACAGCGTGGATGAATGTCAAAATATTTACACTGAATAAAAAGTCGTAAGTGGTTGCGCTATTTCTTTTTGGTGGTGGTGGTTTTATCAATCCAATTTATTGTTCAAGTCCTCAGGGAGGAGGAAGGCTGCATGATTCCACCACAGACCCTTTGGCCATCTTCGTAGCTTCTGCTCTCTCCTGTCTCCTCAGCTCTGCTTTGGTTTTCCCAGAAAGGGATCAGCTGTCTTGTGTGCCCTGAAACTAACATCCAAGAGGAGACCAGAAATCCTTGGGGACTTTCTTAGGCTCCCCCCCAGGAACAGCCAGGACAGAATGATGCTAAGCATCAGGACAGCAAGGTACACTATTTCATTCCATATGAGTCTTTAGTGTTCAAACTCCTCTGCGGCAGTACAAGGTGGGCCAGTGACTGTTTACAGTTAGTTATGGGATGGCTGAGTCACAAAAAGTGACAGAGGTATTGACCATCTTGGTTGAGGTGGACTGAAAGATACACATACAGACATCCTGGTAGCATTGTATTAAGAACCATAATAGGGGGCTGGAGAGATGGTTAAGAGCACTGGCTGCTCCTCCAGAGGACCCAGGTTCAATTTCCCAGCACCCACATGGCAGCCATGCCCTCACAGAGACATACATGCAGGCAAAACACCAATGCACATAAAATAAAGATAAATAAATAAATAAATTTCTTTTAATTTTTAAAGGACCATAAAAATGTCTGTGGTCACATAGATCTTGTTCTCAGAAAATTCTCTCAAAGATTTCAAAAGAGATCAAAAGTTCCTGTCCAAACATTTTCCTGGCAGCGTCACCTATATCACACACAAAAACTACTGAAAATGACCTAATTACCCAACTGCAGTGCAAGTGCTAAGAGATCAACACTGGACAGTTTTGTTCACAATTACAAATAAAAAGGAAGGGAAGAGCCAGATATGGTGGCACATACCTTTTAGTCCCTTCGGCTGAGGCCAAAAGATCGTGAGTTCACGGCCAGTCTTGCTACATAGAGGGTTTGAGGCCAGTTTGAATTCCGCAGCAAAACCTAGCTTTAAAAAAAAAGTAGAGGGATTGGGGTAACAGTTCACTGGGTGAACTGCTTGTGTGCCCTGTAAGCATAAGGACCTGAGTTCAATTCCCAGGCCCCACATAAAGTGGTGTTATGCACTTGTCATCCCAGGGCTGGAAAGAAGGGGAGAGAAGCACCCTGGGGCAGCTCAATAAGTGAGCTCCAGGTTCAGTGAGCCCTTGTCTCCAAAACACAAGGTGACTGAGTGGTGGTGACGCAAGCCTTTAATCTCAGCAGAGGCAAGCAGGTCTCTGTGAGTTCAAGGGCAGCCTAGGCTACAGAGCAAGTTACAGGACAGCCAGAGCTATGTGGAAAACCTTGTTTCAAAAACAAAAAAAAAAATATCAAGAAGAGACTTGATACCCTATGAGCATATACAGGGGGAGGAAGTCCCCCTCAGTCATAGTCATAGGGGAGGGGAGTAAGGGGGAAATGGGAGGGAGGGAGGAATGGGAGGATACAAGGCATAGGATAACCATTGAGATGTAATAAGAATAAATTAATAAAATATATTTTTTAAAAAGAAAAATTAGATATGATGATGTGCCTGTGTATGGCTTTGTGGAAACCAGAAGAAGGTGCAGGGTCCCTTGGGGCTGGAGTCTTAGGCTGTGAGCTTCCCATGTGGGTGCTGGGAACTGAACTTGACTCTTAACTGCTGAGCCATCTCTGCCCTTTAAAGTCATTGAAAGAAAGAAAGAAAGAAAGAAAGAAAGAAAGAAGGAAGGAAAAGAAAGGAAGAAAAGTAAGTTAATCTGACAAGAAACCTGTTCTGAGACGGTGCTATCATAGGAAGAGTGCCTCTCAGACACCGCCACATAAAGTAGAAGTTGCAAATACAAACAGTTCTATAGACAGCACTGAGAATCAGCTGGTGTGCAGAGATAAAGTTATAATATATTAACAAGTTGAATATGCTTGTTTTTGCGTTGTAAGTTTTTAGAGTACTCTTTAAAAGACCCAGGGTGTGGTGACAGATGCCATTAATCCTGGCACTTAGGAGGCAGAGGCAGGCAGATCACTGAGTTCAAGACCAGACTGGTCTCTGGAGAAAGTTCCAGGGCAGCCAGACCTACACAGTACAACCTTGTCTTGAAGAACTGAAAAAATAAAAGAGAAAGATCCTTCATTGGCTGATGTTTATGAAAAGAATCATTCTCTAAAGTATTTATTCTTCCTTTCAATTGTTATTATTTTGTTTTTGAGATTAGGATATAATTATATCATTTCCTCTCCCCCTAAAATTTCCCATATCCTCGTCCTTTCTCTTTCAAATTCTCAGTATGTTTTTCTGGCTAATTGTTGTTATATACATATATGTGTTTCTATAGATATTTTTAAATATTCCTAAATATATAAAGACAACCTTATCAGTTTGTATAATGTTAAAAAATAAAAAAATAAAAATAAAAAAAAAAACAAGCCTCGGGAGGCAGAGGCAGGCGGATCGCTGTGAGTTCGAGGCCAGCCTGGTCTACAAAGTGAGTCCAGGATGGCCAAGGCTACACAGAGAAACCCTGTCTCGAAAAACCAAAAAAAAAAAAAAAAAAAAAAAAAAAAAAAAAAACAAGCAAGCAAGCAAGCAAAAAAAAATACAAGGTGTACAGCAACAAAGAAATATGGCTGATCTCTGGCCTACACACATACACACACACACACACACACACACACACACACACACACACGTGCGTGCACTTGCTCGCACATCCACACACAAAACGTAAGATGCTTCATGTATTTACATTTACAAAATAATGCAACACCCTGTGTGCAGAAACCACAGAATCATACGTATACTGTGGCGACATCTATGTGAACCCTGTGTTCTTTATATGCACAGGAACGCAAAGAGGGGGGGAAAAAACGCAGAAGAGAAAATGCAAGGAGATGAATGACAAATAACTGGCATGTGAGGAATGTTTTCTTGTTGGTTTGTCTCCTGTAAAGTTACAATGTTTTCATAACAGTTTTTAAATGTCTTCTTGTTGGTTTTGGCTTAGTCTCCCCACCTGGGGATTACTGCCTGCTTTGGGTCTGTCAACTGCCCACATCAGCACCTCCATGTGGTCGGGGCCCAGCCCAGTCAGTTTGCCTTTATGCCATTGACAAAATGCTGACCAGCCTGCATATGCTGAAAAGGGTGCTCCCTTTCTCCTCATGTTCACGTTGTTCCAACACCTTGATTGACAGGTTCTAAAGACCCGGACCCCAGAGGAGGAGGACTGAAGGGTGGGACAGCGTAGAATGTCTAGGAAGAAAGATGGAGCCTCTTAGATGAACTTGGACCATTTTGCTCATTCACCAGGTAAAACTGATGTCAATCATCTCTGATTGGCCAATGCCCCAAAGGTGACACAAACAGAAACAGGGACACAGTGGATCGCCTAGGAGAGGGTTAAAACCTTAAAGGGGAAAAGTAACAGAGCCTTGCAAGGGCTGTTGTCTGTTGTCCAGTGTTGATGTGACCCCTTCCATAGCTTACTCTCAGGTCCTGCTTTATGTAAGATAGGACAGCCCAGTCCTGGGACACTAACCCCCAGTGTGGCAGCTGTTTGATAGCCTTTACCCAAAGCTGTCATCTCTGCCTCTTGGCCTTTCCACGGAGTTTCCCTCTCCTCCCTCACGTCTCCACACAAGCCTCACACACATTTCAGACTTTATTGCTGTTGTCCCACTGACCTGGAGCCAGCTTCTGGCAGACCTTTTGTCCCAGCTTCTGGGGCAGTTGGCCCTGGCCAGGGTTCAGGGAAGATAAGGAGCCGCATAGCACCCACCCACGCTGAGGCCTCCTAAAGGGACCCCTACCAGTCTCCCACCTGCCCTCACTCCTGGATTATGTCCACACTAGGAAGGGAAACTCAGCTTCCCCAACTATAGCCCCAGTCCCCTGGGGAGAGAGAGAGAGAGAGAGAGAGAGAGAGAGAGAGAGAGAGAGAGAGACAGACAGACAGACAGACACAGAAAGAGAAAGAGAGACAGAGACACACACACACACACAGAGAGAGAGAGAGAGAGAGAGAGAGAGAGAGAGAGAGAAAGAGAGAGAGTATGTGTATGTGTGTACATGCATGGTCTCTCTTCCTGAACTGGCTAGTGACCTGGGTACCCAGCGGCATTAAGTCCTATTTCCCATCCTTAGCCTAGAAATCAAAGGAGATTTAAATATTCCTGGAGAAAGCCAAGCACCCCTCTTCTTACCTGCCCCAGCATGTTTGATTTTTTTTTTCTTCTCATGTATTTCGTGGGATTATGGTTATGTGTCTGTGCTTTTCTGGAGCTCTTTGAGATTGCTGCCTTTAGACTGTGGGAGAAGAGGGCTGGGGAATGTAGCTCATGTAGCTCAGTGGGCAGAGTGCCGGTCTCGCTTGCAGAAGCCCTAGGTTTGATCCTGAGCCCCATATAAACCAGCTGTAGGAGTGCCTGCCTGGGACCCTAGTCATCCTCAGTGAATTTGAGACCAGCCTGGGACAAAGTCAATAATAATTTTTTTTGTTTTGTTTTTTGGTTTTTTGGTTTTTGGTTTTCAAGACAGGGTTTCTCTGTTTAACAACTCTGACTGTCCTGGAACTCACTCTGTGGACCAGACTGGCCTCAAACTCACAGAGATCCACCTGCCTCTAGCACTCAAGTGCTGGGATTAAAGGCTTGCACTGCCACCACCCAGGTAAAAATTAAATTTTTAAGAGGAAGGAAAGAGCAGGGGAGAAGTAAACGAGGAAAGGAATCGTGTGGGAAGGGCTCTCAAAGGCAGGCCAGTAGTTGACTGGCAAAGAGTGGCTGCCCTCTATTCCAAGTCACCTTGGTTTCTGCAGAGACCTAGGAAGCTCCTGGAGAAAGCTGTTTGGAGCCTTGGATACATGGAAAACCTGGTGTTTTATAGGCTGAGTCCCTTCCTTCTCCCACAGAGCAAAGGATCCAGTATCTTCCTGGGCAGACACACCCAGCCGCCCTGGTCTTGCCCCTCCAGAAGGAAAAAGGATGAAACGGCTTTGTTCTTCTTTGTGCTTCCCAAGTCAAGAATCAGGAGGGTTCTGGGAGGACTCAAACAAGCAGAATAACTGACAGTGAGATCAACACAGACAGGTACCCCAGGACTCCAGACAGAAACAAAAGAACAAACAAACAAACAAAAACGCTCAAAAGGCACACGGGGTTGGGTTGCACAGACACCCCCACCACCCTCAGAGCATCCTGGCTCAAACGTCTTCTAGGCCCCCACCCACCCCGGTGCCACCACCTGCCTATCTTCCAGTTAGGGACAGAGCTGCAGAGTGGGCCACCCTGGCCACTGGATCCACTGGAGGCGTCCAGGACCTAAGGAAAGAGGGCAGGTCGCCGGCATCTTCCTGTGCCTCTGACCCTGGAACTAGAATCTAGCCCAGGACAATTCTCTCCTGAAGTCGGGAAGGGGAGTAAAGTCTGGTCTTTTCAAGACTATCTAACATTTCCTGGGGGTGGGAGGAGAGAGAAGCCGCGAAAATTACAGCCTGTGCCACCTGTGGGCGGAGGTGAGAAGAAGTACCAAATAATTAGTAAAATGTTTTCTGTGACTTGGCTGGGATTTCGAGTATCTGCGGGGCTCCCAGTGTGCAGGGACCCTGACTCTTAGGCTCCCAGAGTAGTACGGGGCTCCTCGGAGGTAGCTTAGAAAAAACGGTTTCTCCCACTTTAATTCATTTAAATACTGTAAACATAAGCACACTCCGGAGGGAGTAGGATAAAAGAACCGGGGTCCAGCGAGCGGACCCCGCGCCACCAGTTTAAGGAAGAGCCTTTCTAGGGGTGTAAATAAGTAATTAAGTTTATTTCCTCGGAAATAAAGACCAGCAAGCATCCCCGCAAACTCTGGACTTGCGGGAGTCCCAGAGCACGACACAGAGCCTTGTCTCAGCCCTAGGAACGATCGAGCACCCAGTATCCTGGAATCGAATCGGCACGTGCCCGCTGAAAAGGCGCTGTCCACCGCACCCTGTCCCTCCCAGCCCGCGGCGTGATGGAGCTGTCGTCTTTGATGTCCTGGGTGGAAACACTGGGAGCCAAAAGCCTGGAGCGCCACCGGCAAAGTCCAGGCCTGGGTCTGCCTCTGCCGCAGATTGACTGCGCTCTGAGCTGCCTTCTTCTCAGCGCTGCGAAGCTCGCGGTTCCAGCGGGCTCCTGCTCTCAAATGCTTTCTGGAGAGTCTGAAGGCCCTAGGCCCTGGGGATGGTGTTGAGCGAGGGCTCACGGAAAAAAGCGCTTCCTTAAGCTGGTGGCGGGGTCCAGTTCCTGTATCCTACTCCCTCCGGAGTGATAATTCTTTTTACAGTATTTAAGTAAGTGAGCTGGGAAAAAGCGGGTTTTTCTAAGCCAGCTCCGAGATCACAACACTACTCTGGAAGCCTAACCGATCCCTACACATTCATTCGCCCACACACAACCCACACCCACCCCAACCCACCCCACCTCCACCCGCGGAGACTCGAAAGCCCAACTAGGCCACAGAAAACATTTTACTTAATTACTTGGGACTTCTTCAGTAGAGGGCATCTCACCTCCGCCCACGAGTGGCACAAGGTAGAATTTTTGGGTTTTTTTTTCTCCGAACCCCGAAACAACGTAAAAGATGAAGAAAACGACTGCTTGGACGGCTACGACCCCCAATCCCATCTTCTCCACTCTGAGGATAAAGACGCAGGTAAGGGATCCTTCCATTTCACCCAAGAGGAAACTGAGATCTCATAGAGCCCAATGCTGGCTCCCAGGCGCTCAGCCTCGGAGGAGTGATCTGGGGTTGTCACAGCCAATCACAGGGTCCGCTTTTTTGTTTGTTTTTGTGGCCACACAGTGCTCTGAATCCTCTCTGGAGCCATACAGCCCAGTGAGGCTGACAGATGCCTCTAAAATAACCGAGTGACTGTGTCACTCTTAGGAGCCATGCATGCATCTTCTGTTGTTGCCAAATAAGAAGAGCTAAGAGGAAGGCGCTGAGAACTCTGGAGACCAAGAGGCTACCCAGTTAAGGTAAGAGCCAGAGGCCTGCACCCTCTCAACACAAAGCCCTTGTCTCCATTCTGAGACCTAGGCGGAGCTCTGACCCCCAAGAACTCTTTAGGTGATAGGGTTATCTTTGCTTCTGCAGGCCTGGACACCTGGGTCGAGAAATATGGAGGAATTTTCCATGACCCTTGCATTTAATTTACAACCGTTCCCCAGGGGCTTCAAATCTGAGAAAGTGACCATTACAGAAGATTTCTAGGCCTTTCTGTGACACACCCCCCCATAATGAACACACACACATCACACACGTGTTCTCTCTCTCTCTCTCTCTCTCTCTCTCTCTCTCTCTCTCTCTCTCTCTCTCTCTCTCGCCATTAAAAGGGTGCTGGGAACACTTGTATTAAACTCTGGAAGGAAATAATTTGGCCGACACTCAGCTACTGACCCCCATCTCTGCTGGACTGGAAGAGCAATTTTTCGGGCGCTGGAGCCCATCGCATCCTAGCATCCAAGAGATTGCCAGGGGAGTCTGTGACCCCACTCCAGTAAGAGGAGGCTTGAGACCCTTACCAACCTACCCCAGCTCTCAAAACAACACAACAAAACACACTGAGAAGGAAGCAAAGGGGGGAGCTAGGAGGAAATGCTTACATATTGCTTTGATCCAGACGGGCAAACTTATGACTTTTGTATCAATCAAATAATTTGTCAGAGTTTTGCATCATCGATAACATCCTCACCCTCCAGGATATAGAAGTGTATTGTCTGAATAAAATTTTATGTGGTAAAATCTCAGGACTGTTTTTCCCCCTTTTTCATCCGGTCTGACAGTTGTGACCCTGAGAACTATTATACCTGGAAGCTAAGGCACTACCAAGCAGAAGGGAAGCAAAGTCTGAGAGGAATCAGAACTCTAGAACAATAAGGCATGCAGGACCAGAAGCCCCTGAGACCTGGAGGTGGCTAGCCATAGTCAAAGGAGCTCAGGGGGCAAGCATTAAAACATACGACAAGTGGCCACCCCTCCTCCCCCCGTTCCTGATCCCCACCCCAGACAAGAATGAGGTTCTTTTAAACACCTACAAAATAGTCAATTTGCTACTCATGCATTGGAAGTAAGGAAGATAACAAACAATTGTGGGTGTATTAAGACCCAAATCTTCCAGTAAGATATCCCTTAAGTAAAGACATGTTTCAGAGGGTAGGAAAGGAAAAAAAAAATAAAACCAGAGAAGAAGCAGCTTCCAGCTAGTCCTAACATCTTTATATAGCGGCCTTTTATTTATTTATTTATTTATTTATTTATTTATTTATTTTTATAGTGTGTGTGTGTGTGTGTGTGTGTGTGTGTGTGTGTGTGTGTTGCCACAGGAACGTATAGAGTCACACTGAGATAACTGCTCAGAATTTAGAGTCTGGAAATTCAAATATTGGAATCTTGGAAACCTGGAGAACCACAGAGGTTTCTAATCGTATTCTTAGCTTAAAGTTCGCTTTGGGAAAAAGAACCCAGAGAAATCTGGATCCTCCCAGCTTCTTTAGAAGAAGGAAACTGCAGGGTGGGAGTGAAGAATGGCTGAACAAGAGGAGAAAGCCCCTCCGAATTCAGGGGAACACCCCTGCGGAGGGAAGTTGGCAAACAAACCCCGTCTACAGAAAGGATCTGAGGTCTCTGCCTTTCTAACCTCCCTCCACCCCCGCAAGGGCAGCCACCCAGTGTTCACTGGAGAAAGCAGTGCCATGCCACCCACGTTAGACCCGAACCCTCCACAGTGCTCCTCTTCCCATTCGGCCACCTTCCACGCGGCTCTGCACCCCACAGTTCCCACCCCTAGGAAAGGTGAGCGTCTTGGCTAGAGCCTCTGGCTTCAAGGTCAGAAACTTAAAGACCAAATTATAGATTCCTATGATGGGAATGTAGCCGGCCCTCTCTCCGCCCCCCCCCCCCCAAAAAATGGCGAGAAAGCGAAGCAGGCCGGTAGGGCTGCACCACTGGGACTCCTACTATAACACCAAAACCTCCCAGAAGAAGGCAGAAACCGGACACCTTATACAACCACCCCCCTTCCCCAGCGCGCGCACGCGCGCGCCCCCAGGGACTGCAGCAGTCTTCCCGAAGCCGGCCCACTCTCGTCCCGGGTTGCTGGAGGAATTGCGAAGCGACTACTAAAGAAGATGCCACCTTCTCTGAGCAGGCACCCTCCAGCATATAGAGAAGGGTCCCAAGACACCTAAAGTCGGTGTCTTTTCCTAAACACCTCTTGAGATACAAAACCTCGGGACAAGCTAGGAACCTGGTAAAGTGACTACCTGTAGCACTACCTCAGCACACAGCTGAAAAGTGCATTCTAAAACAGACAGGGGCTGTGAGCAGCGAAGTTGCTGTGGACTTAGGGAATCCTTGTCTGAAAGAGAACTGCAAAATGGACTGAGCCCAGCAGCCTAGACCGGAATTTGGAAAGCATCCCCAAAAATTCCTGTTCTCTCCACAATAACTGAACGCGCCCCACCCAGGTCCAGTTCTTACCCTCTCTGGGCAAGAAAACGCTGTGAGCCTTCTTTCCACCTGAGAGTCCCAACTTGCAGCAGAGAAGGACCACAACTCCGGAATGCTGAGCGAAATCTCCTGGACTCCTGGAGCTTAGTCTCTCCGGCTTGGCGCCCGAGGGGGCCGGCCCCCCGCATCTCCAGGCACCCTCTCCGCTCTGACGTTAATGGGTTCCCGCTGTGCCGCCGCCGCTACCTGGGGAGGTGTGCCAGTCGTGGGGGGGGGGGAATTGTCGGGGGCGGGCAAGGGAACGGGCTACGCCCCGTGCTTGCTGGCGCCTTTAAGGAGGAGAAGCCAGCGGAGGGAGGAGCTGGCCCAAGGTGTGTGCCAGAGAGCGCTTCGCCGGCGGTACTCCCTGCTGGAGTCTAGGGCTGCAGAGGGGAACACTTGCTCCCCTGTTCCCCTGTGGCTCGGCCCGCTCACCGGCTCGCGACTGACCTCGCTTCTCTGCCCTAGGCTTAGGCTGTACCTTCGCCGCAGGGGTGTGGCATGGACGGCCTCCGCAGGGGTGTACAGAGTCACCACTGATTGCCCTCGCCCGGGACCCTAGCCCGCAGCCTCCTCTACGCGCACCGACTCGACAGTCATCCTCGGACCTGCAGGGACTCCCAAACAGCAGCCGCCACCCCGGCCTCGGAGTCACCTCCGGATTCCCTGATCGCCTGGCATCAGAGCACCAAGTACCCTCTGGCCAGTGCCCCGCAGAAGCCGTCGGTGGACGCGGCGCGCCAGGCACCCAAGTCCTCTGCCCGCAGCACTCTCAGTGTAAGGCGCGGAGCCCCGGCATCTGCCCTCGGGGATCGGGATCCCGGGCCTGCACGGCCGTCAGCAGCTGTAGACGACGGGGGGCACGGGGGACCGCGGCGCCATGACGGCTGAGAGCGCGCCGCCGCCCCCGCCGCAACCCGAGGCACTGGCGACCGTGAAGGAAGAGCGCGGTGAGACGGCGGCGGGCGCGGGGGTCCCGGTGGAGGCAGCAGGCCGTGGCGCGGGAGGACGGCGACGCAAGCGCCCCCTGCAGCGGGGGAAGCCGCCCTACAGCTACATCGCGCTCATCGCTATGGCCATCGCTCACGCGCCCGAGCGCCGCCTGACTCTAGGCGGCATCTACAAATTCATCACCGAGCGCTTCCCGTTCTACCGCGACAATCCCAAAAAGTGGCAGAACAGCATCCGCCACAACCTCACGCTCAACGACTGCTTCCTCAAGATCCCGCGCGAGGCGGGCCGCCCGGGCAAGGGCAACTACTGGGCGCTTGACCCCAACGCTGAGGACATGTTCGAGAGCGGCAGCTTCTTGCGTCGGCGCAAGCGCTTCAAGCGCTCGGACCTGTCCACCTACCCCGCCTACATGCACGACGCTGCAGCTGCTGCTGCTGCCGCCGCCGCCGCCATCTTCCCAGGCGCCGTTCCGGCCGCGAGGCCGGCCTACCCGGGCGCCGTCTATGCGGGCTACGCGCCGCCGCTCGCCGCGCCCCCTCCGGTCTACTACCCTGCCGCGTCGCCCGGCCCTTGCCGGGTCTTCGGCCTGGTCCCCGAGCGGCCGCTCAGCCCTGATCTGGGCCCCTCGCCGTCTGCGGCGGGCGGCTCGTGTGCCTTCGCGGCTGCGGCGGGCGCGGCTGGCACCGCGAGCTTTCAACCGGCGGTGTGCGCGGGCGCACGACCGGTCAACCCCGCCGCTTACGCCGCCGCCTACGCGGGCCCCGACGGCGCGTACCCGCAAGGGGCGAGCAGTGCGCTCTTCGCCGCTGCTGCAGGCCGCCTGGCCGGACCCGCCTCGCCCCCCGCAGGAGGCGGCAGCGGCGGCGTGGAAGCCACCGTGGACTTCTACGGGCGCACGTCGCCGGGCCAGTTCGGAGCGGCGCTGGGGCCCTGCTACAATCCCAGTGGGCAACTCGGGGCTGGCAGTAGCGGCGCCTACCACTCCCGCCACGCCACCGCCTATCCAGGCGCAGTGGATCGATTCGTGTCTGCCATGTGAACCAGAGTTAGGCACGAAACCTCACAGACTCCGCGACGTCCTAAAAGATGTAAAACCCGGGACCGCGGACAAGACTAAAAAGTATATCGGATTGAGACTCACGTGCAAGGCCCCTGAGGACCTCAGAGGCTCGCTGCCTTGCACTGTTCACAGACCCGATTTGCCTTGGATGTGTGTAGGCTACAGCCGCATTTGGACTGGCACAAGGGACCCTTGATGATGCGAAGCTCCAACGAGCTTGCCTTTCTGCCATTCTACTTGAAAGGGTCCTAGGCTGTAAAGGGAGAGCAGCACAGTTGTCTACACACAGTTTCCCGAACTGTGGTGGAGTCACATGGTTTCACCTTGAGCTATGTTGCGCTAAACTCGGGCTTTTTACATGTTCGGCCTCTTGTACTTTTGACTACCTTACTACAGTAGAAGGCTCCGACAGTGCCTTTCTAATTAAAGTGAGAACTAGTTTGAAAAAAAAAGTTGCTTTAAAAAGAAAGTGTCCGTAAGCCTGTGTTGTCATCATAACTAAGATTCAGTTCCTCGGTGTGATCCAGGCCATTCACCTGAATTTTCAGTCAGTCTTTTACACAGGAGAACTGTGTGGTTCTGTCCTCTCATTTTTAAACTCCTTCCCATTATCTTGGGTGTCAACCTTCCATATTTGGCAGCATTTGGTGAGGCACTTAGGGCTTCCCAGTAGACATTCAATGTCTGAAGGCCATCCAGGAACGGGAAGAGATCATTAGCCAGTATTTAACCCAAAGTTCCAGGACTAACTCCTAGTACAGATTGTGTCCTTATTATTGAATCTTTTGAGCGAGACGTGTTGGTCACTCCGCAGCAGTGACCACCCCGCGGAAAATCTGGTTTTCCGTTACGGAAATGTAGGTGAAGAGGCTTTCCGTAATTGGGGCTGGCTGTTCTGTTTCCCGTGAGCTCCTGCCTCAGCACCCTCCCGGAACAAAAAGGAAAGAAAAAGTAATAAACTGGATGGTTAACAAAGCGATCTTTGAAAAAAAAAAAAAGTTTTTAAGCTTCATTCTGTATCTTGTTTGTTTGAAGTAGCAGGCTCACGGAAATTAGAATTCAACATCAGAGAAATTCTAATATGTCTCCATCTCTGTCTTGAAAATTTTTGGTTTGGAACAGAAAACATCCAGCATTGAGGAGGGACCCCACTCCCCTCCTTGAGACAGCCCAAAGTTTTTAGATGGAGTGGTTTAATAAAAACCTATGAGCAAGTGAACGTGGGCAAGAGACACTCGGCCTCTTTCTATATATTTAGCTTGATAAGGAACTGTGAAAAGATGCCATGAAGTATTGGTAAGTGTGTAAGTGTGTGTGTGTGTGTGTGTGTGTGTGTGTGTGTGTGAGAGAGAGAGAGAGAGAGAGAGAGAGAGAGAGAGAGAGAGAGAGAGAACACTATCCTGTTTACAAAGCCTGTGAAATTGATTTCTATTAGAGGAGCATTTATCTAAATCACACCCAATAGAACTACAGTACAAGCCACAAGCATAATTTAAATTTTTCTAGTTGCTACATTAATAAAATAAAAATTAATGGCTGAGATTAGCTGTAATAGTAGATTGTATTAATCCAATATATCTGAAATATAATTTCCACATACTCAAGATAAAATCATTTTTAAAATGTTTCCATCTTCTTTCATCTATGCCTTCAGATGTTGGGGTTATGTTAATTTACAGCTCTAGCTGGCATCTTTGGTCTAGGCACACTCAAGTGCTCTACAGCACCATTTCCTGACTTTGTGATGGTAAATGACCATCTGGTGACAGGTGGCATTCCAGTCTGTGTCTCTGGATTACTTCAGGTGTTGAGGTCCGGTCCTCTTCTGGTCAGCTCTTCCAGGAATGAAATTGAGGGTCTGCCTTGCCTACAGGTCTTAAAGAGTGAAAGTTGACCGTCAGCCTTGGCATGTTTTCCGAGGTGAAAGGAAGTGGGTTTTGCCCATATTAGTTCCGGAGTTGAGTCTTTGTTTCCTAATTACCAAATCCGGCGCTTCGACAACACCATTAACCTTAAAACGGCCTCTTCGGCAGTGTCCTCATTTTAAGAAATAGGATTTTGTGATTACTGCCACAGATGGTCCTGAAGTTAAAGGGAAGGGAGAGAGACAGATAGACGAGCAGGAAGGGGAGATAAAACCACGTTGCAAACAGTGGGGGCTGGGGGGCGGCGGTGGCAAAAAATCTGCATTATCAGAAACTTGGAGGGCCCTGATGCTGTAAAGCTGGCAAAAGGTGATGACCCGGAAGACTGAGTCTTCGCATGCACAGGAGTCAGTGTCCACGAAAGACGCTACTTCGAGGGAGCTGGGTGTGTGGGGCGGAGGCCCGCGGGGCCGGACTAGGGGACCTGTAAGACTGGGACCGTAGGCTGAAGACAGCCACAGCCCTTCCGCTTCTCCTATGAACCACGACACCAGAGCAGCGGGGTGGCAGGAAGTTCACACGTGGTAAGAACGTTCCTGCACATCGCCCTCGGAGCTCCCCTCCTCCAAATCTGTGGACTCAGACCTTCTGGCTCCCGTTCTAGGGGTGCTCTGAGACCCGAAGAACGTTCATTTTTCTCTCTTTCCTCTCTTCCTCTTGGGAGCACAGAAAGCCAGCTGACAGGTCAGCAGGCCCAGAATCCCAGCATCGTGAAGGCGCCGGGAACCGCGGGCAATTAGATGCTTTCTTCCCTAATTGCCCGAGGCTCGTTAGAATTCGCCCCCAAAGCTCTAACATTTATTTTCTTTCAAATTAATTTTGCTTTGCAATTAAGGTGAGGAAGCTAGCAACAAAAGGAGGCTTCACCCTGGGTAGTTTAGAACACTTCCTTCCACACCTGAGCTGAAAGATTCCAGCCACCACCCCTCTCCCCCAACTCTGCAGAGGTTTGGGGCGCAGAGAACCACAGACTTTCTTGGCCTCCGCTGAGGGTCTCCTCCCAGGGGGGGATCCGAAGAGTAATATAGCCCAACTAGGGAAGAAATTAGCCTATCTTCTCTACCGGGACGCGAATCTGCCGTTTGCAGTTTACTAAAGCACGCTCCCATGGTCTACGAAGTTTGTGCAAAATTGGTTTTGTTAAAATTAGGTTTTATTATAAAATAAGAATGTTTGCTCGTTGTCTGAAAAAAAAAAGTAAAAGAAGGAAAAGGAGCGTGGTGGCTTATACATGTACTCCTAGCACTGGGAAGGCTGAGTTCCAGGGCAGCCTGGCCCCCAGGGACTGTCTCAGAAACAAAACAATAAATACACAGACCAAAATTAATTAATTAATTAATTTAAAAATGCAGAAACCTTAAGTTGGCGCGCAGCTAAATTGGACAGTCCCTTTTCTAGATCTTTTGCTTTTGTTTTCTCAACGGAGGGGCCCCAAATCTTGACTGTTTCCTTGTGTTTCTGCTTGATTTTGTGTTGCTGGCGTGTATGTGTGTGAGAGAGATGCCAGTGCGTTGCAGGCGAGCACCCAGGTGAACATTCGTAACTGCGGAGGATGTGTGAAAGCCCTGAACCTGGGACTCAGCTAAACGGGCCAACCTCTGAGCTCCAGGATATGCCGGCAACTGGGGTGCTGTGTGATTTTGTTACTATCCTTCTGTCCTGGGTATGTCTCAGTTTCAACCATTTGTAAAACTAGGTACAGGTCCCTTTTGCCCCCATTTTCTCTAACTCCAGTAGAGGCCAGTGCTTCCTCAACGCCCTTGCCACCCACCACTACCCCACGCCCCACCCCACCCACCCACCCCCGCCCCGCACCCCTTCCAAAAGCGCCTGGTCGCAGGTCCCAGTGACTCCCACTGGACCAGAACCTGTCTTTCAACAAACTGTCAGGGGCTCCCAAGCCGTAGCTGAGACAGAACTTTGAAAAACAGAAGAAACTATTTTACTTTAATAAGAACAGAGCCCCCACCCCCCACCCCGCCCCGTAGCTTCTGCCTGCCCTATTTCTGACCGAGAACCATGAAGCAGCACCTCGGCTTTGTCTGCATCACTGCCTGCAGAAGGAAGAGAGGCCTGAGCTGCCAGGGACAAGGCTGGGGCTGAGCACGGCAGCGTCTCCTTCCCTGGGTGCTCCTTCTGTGCCTCAGAATTCCGGCCTTCAGGCGCACCCACTTGGTGTTTCCAGCTGCACTGCTGACAATGTACTTGAGAGCATCTTTTTAAAAACAGATTTATTTATGGGCTAGAGACATGGAGGTTGAGAACACTGCTCTTTCAGAGGACCCAGGTTCAAGTCCCCACTCCCACCTGTCAGCTCACAACAGCCTATAACTCCAGTTCTAAGGGACCCAGTGTCCCCTTCTGATCTCCATGGGCACCAAGCATGCACATGGTGCACAGTCGTACATGCAAGCAAATCACTTATATACATATAATGTAATGAAATATAATATATTTAGTATACAACTTTTGGGGCTGAGGGGTGGCTCAGTGGTCAAGAGCACTGGCAGTTCTTCCACAGGACCCAGTCTCAATTCCCAGCAGCTCGCAGCTGTCTCTAATTCCAGGATCTGACACCCTCACACTGACGTACATGCAGGCAAAACATCAATGCACATAAAGTAAAAATAAAGAAATTAATTTTTTAAAAAATACAACTTTCTTCTTAGGGCACAACAGCTGACAAGAAGGGGTCCCTACCTCTCATCCAATGTGGGCTAAGGGTCCTCTCTAGACAGCCAGAGTTCTCTGGCTGCCCTAAAGAACACACACACACCATTCTGGACCTTTAGAATTCAGTGGCTGTCTCCTGGGTGAGTGTTGCCAAGACAAAATGGCTGGGGGGAAAACTGCTAAATGAAAAGCAATTCAGATGACCATGAAGGACAGACGGCGCGGGGGGGGGGGGGGGGGGGGGGGGGGGGGGGGGGCAGGCCAACACTGTTCCCAGGATCACATTGCAACACATGGAAAGAGCCTGGCTTACACATCTCTGTGCTTACACCTCTCAATGCTGACATGTGCCCATAAGTGTGGAGCCCAGAGGTGCACAAGACCTTTTACTGTCATTGGCTTTTGGTTTATTTGGGTTTGGTTTTGGTTTGTTGTTGTTTTGGGTTTTGGAGACAGGGTTTCTCTGTGTAGCCCTGGCTGTCCTGGAATTCTCTTTGTAATCCAAGCTGGCCTCAAACTCATAGAGACTCACCTGCCTCTGCCTCCTGAGCTCTGGGATTAAAGGTGAGAGCCACCACACCCAAGCTTTTACTGTCATTGGTATTCAAGCAAGGGAGACTATAAATGGTCACCATCTCAAAAGAAGACTCTGCAAGTAGAAGTGATTGGGTGTGGCAGGGATGGAGAGTGGTGAGGGCTGTTAGTTTGTGAAAGAAATGCAACTTTCAGCCTAGGAGCTTCCCTGGAAAGGCCCTCATTTCATTGGTGGATTTGCTAGCCAATGGCTGGTTAGGAAACCAACTTAGAAACACACAAGGGAGGAGGAGGAAGTGGCAAATGGCAGGAGAAACTTAAGTGGTGAAGCTGGAGAAGTGGTGGTGGCAGCTCGGTGAGTGAGTGAGTGAGTAAGTGCTTGCTAGTGTGTGAAGCTTGGCTTCCCTCTTTCAGCACCTTATGCACCAGGTGTGGTGATGCAAGCCTGTACCCACAGCACCAAGGCGGTCAAAACAGGAGCATCGGAAGTTCAAAGTCATTCTTGGCTACATGCTAAGTTCACAGCTAGCCTGGGATACACCAAGCTCTGTCCCAAAAAAAATAAATACTTTTTTTTTCCATTAAGAAATAAAGCCACAGCACACACCTTTAATCCCAGCACTCAGGAGACAGAGGCAGGTGGATCGCTGTGAGTTTGAGGTCAACCTGGTCCACAAAGTGAGTCCAGGACAGCCAAGGCCACACAGAGAAACCATGTCTTGAAAAGCCAAAATAATAATAACAACAGCA